>NC_051407.1:8950905-8952184 GCF_015228065.2 Penaeus monodon
TATCAAAATTGTCTAAAGTGACCTGTTAATGTTACCTGGTTTGCCTCGTAACTGCTGACACACGCCCTCTGCAAATAGGTCAGGTCAGGTCACCCTAGGTATCGTTATGTAAAGATGATTAATCGCTGGGAAGGGGGGGGGGGGATTTATTGTGGGTTTGTGAAGGGTGTGTTGATAACCTGAGGAGATTTATTTAGAAAAGGGATTTATATGAAGGATTTTATTGTTGCTCAGGTAGGTAGGTGTGTATATGGACGGGATTTACTGATTAGGGGATTAACTGTGGGTCTATATTCTACGTATTAGCAATCCCGTGAGATTTATTGAATGGAGATTCTGAGAGTCTAAAGTGAATTCATATAAAATTGTATCATGATTTATCTTTTTTTTTTGAGACATGGAGAGGAGGGTATTCCTACTGGGTGATGGCAAAATATATAATGAAGTTTTAATAGATAAAGATTTTTATTGTGGGGGCAAGAAAGAGAGACGTATCAATATGATGAAGAGGATTTACCAATGGGATTTTTTTCTTGTATAGGCGAATGCGTTTAAAAGGATTTGTTGAAGGGAAGGATTTATCTCCTGTTTTCTCATTGGATTAATTTGAGGTTTAATGAAACTCAGTCTGGGATCTATTTTTGCAATTAGTATACATGGTATAGATGATCCTAATGATAATTGTCATTTAAGAGTCATGGGAATGAAATTAATTCAACAAAGATTTGATTACGATTTTATTAGGATGTTGATTTAGGCCTAATCGTATTCAGGACTTTAACTTTAATGATTTACTCAAGATTCGCTAAAGAATTTAGAAGTGGAATTAACCAGCAAAATTATAGTAAAAGAATTATGATTTGATTTTCAGTTAATGATATACAAGAGAAATTATCAGTGTTTTGTTAAGGTTTTCATATTATCAAATCCTTCTAGTGATAGCCTTATCTGTAGACAGGACGCTCTTGCATCTGACATAGCTGCAAAATAGTAATTGTGATTAATTTGATATCCTGTAAAATCAACATTGTTCACATTCTGAGGTTTTTCTTGGCGATTTTTATACGATAATTTGCAAATGCCTATCATGATTTATTATTATTTTTTTAGGAATAAATATAAACTATTATTTTCTTAATTTCACTGCTCGATTCTCTTCATGAATGATTTCAGTAAATTATGCATGCTAGCAAATCGATATGATATGCATGAGTTGGGGCGAGCATTGCGTGTCACTCAATATTCCTTAAATCTTTGTGCATGATCTTTTGATATGCTC
>NC_051407.1:8952595-8952841 GCF_015228065.2 Penaeus monodon
TCCTCTATTCAATCCTGCCTCCCCTAATTCCCAGAATCTCCCCGAATTTTAATTTTCTCCTAAAAATATTCCCCTAGATACCTGAGTTTTTTCCCCCACATCCCCACAATTTTCCCCATACCTCCCTCCCCTAGATACCTGAGTTTTTTCCCCCACATCTGCATTTCCCCCTACCCCCACAGCACCCCCCCCCCCTACGTACTAACTAACTTACCCCATGACAAGATTCTGGAAACTTGACAGGAA
>NC_051407.1:8952898-8953014 GCF_015228065.2 Penaeus monodon
CCAACACACAAAAAATATATATATCATAAAAGATTCGAAAGTGAAAATTGAGACTCGGAGATCAATGTAGAATTCATTAAAGTACAAGCAAGTCAATAACTGGTTTCCCCCTTACC
>NC_051407.1:8953215-8953331 GCF_015228065.2 Penaeus monodon
AACCCCCTTCCCTCCGCGCCGCCCGGTCGCGATTCCCGCAAGTCATCCGGGGTCATTATCTCTTCGCGATGACCTCTTTTCACAGACGTTTCACCCTCTTCGGGGCCTCCGCCGGA
>NC_051407.1:8953367-8953433 GCF_015228065.2 Penaeus monodon
TTTCTCTCTCTCTCTCTTTAGGAAGGGGGGGCTTTTCTATTTTTTCACATTCTTAAAATTTTGATT
>NC_051407.1:8955430-8955540 GCF_015228065.2 Penaeus monodon
TGTAGAATACACATTACAGCATTGACAACCTCGTTACACAATATATTTTCAGTATTTATACAGCATACACGTACCAGAACAATCCAGAAACGGAAATGGCGCACTAAAGT
>NC_051407.1:8955569-8955635 GCF_015228065.2 Penaeus monodon
GCTGTTGCCCGGGAACAACTTTCACTCTCGTTTTCTATGATTGTCTCATCTGAAATTCTACTTTTA
>NC_051407.1:8957207-8957774 GCF_015228065.2 Penaeus monodon
CATGCCTAATTATCCCCATTGCCAAAGTTGTTGCAAAGCGTACAGACAATAAGAGAGCCTAATCCTCAATCGTATCTATAGAACATGCCAGAAGTATCCGAACGCCGGTTAGTTGCACGACTTTCTTGCAGTCAGAAGACGCAACGCTGAGTCAGTGACCATATTGCAGCTGACATATTACGTGCAAGAACAAGTGAACTTTTATCTGAACCGAAGGGAAATTCTGACGTGGTTCAACTCCTCTTCAAATCCTTTTTTTAATCACTATTTGTTCGTTGGAAATTGTTCTTTGTTTTGTTTGGGTGTTATTCTGACAACAGTTGTTATTATTTCTTATATAAGAAAATGATGCTTGACAACTGTGGTTTTTATCACTGATGATTCTTTTTCTTTTCTTTTATGAATATATTTGTTGTTTATAGTGACTTTATCCTATTTTGACAACAGCCTCTTTTGGTAAAAGTTTCGTCTGACAACAGATTCTTCTGCCAAACTTTTCTAATCTTCTGCTAAGCTTCTTTACACAACAGTTTCTTCCAACAAAAGCGTCGTCTGACAGCAGCAGGT
>NC_051407.1:8959230-8959371 GCF_015228065.2 Penaeus monodon
CGTGCACGTTCCTGGAAGCCAGCTGCGACGGCTTGCCAGCGCCCATTCGAAAGTTGCGAGTGGCTGAGCCTCGTTCCGTGGGCGAGATGACTCAGGTTCCCGGGGAAGGCGGGCGGCCGAGATGCCGTCGGCGTGCAAGAC
>NC_051407.1:8961835-8962182 GCF_015228065.2 Penaeus monodon
GCACGGCCCAGACACAGATAAATATAGAAATCCAGGACACACACTAGAAGCCACAGAGTATGTTATATTTTTTTCTCCTCTTTTCGAAGCGTGACCTGTTCGTATGCAACCACACTCTTTAAAGTGCAATTGCACGACCTCTTGGCCGTTCTTAGGGCAAAGAAAAATAAATCAGAGGGATGGATGGAGTTCTGCTATTGTCTCGGGTGTTGTTAGTGCAACCGACCCAAACATTGATCCCGGACTTTCATTTTCGACTTGGAACGGATTAATCACTTTGGGATTGTTCGGTTTGACATAAGTCTTCTTTTTATCATATTGCTGATGTCATTCACAGGGGAAAATTA
>NC_051407.1:8962376-8962701 GCF_015228065.2 Penaeus monodon
TGCCATGTCCCCTTTATGGTCAGCTTAAACACAACTCAGAGAACAAAAAATCCCCACCTGGATTTGCCACAGGATCTCGCAACAACTCCAGAAAAAAATAACGTTTTATTGGACTCCAGAATTCCACCCCTTCCTCCTTTCTTTGCCCTCCCCCCATACCCCATCCCCCTCTACCCCAACATACCCCCACATCTCCCCCCTCCTATCCCCACCATGCCCCCCCCCTCTTATCCACTCCTTTCCTCACATACCGAGAGCATAACAGCATCGCATTTTTTGCTCCTCACGTTCAGGACTTGTCGAGAGCGAGATGTTTATTGGTTGC
>NC_051407.1:8963130-8963306 GCF_015228065.2 Penaeus monodon
CGCAGGCATTCCACCAGCGCCTTTCCCTCAGGTCCCTCTCGCGCTCCTCAAGGTCCACCAGGTTAAGGGAAAGCGAGACGGATAACGATAATCTTGTTCTCGTGTTAACCTTATCGGACGGTAGTTAACCCTGACTCCCTCCGGTAAATAAGCCGACATGGGTTGACATTGTAACG
>NC_051407.1:8964932-8965089 GCF_015228065.2 Penaeus monodon
AACAGCAGTTACGTATAAGCAGATAAATAATTTCATGTCATGACTCGTTCGTATATGATGATTAAAAGCCTTTCAACTTTTCTTTATAAGTGAAATGTTGATATAAATCGTCTGACAGCCACTGCCCATTTAAATTATAGATTATGATACAACTTTC
>NC_051407.1:8965390-8966143 GCF_015228065.2 Penaeus monodon
CCCCCTCGAACAGACAGTAGTCAAATACTCTCATAAAAATCACAAGGAAAACACACTTCCCAAGGTTTCTTCATCTTTCCCTCTCACTTCGTCATTTCCTGTTGGTGTCCAAAGGCTTTTCGTAGCATCATCTTGAAAGCTGTTCAGAGCGAGCCACTTGTAATGTTTATAATATCAGCAAAACCATTATGACTGCCCAGCACATAAGATCAGTTACAAGGATTCTGTTCTCGGGTAGCTTGTCATGGTTTCGATCTGCTGAGTCATTCCTTTGGAGTCAGAGGAAAAGGTTATTCTTAAAGGCCTACGGAGGGCGGTAGCGGGAGAATCATCTAATTCTTTTTTTTTTCGGTTTTTGATTTTTGAATTTTAGGATTGCTTAAGAGTAGTAAAATGTCTTCGATTTATGGCTTGCAGAAGGTGCTGTGTCATCGGGAGTTTGTGCTTTTTGAATTTTATGCTATTAGTCCAATTTGAAAGTCTTTGTTGAGATTATAGACAATTCTTGTGCTAGCCTCGATTTCTTTCTCTTTTTTGTCTTTAGTAAAAGGGTTTTGGGTTATATCGTTATCGTTCAGCGATGACTTATGAGTTATGCAATCTAGATTTCTTATCGAGTCAAAAGCATATACTTCCAGATAATCTAGTTCCTCGTTCTAGATTAAATATTTTGCAGATACTTTCATTTTTAGGGAAAGGCAGGAGATGTCATAGGTGAATCTCATTTATTGTTTTGATTTTTCATTCAGTTTA
>NC_051407.1:8966339-8966799 GCF_015228065.2 Penaeus monodon
GTTTATCTATTCATCTATTTATCTGTTACTGACCAACTCACATTCAATTTCCTGTAAAATGTTCCTTCTTTACAAAGCAAACATGCAACCGTGATTGCTTTTGCCTTTTGAACTGGTATTACATTTCCTTGTTCCGCCTTTTTGCACCTCCCTTGCCTTTTTTATTTTTATATTGCACTCATTTAGATATCAACGTAAACTCGTCTTAAAATATCATATTGCATTGTCAACATATTCAGTTCAACTTCGTCTGGAAATGTTATATTGCATATTCGGTCAAGTTTATGGTATTAATTCATATTCTTTTCTCTCTCTAGATAAACAACTTATATCAAACGCACGAAGGATTGTCATAATTAGGTCACCTTACGAGAAGCAACGAAGCGTGAGAGAGATTTACTTGAAAACTTAAAAATATATCCACCTTATCAGGCTCTAAAAAGATTCCGGTTATCTTTTA
>NC_051407.1:8967949-8968268 GCF_015228065.2 Penaeus monodon
GCGAGTCATTTCCGCTGCTTTGCCAAGACTCAGTGAGCAATAACAGAGATCGTAAAGCGAGGAAAGATTGCAATATGCATGAGATGCTTTCAGTCGTCTCGTAAGACAGGAAAGCAATTTCTTCTGATCATAATTTTATGCATCGTCCTTTTTATTGTCATTATCTTCATTAATTTCTTCATCGTTAGAAATAACAATTACAAGAACAATGATAAAAACCAAAGAGCCAAGTCTAACTTTTCTTTCATGCTATTTTGCATCTAAATAGATATTACCAAAATAAGGCAGTAGCAATTAAGAGCACGCAAAAACAAACAGA
>NC_051407.1:8970248-8970551 GCF_015228065.2 Penaeus monodon
AAGGAGAGACAAAAAGAAATAACGACCCTGTCACCCATTATATATGACACTCCATCATCATTACATTTGGTGTTATCGCGTGTCTAAGGCAGTACAGAGTCGTGTTGCCGTGCCACACCATATCGCCTCGGAAATCACGCACGGGCTCCAGGCACTGCTTGACCCTGTGTTAGAAATTGCTGTAGTAACTGCAACACTGGTCGACCTCTTTGTACATTCACTGGGGGTAATCATTCACGTCATTGTTGCATATATAATGAGGGTCATTAGGAGGTCGATGAATGATTGCACAGTAGATAGGTA
>NC_051407.1:8971119-8971326 GCF_015228065.2 Penaeus monodon
TTCAGAGCGTAACACGAAACTGCTTCAAAAAAAAAACGAATCGATGTAATAAAAGTCTCATGAAGGGAAGCAACGAAATGACAGAGCAAGAAAATGAAGAACATTTTGAACATTTTGAGGAGAGAGAATATTTTGAACGGTGTCATAGAGGAAGAAAAAAAAAGTACAGTTTGAGAGCAACTGAAGGAATATAGAACGATGGTAGGT
>NC_051407.1:8971385-8971487 GCF_015228065.2 Penaeus monodon
TTAACGAATTGATAAGTTTATTAAAGCTAATGAAATTAAGAAGGAAAAAAATCGTTTTCTTTTCTCTCTCTGTATATCTCTATCCCTTTTTTTTCCAACTGT
>NC_051407.1:8971627-8972061 GCF_015228065.2 Penaeus monodon
CAGAATATCATGATTTTTGAAGAAAAAAACAATGAAAGAGATATTCAGTTTAACATTTCCCCGTGGAACACTTACAGATAAGATAAAATGAAAGGTTTGCCAAACATGAGTCGTAAGATTAAATTTGTAATTGTAAATAGAGAAAGCAAAGGAAAAATCATATATTGGTTTTTGCTTCTAATGTCACTAGCTCTAAATGGTATATGTTTGCTTCAAATATTGCTTTTAAATTATATTTTTGTCTCTGGTATTGCCAATACTGTTGGTTCGACTTTTGTATTATCATTACTGTCATTATTAAATAATAATTAATTTAATCTCTATATTCATTAAGATATTGCCATTCTAACGCTACCAATAACCAGTTCATTAATTAATGTATTTTATTTCATTAACACTTCCTTGCTCCATTCATCCAATTACCTTAATCACCG
>NC_051407.1:8972190-8972361 GCF_015228065.2 Penaeus monodon
TCACATATATTTACAAAACCATGCCTATGACACTCTCAGTTATTCAAAAAGGGATTCTTATTATGCCACAAACACACTATTATGCTTAAAATCTAATGAAACCAAATATCTTCAATAAGCTACAAGGATTACGAATCTGGTTTCTTAACTGTTAATTATGACTTGCAGATT
>NC_051407.1:8972383-8972517 GCF_015228065.2 Penaeus monodon
AGGCTTTTCACAATGTTACAGTTTTCGGTTTCTTAAAGATGGAAAGAAAAAAATCGTGTATAGATAAACATTTTTCAGATTTGACTCTATCTGGAAACGAACCGCTCATGAAACTGCAACAAAAGTGAGCGAAT
>NC_051407.1:8974268-8974368 GCF_015228065.2 Penaeus monodon
CCGAAGCGTTGAAATCTCTCGACTCTAACTTTGGATTACTATCTTTTTTTGCATTGATTTTGTTTGTATGTTTTGTTTCTCCCCCACATGAAATGGAGTA
>NC_051407.1:8974402-8974614 GCF_015228065.2 Penaeus monodon
CCATTTATACTGTGAACCGTAAGTTTCAACGTAACAATGTCTAATTAATACCGTTGCCAATCACCTAATTAGTTTCCCAGTGAATTGAATATCTCTGACCACATTTTCCTTCCAATTTTGAAAACATATGTAGAGAAATGAAGCAATAACAAACAAGTTCTATAATACTGCGAAAAGTTTTGGACACATTCACACGCTATTACCCCCCCCCC
>NC_051407.1:8974633-8974964 GCF_015228065.2 Penaeus monodon
TCCTCCTAAAAATTTGCAATGTGGGTGTTTGTTGCAAGTCAATATTTGCACGTGAGAATCCAGGCTTTTGGCGTTCATTCGTGTAAAGTAGGAACTGTGCCAGTCACGCTTGTAATTACGTAAGTGGGAGACTCGGATGCATAAATCTTCCGCTCATGCAACTGCCTTTGTGCATGATCGTAATCATTGCAAAATGACATGTCGGCGTCGTCATATTGCAGACCTTCGACCGGAAGAAAAACATCAAAGTCGGTAAGTTCGCAAGACCAATAAAAAGAAAAAAAGAAGTAAATTTGTGTTAGTGTGTTTTTTTACATTAATGGTATAGAGA
>NC_051407.1:8975174-8975475 GCF_015228065.2 Penaeus monodon
CGGGCTCATCTCCAAGAAAGATAACAACACAAGCAATTAAAACAACAAATAAAAAATCAAACCTACCAACACATTTCCAAAACACTCAAGCTGCCCTGGATCTCCTGAAGAGCGCGGGAGAGTGACGTGATGCTCCCTCATAGGCCCTCATGACGTGACGTGAGAAAGTGAAGTGTTGATGATTCGTAGCGTCACGTTCCGCACGTACGGAAGATTACTCAGGGATGTCGTGACTTATTCAAGAAACACGACCGCAAGGAAGGAAGGGAGTTCAATGGGGATCTTTTATACACGGAAATAA
>NC_051407.1:8976182-8976386 GCF_015228065.2 Penaeus monodon
TATGAAATCTAATCAGAATTAATCTATCTTTGGGTTTGAAAACGTAATAAAAATGTGTATGCACAAGTTAAATGAGATATAAAGCTAAATTATAATTACACATTACCACATCAACGATGAATAAAGGTCACATTTGATTTTGTGAATGTTTGCTACAATACACGCATCATTATAGTCATCCCTTGCAGTAACAATTATGACTAA
>NC_051407.1:8976632-8976880 GCF_015228065.2 Penaeus monodon
GGAGTAAGATCTGCAACAACTGAAATTACGTCTTTTAGTTGTACAATTAAAGACAAATCTGACAATTCTTTTCATGACGATGAGCATCAATAAAAATCATACCTGCAGTGGTTATGCAATTAGCAGCAATGATGAAATGATATCAGAGTTACAATAAAACGGCCATAATGTTAAATTAATTTCGAGACACATAATGGAAAATTGCAGCTAACCCACAGGTATTATGTAATCAACAGCAAGAAGGAGGC
>NC_051407.1:8976952-8978259 GCF_015228065.2 Penaeus monodon
TATCAGACACCGTCACGTTCAACAGAAATGTAAACACAATGGAATCACGTATTATGTATTCATAGGACGTACGAACAATAGGATGGTTTGAGGGTCGATTGGGCTCGTTAAAGGGAATGGCTGATTAGGAGGAATTGTAGGCATCTTTGTGAATTTTGAAAAAAAAGAAATGTTTTATGATCGAATTTCTTGCTTCGAAACGTAAAAGGTTTTTCTTCTTTCTCTTCTTCTCTTTTTTTCTCCTTTTTCTCTTTCTTCTTCTTTTCTTTTCTTTTTTTTCTTTTCTTCTTCTTTTACTTCTTTTCTTTTTCTTATTCTTCCCTTTCTCTTGATATCTCTTCTTTTTTTATTACTTACTTTTGATAAGTTTTTTTTTTTATGATGGTATTTAAAACTTTTCTTTGTCGCAATTTAGGTCATATCAGAATATACGATAACGAGCGAATAGCGAAGGACGTTATATAACTGCATCCCCATAATTGATTGTAATTTTATCATAATTGAAAGGAAGGAATTATAACTGACAACCGCAAAATCATGATAGACATAATCAAAAACTATACATGAATTTAATTGATAACGTGTTATGTTGTGTGAACTGTTTCTTTTTTTTATCATTTATAACAGACCATAATTATTTAATTCTCATTAAATTGGTACGAAAGAATCTGCAGAAATACTTACAGAAAGAAACAAAGAATTTTCTTTTCTTAACAGAAATTCGTCTTTAAACAAGTTTTGCCACAAATGAAGAAATCCTGCAATTTAGCATTCATTAAGTAACTTGCAGTCTGTGTACTCAACCTTGCAAGGGACAGGAGACATTTACAAGGCTTAAACCTTCATGAAGTCTTGAAACATTGTAAACATTAGCTTTCCTTAAGTACGGTATCTCAGAATGTTTTGTTTTCGCCTGTGTATAATGTGTGTTTTAAAGGGTACGTATATTATAAGCTAAACGTCGTGGATTTAGAGAATGCAGTTGTGTGGTGATCTGATGTTATGCAGAGTTAAATTGTGTACTTTCAGGATAGATAAAAAATTGATTGTTCTTTTAAATCATTTATTTGTTCTTGCGTTTTCTCGGTCTTATGCAGATGCCTATGTTAAGGCATGTCTGTCCACATGCAGTAATTACGCACATATTAATCATTAGTTGTTTAGATATGGAAGTTAGTAGTTAGAGAAAATACATAATTGTGATTGTGGATATAACGAAAGGGGGGCGATGTGCAAGTGTGAAAGTGATTGCAACAATAACTGATTCGTTGTTGCTTGCAGCGTTTATTGTAAAGATGTAAAAAAAA
>NC_051407.1:8979703-8980081 GCF_015228065.2 Penaeus monodon
ACGTTTAAGTCTGTCATTGTTTTTCTGCTAATATGAGGTCAAGTCGAAGTCCCAGTGACTCAGCTGACCTCAACCTGATCCAGGATTATGTCCTTTGGTAATATTCCTTCAACATATATTATTCTTAATGATTATCTTGACGTTTTAAGAGTCATAAAAGAAGCGTTAGACGCCCTTTTTCGACACGCTTTGTGTTATTCAACTTTTCCTGGCAAATTGTTTGAAATAATGGGAAACATAGTGTTTTGTGTTTACTTGGATTTTTACAAAAATTGTTTCACAGTCGAAAGGAAGTTTTGTTCAGAAGGGCGAAGGAATAATATATTTTGGTGTCTTTATGGGCCTTAGATATCTTTATTTATTTCTTTTTATGTTGAT
>NC_051407.1:8980717-8980883 GCF_015228065.2 Penaeus monodon
CATATCTGGCATGACAAGAGAAACCCCCGAGAGCACAAACACGCGGAGGATTGGAGGACCGTGAGTGAAGACTAAGGAGGAATTCGTGCCTTTTGTCTGCTGCCTAAGAAGTCGTTAAGTCGTTAAGAAGTCGCAAAGGGTGACGTGACAGGAGGAGATTATGTAT
>NC_051407.1:8981770-8981963 GCF_015228065.2 Penaeus monodon
TGCATCCTTTCCCCGATCAGACTCCGGGCAAAAAGGGCAGAGATGGATGACGCGGAGATTCCACCGACCATAAAAAGAAGTTTTCCTTCGTCTGTTTCACTTTCCCTTGGAGACAACCTCTTGATTTTATTATGGTGGCCGCGTCATCCTATTTCATTTTTGAGATTCGTATCGGATTTCTATGCGTGGATTA
>NC_051407.1:8982550-8982696 GCF_015228065.2 Penaeus monodon
CTAACCTGAGAATTTAAATCAAACCTTTGTCAAATCTCTGCCTTTACTTTTGCATATCATTTATGTGTATAATGTTAGATTTTATTTTCCTTTTTTTATTAATTTGTAAAATGACCAAAGAGTTATTGATGGTCCTACAAGTAGAT
>NC_051407.1:8982974-8983224 GCF_015228065.2 Penaeus monodon
TCTTTCCAATATTAGCAAACAGAGAAAAAAAGGAGATTCCGTAAGTTTAACATGTTAGGAAATCTTGAATGTGTAAGCCCATGCACGCAATCATTGTTGCAAGAAATTTTGCACACTCATCAAGCAATGTAGTTTGAATTATTTGCACATAGTTATCCGAGCTCCCGTTAATAATAAATTGTGCTACGTATTCTCAAAGGGATTATTTGTAGGAAATATGAGGAATATATAATAAGTGACCATTTTTTTT
>NC_051407.1:8983654-8983754 GCF_015228065.2 Penaeus monodon
TGATGAAAAACTAGGCCTAAAAAGCTGTTTGCATATCATTCCCGTGTTTTTTGCAATGCAGTCAGTTTCAGGTTTTATTAATTACATCAACGATTACGTG
>NC_051407.1:8984120-8984345 GCF_015228065.2 Penaeus monodon
CAGAATATAAATACCGCCTAAGAAATAATAAACCCTCATGTTCTAACGAAAAGACGTTCGTTTGTTTTCTTAGCCTGGGCTTAAGAAAGAGTGTTGACATCTCCTCCGCCTCAACAGAAACGGGTTCTCCTTTGTATCCTCTGTTTACACTTGCTGGATGTCTGTTGAGTCCACTAATTGATGTACAAACCTCCAATGGCCTATGGAATATAAATGTAAACAGAG
>NC_051407.1:8984586-8984697 GCF_015228065.2 Penaeus monodon
TACATATACCAGAATGTATATTTTGCCCATGAATATGCACGTACGTATAGTATATACATGTAAAACATTATTTGTATAACACATAAGCTAAATGTGTGTGTGGTTATATCT
>NC_051407.1:8984904-8985054 GCF_015228065.2 Penaeus monodon
ACACGCTAGTAAACGTACACACACTAGCAAGAGTATCACGCTGAAAGAACACAATAACCTCCTTTTAACATCTCAAAGCCTCACATTTACGTAGAATCACGAACCGCCTTCGACACAATGAAGAATAATCTCACTCTACATAAACGAACA
>NC_051407.1:8985134-8985239 GCF_015228065.2 Penaeus monodon
TTACTGTATTAAAAGAAAATTCGCTCTTTGGAAGATGGTCACGCTTAATGCACAAGACGAAGACGTGACAGGAGCATCTTGAAACACGAGTCACGTTTACACACG
>NC_051407.1:8986786-8987114 GCF_015228065.2 Penaeus monodon
AATCTTCTATTCTTGTTCACTTCTCACATATAACGAAGGGGAGTGAAGGATTGAGATAAAGATGCTGATAAGAGAGATAAAAAAAAAAGAAAATAGGTCAAGACTTTCATCAAGAGACGCAAGAGGTCGTCTCTCCCCCCCTTCCCTTCCCCCCCTCCCCCTACTCTCCTCCTTCACCTTTCCCTTACTCCTATCAACCTTCCCTCCTTCCCCCTCCCTCTCCTCCCCTAGCTTCATAAACCTCCTTTTTTCTATCCGATTTTCCCCTTTTCTCATCCCCTCTCTTTTATTCTCCTCCTTCCTTTCCCCTCTCTATTTTTTTTTAAAT
>NC_051407.1:8987908-8988000 GCF_015228065.2 Penaeus monodon
CGTAAAGATTTATGTTGTGACCCGAAGGATGACCTCGATTAGGCGGATTACCCTCGGGGATTTCTCTTTTTTGTTTTTGCTTTTAACCTCCT
>NC_051407.1:8989933-8990240 GCF_015228065.2 Penaeus monodon
CAAAATTCGGTGTGTGTGTGCCTTTTTCAATTACCTGATACCCCAGAAAAAAAACAGGGGAAAATTTCCATTGATATTTTCTATAGATGGTAATTTTGGGCCTAATAAATGTTTTACCTTTGCCACCCCAATCTTCAAAGAAAAGGTTCTTACTTTGCAATAAACAGGGTTTCAAAAAAAATTCTAGAAAAAAAAAATTTTGCTCTTCTAAATTTTAATATTTTATCATAAAAAATAAAATAATATATATATGAAATATAGGGTTATATTTTTAATATATATATAATTTTATAAAATATTTATAAAA
>NC_051407.1:8990428-8990875 GCF_015228065.2 Penaeus monodon
CTTCTCTTTTGGCACCGTTGTTGCTATTCTGTTGCTAATCCTTGGAGTTGGGTTTTTTTCTATAGGAAAAGAAAAGGTCCCCTTTTTTAAACCCCCTTCCCAAATCTGTAAAATCCAAGATTTTTCTATACAGTCTTTAAAAAAATCAATAAAAGATTTTAAAAAAAAAGAAAAAAAAATAAAAGGGGAAAATTTCGTTCCCGTCAAAATGTTAGTCCAAAATCCCAAATTTTTCTTCACTTGATTTTAAAATTTTTTTTTTTAAAACGGGTTTGTTTAAACTGAAAAACGGGGGGGGAAAAAAAAACAATAAGGGGGGGTTTTTAAAACAGAGGTTTAAACATTTCTATGTGATTTCGGAATAATTTTTAGGGAAAAATTTGAAAACAAATAGAAAAAAAAGGGAAATTTAAAAAAATAAATAGATGCGTGTGTGTATTTGATTTC
>NC_051407.1:8991122-8991589 GCF_015228065.2 Penaeus monodon
TAGTCAACGTAAACTCACAAGCTTTTCATTTTTTTATGATGAAAATACATTCTCGAGGGAATGTAAGCAGCCCATTGAAATTGCCATGCAAGAGAACGAGAAAATGCCAAGCGCAAACTGATTACGAAAGCTGCCACCATAACGTAATCCGACCCCCCACCCCCTCTCTACTTACCTCACCCCCACCCCCCAACCTCACCCACTTACACCCCCCCCCCTATACTAATCCCAAAACAATCTAATCCTCAACTTAAAAGCACCTACCTCTCATTATCTCTTCATCGCTTTTAATTGAGGTAATTAGTGTCATTAGCGTCAATTGATGAGGTTGGATGAGGAGCAGTTAGCTAGTTTGGCGGAGATTAGTTCACCAATGACTTGCTTCCTGACGTTTCCGAGTTTGTTCATGCTCGGCTGGCTTAAACAACCTATGGCGAGGTGGTCGAGCGTTTTTGAAATTGTGTCGA
>NC_051407.1:8992107-8992282 GCF_015228065.2 Penaeus monodon
TAATATTCTGGCAGCGACTGCTAGACTAGTAGCACTAAAATGGCTCCTACAAAACCGCACAGTTCGAAAAGCATTGACCCCTGGACAGCAACATAAAGAAAACTATCAAAAAATCATCAATAGATTTTAATGAACCATTTGATAGACTATTCAGCGTGGGCCATGTAAGACATCC
>NC_051407.1:8993257-8994313 GCF_015228065.2 Penaeus monodon
ATATCACCCTGCACCCTCACCCCTCCTTTGACCTCCAATAGCGAATTCTTAACACAAAGGCCACCTCACAGCACCTGATTGTTCACTCAAGGCAGATTATTCCTGAACAAAACCCTGAGTATCGAGGAGGATATTTTTTTTTTTCTTCTTTTTTGTCTTGGCTGAACAATGGGCGTCTTTAAGAAGTACTTGTCTGAACTCGCATCTGAGGATTCCGGAGGGCTAGGATGTGGATGGGGGAGAGGCTGTCGAAGAGGAGGGAGGAATGTGGAAGAGGGGGAGGAATGTGGAAAAAGGGGGAGGAATGTGGAAGAGGGTGTTGTGGAAGATGTGGAGGGGATGTGAAAGGGTTGATTGTGGAAGAGGGTATTTGGGACGAGGAGGAGGGGATGTGGAAGATGTGGAAGGTTGTGGATGAGGGTGAGAGAAGAGGAAAAGGAGTGTTTGTGGAAGAGGGGGAGGAATGTGGAAAAGGGGGAGGATATGGAAGGGGATAAGGACCGGAGGTGGAGAAGAATGTGGAAAAGGATATGGACATGTAAAGGAATGTAAGCGCAAGGGAGAATGTGGAGGATGGGGTTGGAATGTGCATGAGAAGGTGGATCTGTCAAGGTATGCATGTGAATGACGGGAGATACAAGTGGAGGAGGATAAGAATGTGGAAGAGATCTAAAAGAGGCAGGGATATGCATATGGAAAAAGTGTGCTACACTTACAACAGTGGAGAAGATGTGGAAGAAGAGGCAGATGTGGAAGATGGAGCGAGGGTTAACAGTGTTTGTGGAATCGCGTGTATGTGGAATGTGAAGGAGAGAGGAACGAGAGAATTTTAAAAAAAGGAATTGAGGCAAGACAAGACGAAAGGGAAGGGAAGGGGGGTGTCAGAAACGAGAGAAGGAGGGGGAGGGGGGGTGAATGTTGCAACTTGTGAACACCCATGCAATTTTTTTCGGGGGTGGGGATGGGGGATAGGAGATGCTTGCGTGTGTGCTTGTTCGTGTGCGTTTTGGCCCGTGTCGAGGTGACTGGAAATGTACCCTGCGTTTATAATGGCAA
>NC_051407.1:8996218-8996465 GCF_015228065.2 Penaeus monodon
AACTCGCCCAGTTAATTAACCACAAAAGAAAACAGAAAACTGGACTCAGACTAAACGCATGGCTTAACAGAACAGCCTTCCACGCGACTTACCTTTTAATAAACCATCTACTTTCCCTAGCAACAGTACAAGCAACCTTTCCAACGCTTGCCCTCTGACACACTTCTAGCCGCTGTCCTAATACACTAAGGGGAGGGGGGGAGTGTTTATATGCAGTGGGCGTGTCTCGAATATGTGTGGAGGTGGG
>NC_051407.1:8996873-8997023 GCF_015228065.2 Penaeus monodon
ACCGTTGCCGATATCAACATTTGCCGGCTGTTTTGCTGCCCTTTTCATAATCGTTAGCGCCGCGGATCCGTTTAACCTCCGACCCCGTTTCATTTGCAATTTGTGGCTTACCTGGTTTGATCTTACTAAGGTGGCTCTCTCACTTTTTAC
>NC_051407.1:8997307-8998008 GCF_015228065.2 Penaeus monodon
GTTCCCCTGTTTGATAAAAGCGCACATTTTCTAACCTTTGGAGTAATATGCAAATGTGTTGCATGAACGGATGTGCATATCAAGTGGTGCAACATCTTTCTTTTGCAGTTTAAGATTCTTAAAAAGTTTCCCTAACAAGAATTTTGTTCAGTCGAATACACAAGAAAAGTCCATTAGCAATAATATGTGAGAATTGTATTTTTACATTATAGTCGCTGACATGAAAATCATGCTTTCATCTTCATGAATTTTGACCCCACAAAATTATTCCATTATTCTTATGCTGGGAAGGAGGCGGTAATCAACATACTTAGGTCATGTCATCAACGTAATTAACTTTTTTATTATTCTTTGGCTAATTAGTTTGTTTTTTTTTTATATACATAAACCAATTTATAGTATATATCTTATAGAACTAAACTAAACAAATAAATATTTTTAAAAATGCTTATGTGTATAAATATGTACTAGCATTATCGAAGTAAAATATGCTTCATACACATAAATTTCTTAACTCATGTAATTCAAGTTTTACTCAGTTACAAATTCACTGATTTATAAAAGACACATCCCTTTAGCCATGGCAATAAAAAGAGATTTAGTGAACTGGTCATGGATGGCTGATTTTAGAAATTCCATCACAAGTCATATTTTCTTATATCTAAAAACGACAAGCAGAAAATTTTAATCATCGTCCTGAC
>NC_051407.1:8999593-8999866 GCF_015228065.2 Penaeus monodon
TCAATAATAAGGATTTTGCGACGAATTTTTTGACGAGTATTTTCAAGGCAATAAGTCTTTAGAAGCACGTATCTAGCTGTCCTTAATCTTGTGATGGATTACTGTTCAGTAGAATCCTTGATGAAAATTCTTTGGAGACAGGTATTGTTAAGAACAGAATACCCGTCCTTTACGTGCGCCAAGTTTCGTGATATTTTTCAACCAAATGGTGTTTTAGGAGGTTGATAAAGATGATTGTCATTCATTGTTGGATTACAGGTATGTTTATTTACG
>NC_051407.1:9002012-9002954 GCF_015228065.2 Penaeus monodon
CTAACATAAGGTCTGCCATTTCGAGATCAGACGCTGACCTAAGGGTTAACGCATGCGCCCCAGGATGCATAACAAATCCCCGTCGCTTTCCACTCTGCAGAGACCAAAATGGCGCCTGACAAATATGGCCGATTTTTTGCTGAAATTACTCTGCAAAATTGAACAGAAAGGTTTGCTTTTTGGTTGAGTTTTGCATCATTTTGGAGAGTTGTTGGATTTTGGTGAAGCCATGTTTGCGTGTTTTGTTTTTTATCATAGATAAAATATAGATTTTTTTTTTCATAGGTAACCGTAACAGTTTCTAACGCCATTTTCGGATAAAGAAAAAGTATTAATATTTTCTCCCCAGGAATGCCTTCAATAAATAACATCCAAATGGGAAATGAGAATATCTATCACTAGCACCAAAGAATTAATTAAAGAGAAAGAACAGTATCAAACTGTACTAGTTTATGATAGTAAACCGAGTTACCTGTTCTTACGTCATGACCCATTTCTGTATTGCATCATCTGCTGTGCCCTGTGTCACCATGATATTACTAATTCATGCCGATAACACATGCTCTCTGTTGCAGCAACGATAACACTACGTCACTATGACAGGTATATATGGCCTCTGGGTTTGATGTTGAAAAAAAATGGACTTTGACTTTGCTTAACATGAGTAGACACAGAGCTTAAAGAAAATGAAATGTCTTGGTAGAATTTTTGAAATATTTTTCGTCTTTCTTAGATTTTTTTCTTTTTGGTAATGTGGTTATAGTACAGGTTTACATATGATCATAAAATTACGTAAAATAACGTGATCATTTCTTTCTCCCAGATAAATCATTCTTTGTGTCAGTGTATCTATGTATGGTTGTATCTTAAGATATATGATCAAGGCACGGAATCATTATTCAGATACCAACCTTCATCATTAGTTATTACAGACAGATTTCA
>NC_051407.1:9004184-9004329 GCF_015228065.2 Penaeus monodon
AAGTCCAAAGCTGATTTATCCTCAAGTAATATAACATCAACATAATATCTCTATCACCATTGTCTCTCGGTTGCTGTTTTATGCATAGACGTATGATGTTTAAAAGGGCTTTTCGCTTTTATGAAGGCTGTAAAATAGGCTTGAG
>NC_051407.1:9005863-9006037 GCF_015228065.2 Penaeus monodon
GACGCCCTTCGATGCTGGCGACCCGGAGAGGATGACCAGCGTAATCATAGGGTCAAGCTGAGCCGACACCGCACTTTCCCTTTCTAAGGCGGTTCTCAAAGGGGCGAAGAGAGGAGAGATGTGTGACAGCCAGCGCCTCCGACCGGTTTTTGAAGGCTCTAGAAAAGATGGGGA
>NC_051407.1:9006084-9006593 GCF_015228065.2 Penaeus monodon
TTCTCTCTTTTCTTTCACTCGGAAATGTGGAGTGGAAATTCTGGGAATGGAGGTGGAATGGGGCGTGGAAGAGACTAGTGTATCGAGGAAAGTGGATTGGTGAGACGCGCGCGCGCTGAGGATTGTGGGAGTGGCGCGAAAGGGGTAATACTGCGTGTTTTGTGTCCTCTTTCTTTTATTTTATTTCTTTTCTTTCCGTTTTCTGTCTTGTTTCGTTTTTTTTCTGTTTTCTTTCGTTTTCTTTTATTTCTTTTTCTTACTGTTTTCTGCCTTGTTTCGTTTTCTTTTATTTCTTTTTCTTCCCGTTTTCAGCGTTGTTTCGTTTTTTTTTTGTTTGTTTGTTTTCTGTCTTGTTTCGTTTTCTTTTTCTTTCTTTTTCTTCCCGTTTTCTGTCAAGTTTCGTTTTCTTTGTTTTCTCTTTCTTCCCGTTTTCTACGTTTGTTGGATTGTATAGCTGGTTTTTAGTCTTTGTTTCTCTATTCTCTTTTTCTATTTTTCTGACTTTTTGT
>NC_051407.1:9006949-9007071 GCF_015228065.2 Penaeus monodon
GCGAGATAATGCCGTAACCTTTCACCTGACATGTGACAAAGTGAACGACTTTTTGTCAATTGCTTCTCGTAGATGGAGTGAAGGGGGGGGGAGGTCACCGAAGTCTTAAGTGCCTTCTGGCG
>NC_051407.1:9007105-9007169 GCF_015228065.2 Penaeus monodon
GGCACGGTAAGGTATCCTTAACCCATTTATTTTAATTTTTCTTATTATTCTTTTTTTATTATTA
>NC_051407.1:9008269-9008874 GCF_015228065.2 Penaeus monodon
CCTGAAAACGACCTGGAAAAGACCTGAAACGACTTGGAAAACGACCTGGAAACGACCTGAAAAACGACCTGGAAGCGACTTGGAAAACGACCTGGAATCTACCTGGAAAATTACCTGGAAAACAACATGAAAACGACCTGGAAAACGACCTGAAAACGACCCGGAAAAGACCTGAAACGACCTGGAAAACGACTTGGAAAACGACCTATCTCATGCGTAACAAACAACTTCCCTCAACCAACAGGACCCACTACGAATCAAGCACAAAACCAAGTTTTTTCTCCTCTCTCTCTCTCTTACAAATCTACTTTTTTTTCTTCTTCTTTTTCACATACATACCCCCACCGTCACTCTCCTTGTAGAATCACCCTTACTAACTTCCTCGGCTTTTTGAGTGACGGGCAATTTTTACATATGCAGATGAGAAGGCGAAAGAAACCGAGTGCCGCCTGGGGCATTCGAAGCCACGGGCATCGAGCCTTTGGTCAGCATCGCCAAATATTGCGAGGGAGATAAGATCGCGAAATGCGGATGGAATTATTTTCGCGACGCGGATGGTGCCGAGCGGTCGTTTGACTGATAAATACCAAATAGCTATTAGTGGG
>NC_051407.1:9010560-9010794 GCF_015228065.2 Penaeus monodon
TTCAGAGACATATTGTGTAGAAAATATCTGTCAGATTCTGCTCAGTGTACTATAAACCATGTTTTTTATCCCTCTCTCTTACAATCCTTTTTCAGAAACAAGTTGACGTTAAGAACTTACATAATTTTATTTTTTTTATGATCTAATCGAAACAAAAAAAGAAATTTACCAAAAGCGTCTCAGTGAAAGTGAAACTGCAGAACGAAATGCATGGAATAAAGCCAGGGTTTGGGG
>NC_051407.1:9011561-9011748 GCF_015228065.2 Penaeus monodon
GACGAGATTGGAAAGTCTGTGTTTGTATATACTTGATAAAAAAATGGTATCAAGCAATGCTATAATGTCATTTCAAAATCTAACACAAATACACCACAGACGCCCGCTTTCGAATCTCGAAGGCAGTGAAAACACAGAAGGACCAGTTTTTTATGTGTTTTTTTTTATGAGTACATCAACCACACCG
>NC_051407.1:9013168-9013286 GCF_015228065.2 Penaeus monodon
CGCATTCCCTCTCCTCAAGCAAGTATCAGGGCAGAACATACCCCATCACCCCCCACCCTATCGCCGCCCCCCCCCCCCATCTCTTTTCTCTAACCCGTCACCCCGCAACCTCTAATGA
>NC_051407.1:9013603-9013771 GCF_015228065.2 Penaeus monodon
CCTTTTCCTATGTTCTTTTTACTTCCTTTCTTGTCATTGCTTTTCCCTCTTCCATATCTTCCTTACCCTCCCTTCCCACACCTCTTCCCTCCTATCTCCTTTTGTTAATCACTCTTCCTTATTCCTGAGCTCCGTGCCACTCCTCCTTCCTACTCCTCAACCCACCCA
>NC_051407.1:9013913-9014102 GCF_015228065.2 Penaeus monodon
GCTTCTCCTTCAGGTTCCTCCATTAAATCAAATTTATTGCCTGCAGAAGCAACCGAGCGTAAAGGGTATAATAAAGACAGACAAGGTTCCTTTGACTTCGAATTCCAGACGTCCTGGTGTTTTTTTTTTTAATATGGATTGTGTACTATCACCTGATTTTCTCTGGGACATATGGAGAGGGTGATATCG
>NC_051407.1:9014161-9015119 GCF_015228065.2 Penaeus monodon
ACAGAGCCAATATTGGTTATTAGTATGGTAAAGTGACAGCTGATTTCAATGTGTATACTGTATTGATAGCTGATGTCATGTGTGTGATTTATTCATAGTTGATTTATTTGAGGAGTATGATTTGATAGCAGAAACTGATGTATATAATGGCTTAACAGTTGATATCAATACGTGTATATTTACTACTGATGTGTATGATGTGTCAACAGCTGATACTGTTATTATAATGTAATAGCAACTGTGTATGATTTAACAGCTGCCATTAAGGTGCATTATGTTTTATCAGGCGATGATAATCTGTACGCTGTGTAATCAGTAGATGTTAATGTGTTTAATGTGTGATAACAGCTCATATCATTAGCAGACCTTTATTAACACATGATATTAACGAAGAACATGGTATAATAGCAATTGATATTAACAAGAACATATTGGAAGTATAATGTGATAACAGTTACATTACTATTCTTGAGAATTTGTAGAAAATGTGGTGCTATAACGTCTGCTGTTTTTAAAAAACATCAAATATATAGGTATATGACAGAATAACAGCTGATGTCAACAAAAAGAATGAAGGTAAATATTCGATCGCTCAAATATTAATAATCATAAGAATATGATGTACCAGCTAATATTAACATAAAATTTTGAAGAGTATAATACAAAAGTATTAACTTTATAAAGAACTTATGCAAAATAATAGAATAACACATATCTAAAAAAAAAGAAATCGAAAATGATGGTACAGTACCTCACATTCAAAAAAGTATTCGAAGACAGTGAAGAGATGCTTCAGCAAAAGACCCTTTCTTTTTTAAGAGTCATATAAATTCGTATTAAATAATGAAGCTGTTTGTCTCTCTCTCATTGCAGATGCTATAAACTAATAAAAATATATATGTATATGAGATAAACAAGTACAGGGATAGATTCATTAGGATGATCAAATATGAGATTT
>NC_051407.1:9016161-9016269 GCF_015228065.2 Penaeus monodon
AGAACACAAAATAAAAACAACCCCATCACGCCAAACCAACACACTCGAAGACCGCAAAACCAACACACTCGAAGACCGCAAAACCGGCGCAGACCAGAGCGAGCGACA
>NC_051407.1:9016294-9016566 GCF_015228065.2 Penaeus monodon
ACAAGACCCTCCAAGAATTCGCTGCTCGCTTGAAACGTCCCGAGTGAAAGCATCTGGCAGACAGGTTTTTTCCCCAGCGAGTCGTATTCTGGCCAGACCTGAGAGTGACTTGCTCTCCTAATTGCTTATTGCAAGAGGGTCGTCCCCTTGCAAGAGTCTCACACGTGCAAGGAGTATCACATCGCGCCTGCATGTTTTGGTCTGAGGGAATCGCGTTGGTGGTTTGTTCTTTGGGATGAGAGTAAGGTGCAGAGTTTTTCTATGATTTTTTT
>NC_051407.1:9017246-9017330 GCF_015228065.2 Penaeus monodon
ACCTTTTTCTAATTATTTCCGTGCACAAAAAGTGTGCAATAAATCATATGAAAACAATTATTTGCTCACGAATAGTAATTGGTT
>NC_051407.1:9018696-9018838 GCF_015228065.2 Penaeus monodon
GAGGGATAAGTTTCTGAGTGATTATAGAGGTTTTAATTTTTCGTTTTCATCTAATTTATCTAGAATGATTGGAATCAGAAAGAAAGAAAAATAAAGTTATTATGCTCTATGCTGATTTTTTTTTTTTTTCATTCTCCTACTT
>NC_051407.1:9019586-9019945 GCF_015228065.2 Penaeus monodon
GATAATAAATGAGACCCCTATTTCCCTTGCAATACGCAGATCAAGGTTATTGCAAGATTCGCAACCTCTTTTTGCATACTGTTGATACATCCTAACGTACGCAAGTCGTGAAAGAACTTTGCAAAGATCATATGATATGTTGCAAATTCCTGCATGATCTGTTCCACAAATTACAAGGTACGCTGTAAATCATTGTTGCACGAGGCACCAATTAGCAACAGCATGCAACTGTTTACAAAATACAAGCGAAGAGAGAAAGAAAAAAAAGATATAATGTTGGACGTTTAGCGTATTTTTGCTTCTGACTTATTGGTAATTAACATAAGTAAGATTACTATTCTCACGTCTTTGCTTTTCTC
>NC_051407.1:9019988-9020091 GCF_015228065.2 Penaeus monodon
GTTCAGAAGGATAAGTATACTTTTAATCGTTTATGTAGAAGAAAAAAATAAACGTATTCTTTCCTGAATGTTTCTTGTGGTAAGATCGATCGTCCGAATTTAT
>NC_051407.1:9020108-9020252 GCF_015228065.2 Penaeus monodon
TAGATGCCTTTTTTAAGTGTTATGTGTTTTAAGTGTTGTATGTGTTTTAAGTGTTGTATGTGTTTTAAGTGTTTTCAGGTGTTTTAAATTTTTAGGCGTTTTAAGTATTTTGTCGTTACTTTGGCAATTCAGAGGTATATGTAT
>NC_051407.1:9020625-9020689 GCF_015228065.2 Penaeus monodon
TCAATTAATTTTTAATTGATATACATTGAATTGTGGTAACTCGACGGCTCCTGGCAGAGAATTT
>NC_051407.1:9020772-9020902 GCF_015228065.2 Penaeus monodon
GGGGGGCCTCGTGAATACAACAACGGATTTTGATCAAAGCAAAATATATAAAAGCAAAATCGAGAAATAAAATGAAAAGATTATTGACTTATTCATCCAAGGAAATAACGAGGGTAAATGTTTCTATTAT
>NC_051407.1:9021143-9021210 GCF_015228065.2 Penaeus monodon
TTCAAACCTCCATAAGAACCCTATTAAGCCCGTTACCCACTCACATTAAAATTAGGTGAGACAAATT
>NC_051407.1:9021258-9021378 GCF_015228065.2 Penaeus monodon
ATGGACTTTTAAGATGAAGATAACGAAGGATAGAAATGTAGAAGGAATTGTGTACTCTACGATTTCGAAAATTTCCCCGTAATATAAGCAGCAGCAATTTAGCAAAAATGTATATTTTAG
>NC_051407.1:9021785-9021991 GCF_015228065.2 Penaeus monodon
TTACCGCAAACCCACACTCACACCCCTTCTATCCACATCAATCGCTTCCTGACATGACAGCCCCAGCAAAACGACCTGGAAAATTTAGTGATAGTAGGATGCTATGATGATTTTCAATTTCTTTTTTTTTTTTAAGGTGATGCTGGAATTTTCTGCTTGCAAAAGTCGCAGAACTGTAGCACTCTAGTAACCTTTGCAAAGTTTCC
>NC_051407.1:9024494-9025440 GCF_015228065.2 Penaeus monodon
CAGTATTGCGGTGACGGCGTAGCGGTGAGCAGACGTGCTGGAAATCCCAAGTCGAAGATGCGAGGAAAAAATGCTGGGGAATTTCGCTCGTTCAAATTCCTCCCCGCGTTTCCTTTGTTTCTTATTCACAGTATGTTCGAACGCGTAGGAATGAAGGAATTAATAAGTTTTTATTTTGATATATAACTGGTTCAGTGTTTGATTTTGATACATAATTGTGGTAGATAAGTAGAGAAGTTCGGTTGGGAACTGACCATTTAATTCAGATTTTTCTTATTGTTTTCCCATTTTTATCTTCAGCTCGTAATCCAGAAGGTTATAAAAAATCATCTTTACTAATTTTACTTCTTTCTTTTATTCATAATGCATACCACATGGGCGCATAATCCAAACGCAGTAAGCTTCAAGCAATTTTTAATCCATAACAAGATTTTATACGCTCGTCATCCACAACTCTTAAGTTTATGACAAATTTTATTTATCTTTTCTAATCTATACTCTTATTCTGTATATCCACCTAATCCTAAAACTTCGAATCAGTATTATTTACCACCCCTTTTTTATCCCAACATGCTTTATTCTTGACAAGCTCGTTATCCATAAAGACGAAGATGAAACCACCTTCTAGTGATTCGAAGGAAAAAGATCACACGTTCGGTAGCGCGGACGGATACGAACACAAGGACTTTTGGTTCTCCGAAAGTCTCCGGTTCCCCTTGGCCCAAAAGCGCGGCAAAGGGGCCCGAGTGTCCCTGAGCATTTCCTCTTTTCATTTAGGGGGTAAAAGTAACAGCTGATAAAAAAAGGAGGGAACAGAATTTGAAATAAGAATGAAATGAAAATAAATAGAGGTAGAGTGAACGCGTGCGTCTTTTGTCTTTGGAGGTGATTGAGAAATTCTATGAGAACCTGTAAATATTAGGTTGTGCTTTTGTGTGTGTGTGTG
>NC_051407.1:9026046-9026333 GCF_015228065.2 Penaeus monodon
ATCAGAAACCCACGCATCATAGTCAACGAGATGGTAACATCCCTGAACACTGTCCCCAGCATCTTCTCATTTATCTTGGTTAACACCGGTGTTCTGTTTGTATTTCCTTCCTCTTTATCTTGATCCCGCGAGCTATCTTATCTTATCATCTATCTCTGTCAATCTTTCTCCTGTAGGCATAGATTCTTAGTGTGTGTGTATGTGACTATGTACGCGCGTGGGGACGTGCGTGGCTTAAGAAGAGGCTGTAGGTTATGTGGTATTTTTTCTGTTTTTAATTCTGATCT
>NC_051407.1:9026722-9026894 GCF_015228065.2 Penaeus monodon
TCTTCGCATTTCTTGATCAGCGTGGGTGATAAACCTCAGTACATTCAGGAAATTGTACACTTACAAATGACTGTGAATGTACTGCATGTATTTGCATAATTCTCTGCTCGTCTACTGTTTTAGCTTGTGTCCCTGTGCATTAGTGTTGTATCTTCTGTCTTGGTGTTTTATC
>NC_051407.1:9027819-9028014 GCF_015228065.2 Penaeus monodon
AAAAAAAAAATTAAGTCTACACTCCAACCCCAACTTATATTCGCAACTACCGTGAATAGGCAATAATGACCCACTGGATTTAAGTACCTTTTTCGATCATTAATCATTGTCCAAGGGTAAGAACACACGGTTCGATCGACGGCAGCGCAGGAGGGAACATTCTGAAAAGTGAGAATTAATTATTTTTCCTTTTCC
>NC_051407.1:9028181-9028256 GCF_015228065.2 Penaeus monodon
CAATCTATAAAAACGAAATAAAGAATATCGATGTACGGAAAGATAAGATAATCACTCACAGAAAAAAATTCCAGA
>NC_051407.1:9028299-9028582 GCF_015228065.2 Penaeus monodon
CAATAAGTGCAAGATAATGCAACTAGTGATATAGAAACTGAAAAAAAAAAAAACATTATGACAAATGGACGAAAATATATATAAACTTTTTGAAATATCGATCTCCGGAACAGGAAATTTAGATAAATATGATAGATTATTATTAATCTATTAAATAAACATCAAATTAAATTCAAGATATGGGATAAAAGTTCCATACTTAGAAATAAACAAAATTATATAACCAAGTAAACTGAATTACACGTAACAGAGATATATACAAAATAAGAATATATCTTGATAC
>NC_051407.1:9028615-9028869 GCF_015228065.2 Penaeus monodon
AGAAAGAGCAAAAGGCATTGCACAAAGTTCCATTGCAACAGTGTGCAAAGTTGCAGCCTCTCACCGCTCTGTAATGAAGATAAGAGTTTTCTTCGAGAAATGCCTTCCATTTATCAGTATGTCAAAGTTTATGAAAGTTTTTTTAAGGAGAGATTCCTGATAACGTCATCTCAACTTAAGTAAAAAGAAGTTTGGACATTTAAATAATTGGTGGAAATGGAGTGTGATTTTTTAATGGTAGAGGAAAATTAATG
>NC_051407.1:9029200-9029432 GCF_015228065.2 Penaeus monodon
ATATATCTATTGCATGTTATATCACACAGCTGAAAGGTAAAGTTATTTCGGCAAAGTTTGTCCGATTTTTTCTGTAAGGTTTTGTATATGAAGCCTCAGATAAAAGGTTTGATATATCACTATCCTTTATGCGATATGTTAATGGAGATATACGTCATATTCTACCATTGCAGTCTTAGATAAGGTATTCTGCTTGCACTGCATGTCAATATGATGGCCAAGAAAATATGTG
>NC_051407.1:9029769-9029862 GCF_015228065.2 Penaeus monodon
GAGCTAAAGATGTGAGCGAGCGAAAGAAGGAAAAGAAAAAAAAGAGAAAAAAAGGATCCCAAATCCGTCATCACGCGGGTCGTAAGTGAAAGT
>NC_051407.1:9030879-9031081 GCF_015228065.2 Penaeus monodon
AGTAAGAATTCCATTTGTCTCCAGACCTCGATAGTTGTTGTCTGTCAAAGCAAATATTTATGTGACCTCACTCAAGCCTGGTCGAAGGCAAGATAACATTAATCATAAAAGAAAGAACGGAGGTTAGTGTTGCAGACGTAGATTTATGGCAATCGCTTGTCACTTACAGCCCATTGCTAAAGTGCCATGACATATGCATGAT
>NC_051407.1:9031367-9031675 GCF_015228065.2 Penaeus monodon
CTTAGAATCTCTTACAAAATTTAGCCGATGTGTTGAGTAAACACGTGTAAAATGGCAAACTTTTTTAACTGCTTATTTCTCAATTTTTTCCACTCTGTTAAGCGGAAACAAGATTACAACTTGTTACAAATTTATGCAACCTGTATTTTCTGCTTTCCTAAAAAGCAGTCTTTATTTTCAGTTCTTTACATATATTTTTTTTCCTAAACGCCTTTTTTATCAAATGCTACCATCTCTCAAGTGTAATCGACCATCAAATATGATCAAAATGATTTCTCCTTTGGATCATATTTCTTTATGATCTCATA
>NC_051407.1:9031806-9031945 GCF_015228065.2 Penaeus monodon
GTACATTGTACATATAGAAATGATATACCCATTTATTAGTGAGTAAGAGAGATGTATGGAATTAATATCGAGTCAGCAGGAAATGAAAACAAATAAAAATGGTCTATGAGGACTGCTTGCTTACTATATATAGAGAGAG
>NC_051407.1:9033059-9033342 GCF_015228065.2 Penaeus monodon
AAAATGCAACATTATCGCGTCTCTGTGTGATTTTAGTATCCTTTGTTACTTATACGTTGTGTGTTTTGCATCATAGAATTTCCTTGTAGGCAATTGCATACAGTTTTATGCATAAGAGAGAAAGAGACAAAAATACTCGCAGAAATTCATGTCAAAAACCTCTCACCATAGATGTTAAAAAAGATAGATAGATAAAACTTTTAAAAAACGAAAAAAAAGCCTTAAGATTTCATTAAGATCGTGATAACAAGACACATTAAAAGATAACATTCTCTTCCACCTG
>NC_051407.1:9033830-9034048 GCF_015228065.2 Penaeus monodon
CGCTTTCACAGATTCCATCAACCGAATCTACTAAGAAATTCTACCTCCTTGGACGCCGTGATTATTCTTTCTCATTCTTTTGACGTCAGGCCCATAGTCTTTTTGTCATTAATTTTATTCACTATCATGATCAAGGTTTCATATTAGTCATTAGAATTATTTTTGGTTTATTATCTTATGGGTGAAAGTTTATTTTCAGATTTTTTTAGTACTGGAAG
>NC_051407.1:9035075-9035185 GCF_015228065.2 Penaeus monodon
CTACGTAAATGCATATTTGGTACTAGTTGTAATAACAGGTACAGCGCTGTTATTTTTATTGCTACAATGATTTTTAACGTTACCTCCATCTATCTATAGATGATTTATCA
>NC_051407.1:9035904-9036110 GCF_015228065.2 Penaeus monodon
CCTTATCCCATACCTCATTCATCTTGACCGTTAGAAACGTGAAAACGTGTTTCTGACACGTTTTTGTTTACATCGTAGCCATATTGGACCGGTTATATTACACGTTAATTTGTAACTCTATAGTATCCACGTCCATCGACAGGTAAGTGTGGCCGGTGAAATAAAAAGGAAAAAAAAATGTATGGTATTTTTGTTTTACACCTTAA
>NC_051407.1:9036308-9036413 GCF_015228065.2 Penaeus monodon
CTACTCCACACGCCATCATAAAACCAAATGCTTTTATCTCCGTGTTAAAAGCCAGTTAAGATTTTGCTCACAGAATAAAAAGAATCAGTGACAAACAGACATGAC
>NC_051407.1:9036442-9036562 GCF_015228065.2 Penaeus monodon
GTGGGGGGGGGACTCTTAATCATATTCCAAAAGAACAATAATAATAAAATCCCAAAACCACGGGAATTAGTTGATAGAAGCTGAAATTCCCAACACAAAATCCCTCACGACATGGGGTGT
>NC_051407.1:9036614-9037111 GCF_015228065.2 Penaeus monodon
ACACGTTCTGCAATCAGGTAGACAGTAGATGACAATTATTGCAATTTACGACTCGGTGCATTGCAATCGATTCTGGTCGTATGTTCTCTTGCTGCAGAATCTGCAACTCGAAACGCTTGGTCAAGATTGCACATTTCTTTCAATTTAGAAGCAGTATTTTATCTAATTATGCATCGCCGCGTAGAAATAAGGGCATAAGTATTCCCTGAAATACTGAAATGTATTTTTATATTCCCTGGATTTTTTTTATAAATACTTTCAACACAGAAGGATAGATGGTATTTTATTTTCGTTAAAAACAATGTGCTGAAAGTGGATGTTGTAGTTAATAAGTAATAGATACGGCTAAATAGCATATTTTAAGTTTATATTTATAATGGTATTCGTTATTTAATAGACTCGGATTTTTTTTTCGCTTCCGAAAATTATGACTTTGTTGTTTTCGTCTTTTGAAAAGTGGCTTGTATATAATGGAAATTAAAGAGCTACAGTCACAG
>NC_051407.1:9037176-9037623 GCF_015228065.2 Penaeus monodon
TCTAGCTGTGCGAATTATCCCTTTTAAAAGATACTACCGAATAAGACTTGCAACGCAAATTTGACTTTCAACTCGCTAAAATATATGATCTTAGAGCCAGCCAGACAAAAAAAAAATCAAGATAAAACAAAACAATCTAAAAGAAAATAAAAGAATAAAAAAGATAAATTTCAAAAATGTTAATAAAAAAATTAGTGTTAAAAGCCTAACAAAATTACCATGGGCAAAAGATTATTAAAACAGGCAGCGACTCAAAACCCAAGTCAAGAAAATGACGTTACTTTGTCACTGTCACTCCTCACACGAAAACTGTCACTTTCCTCGTCACACTCTGCCAGCCCAGGTGTCACTTCGTCATTGATGTTGCATGGATGTCACGTTGCAGAAATTTGCAACACGTAGAGAGAATAGCAGCTGCCACAAACACGTCATTTGCATAACTTGACC
>NC_051407.1:9038376-9038463 GCF_015228065.2 Penaeus monodon
AACGAAGGCCCAAGGGAGGTAAAAGTAGCTTATTTTTTTAAAATTAGTCATAAAGTTCCCTCAAAAAATCAAATAAATAAATTTCCC
>NC_051407.1:9038563-9038849 GCF_015228065.2 Penaeus monodon
AAAAAACATAAAATTTTTTGGTATATTAATTGGAGTAAGTCGTGTTTAAAACGATACGTATAATATATAATAGAAAATATGGAGAAAGGTACATATAAATAAATCACAGTATATAGATGGAGTAAGCAAACCCCTAATATAAGTAATTCATAGTCCCTTCGCTTGGGGGAACCTCCTCGCCCCGGAGTTCCCCCATTACAACGGGGGTTGCCGGGCCCCTTATGTCTTGGTTTTTGTTTTTAGCCCCCTTTTTGGGTATTTGTAGACTTTCAGCTTTGAGGGGTAA
>NC_051407.1:9039266-9039774 GCF_015228065.2 Penaeus monodon
ACACTATCAAAACATCAAGATATAAAATTTTTATAAAAATTTCCCCCTCACCTCCCCAGCTAAAAGTCTAAAAAATCCCAAAAAGGAGGCTAAACCCAACAAACAGAAGACAATAAAGACCGGCGAACCCCCGTTGTAAGGGCCGAACTCCGGGTCGGGGAGGTTTCCAAGCGAGGTACTTAAATTACTTATTTATGCGTAGCTTACTCATCTATAACTGGTTTTTTTTATATTACCTTTCTCCATATCTATCTATATATATTTATATTTTACGTTATAAACACACTTACTCCATTTTAAATATACATATATATTTTTATGTATATGTACCTTCCCCTTTTTATAAAATATATATTACTGTATATTTATATTCCCTTATCCAGTCGGCTCTTTGGCGACGATTGAGAAGTAAAAGGCCCCGAGGAGATACCTACAGGTGCGGCACGTGTAGTTAGCGATAAGGAGGTTCTACTCGGGAGGCACGAAAAAGGGGGCGTGAGAGGAGGGA
>NC_051407.1:9040116-9040286 GCF_015228065.2 Penaeus monodon
CCCCAAACTTTGAATGGATCCATATTTTCAAGCAAATTTTCGCAAATGGGTGTAGTTCGATGCAAATTTTTCCTTATCAAAATTGAAATCCAAAGCCTGTCTCTGATAGAAGTTCAAGCTAAGATATTCATGCAATTTCGTATTCATATAGTATTCATCAATTTTTTACA
>NC_051407.1:9041095-9041217 GCF_015228065.2 Penaeus monodon
AAATAAAATTTTTCCTGAAAGGGAAAAATATATAGGGTTTCTCCTATTCACCCAAACAGAAGTCAAAAAAAAACACGGGGTTTTTTTGGGTAAACTAAATTATAGGGGTAAATTTGGTAAAA
>NC_051407.1:9042141-9042335 GCF_015228065.2 Penaeus monodon
GGGTAAATTTTCGCAATATTTATGACATTTTATATTTCCACATATTGTCAACAGTGACTTTCAAAGCATCAGATATTGTTGGGAAGGTTTATCAGATCTGGCGTCAGCGGTAAAAAAAAATGGAAAAATTTGTTGGACTCTTGAATAAAAATGCACGCGTTTAACCTGAAACCCTTTTCAAATACCTTCTTCGC
>NC_051407.1:9042598-9042739 GCF_015228065.2 Penaeus monodon
TCAACCGGCATCCCCCAAAAAAAAATCGTAGTGCAGCTGACTGCCTGTTTTTCTCTCTCTTTTACACTGTAAAAAGAGTAAAAGGCCAGAGTAGCGGGAGAACAAAGCTCCTATCGATGCGATGGCAGACATGACTATAAT
>NC_051407.1:9044434-9044722 GCF_015228065.2 Penaeus monodon
CTTTGTGTTACATAAAATACACACAATTAAAATAAACGCCCATCTGCATGTATAAATATACAAGGGTTTTACGAGAAGACCCAACAGGAAGCAATATCCCTTTATGGGAAGAAAAGTGACCCATAAACACCTTTTACCAATTCCTAGTGTACGCCCCAAAAGATATTAAAGGGACAGCATGACTTAAAAACACCAACCCACCCTGCCATCCCCCTTTTATCTAATAAAAAATATTATTAGCAACAAACAAAGATAACCCCCAAAAAATAAAAGCACGTGATTTTGCCG
>NC_051407.1:9044768-9045125 GCF_015228065.2 Penaeus monodon
GGGGGTCTTTTTTAAAAATAAGGGCACCAGTTGATTTTAAAAATTCATTCTGCACCCAGTTTAGCGTACACAACCTTTCGACATTCCTCAGCAGATTCCCTTAAGACAACCCTTTATTTGTTTGCCTACTACAAGAATGTCTCTGCGGAGGGTCGAACGTGTGTGCCTGCAGTGAACGAGAACGGGAGAACATAACCCATTTTGTTGTTTCCCATGCCTTAAACGGGCGTGTTCGCTGTTCGCTGGGGAATAATATTTGGGTATTTTAGGGGAAATTTACGTCTGTTTTTTTATCATCTTTTTTGTTTTCCTCATCATGAATTTATCATCATTCCATGTTTTTTTATTTTTGTTTTT
>NC_051407.1:9047085-9047330 GCF_015228065.2 Penaeus monodon
GCTTTCCATACGTTCAAATGCCTTTCAAGTGTTCAAATACCGCACCAACACGTGTCTAAGCCGATGTTGGATACTTTTATGGCTGATTTACCCCCTCGCTAATGCTTTCCCTGTGGCCTAGTGTGTAAGGTTTATGACTGCTTGTGTACATTAATAGGGATGCTTTTGAGTGAGTATTTCTGCTTAGCGGTATTTTCTTATTCTTTTGGTTATCGTTTGGGGTTAGAGGTAGCTTTTTTGTCGTA
>NC_051407.1:9048119-9048202 GCF_015228065.2 Penaeus monodon
AACCACCCGTTGGGTTTTTTAAATGATTAGCCAGGAAATCCAAAAAATTTTAATTAAAAATTAAAAATCGAATGTGAGCTCGA
>NC_051407.1:9048524-9048815 GCF_015228065.2 Penaeus monodon
TTTCTTCCTTTCATTTTTTTTTAACCTCCTCCTCCTTCTTCCTTATCCTCCTCCTCCTTTTTATCCTTCTTCCTCCTCTTCTTCCATCATCAACCCTTCCTCTATTTCTCCCTTTCCCGCTCTTTTATCTTATTCTTCTGCTGTCATCATCGAATACACTTGCCTGACTGCCCAGTATTTAAGATTCATGCATAAAGGCCTGTTAATTGATGTGGCTAATTATTCAAATTAGTTTTGGGAAGGACATGATATTACACAATAATTTTCTTATTTTCACTCTCTCGTGTTTGC
>NC_051407.1:9048868-9049153 GCF_015228065.2 Penaeus monodon
GGGGGGGGGGGAGGAGGAGGTTGTTTTGTTAAATGATTGAGAAAAAAATGGAAGTATAAAGTTTATCTAGAAATTTCGAGTTTAAAAAAAAAATTTGGCCAATAAAGTACATTAATAATGTTTGCAAATGCATGAACGAAAATGTAGACAGATAAGTAAAAATTTGAATAAATGATTATTACAAAGTGAGTACGGACAGACGTCGTTAACTAGTACACAAAAGGCTAATTACTAAATAAGCTGTTAATTAACACAATAATGCAAACGAGTAGCTAGGTGAACATG
>NC_051407.1:9049182-9050118 GCF_015228065.2 Penaeus monodon
GTTCTTCCATAGAGGTAGTTCCATAGAAACTGTTCCAAAGAGGTCTTTATAATGAGGCTCCCCCCCACACACACACAAAAAAAATAAAAAAGCTGTTCCAGTGTTTGGTTGTTTGAGTAAGGCTGCTCCGAAAAGACTGTTCCCATGAGGGCATTTCAGAATGGCACTGAGGCTGTTCCGAAGTCACCGTTCACGGTTGTTATATGGCTGTCCAAGAGAGACTTTACCATTACGGTTGTTGTAAAGAGTTTTTTTCATTGGCTGTACTAACGAGGTCTTCCTTACGTGGCTGTTCTAACGAGGTCTTCCTTAGGTGGCTGTTCTAAGGAGGTCTGCCCTACGTGGCTGTTCTAAGGAGGTCTTCCTTTTGTGGCTGTTCTAAGGAGGTCTTCCTTATGTGACTGTTCTAAGGAGGTCTTCCTTACGTTGCTGTTCTAACGAGGTCTTCCTTACGTTGCTGTTCTAACGAGGTCTTCCCTACGTGGCTGTTCTAAGGAGGTCTTCCTTGCGTTGCTGTTCTAACGAGGTCTTCCCTACGTGGCTGTTCTAACGAGATCTTCCTTACGTTGCTGTTCTAATGAGGTCTTCCCTGCGTGGCTGTTCCAAACAGCTCTTTTCATTCAACGAGGCTCTTACAACGAGGCTACCTACCACCCCCCCCCCTCCCTGACCACCACACATCCACCCTCTCCATCACCTGGACATAATTAACATAACATCTGCAAGATAATGTCTTGTCAACGTCGGGCTTGCAAAATGGCGAATCACGGCAATTGCAGCGGACCAGGCATCACGGTGCAAAATTTCGAAAGTTATTGATCCCGAGGCTGTAATCATCATTTTTCAGACGAAGCTATCCGTCTCCCAGTCCTTTTAATTTTTAGATGCCATCAATTTGGCCTTTCGAGATCCTGATGTTTCATTTTTTATTAACCA
>NC_051407.1:9050905-9051222 GCF_015228065.2 Penaeus monodon
ATATGCGTATATCTTTCCCCGGCATATTAAATCGGTCACGACCCGTGGGCGTCTACGATATATTGTGAAATAAGAACTATAATTAAACCTCGATTACATGAGACAACATAAAAGTTGACAGAGAAAAAAAATAAGATGAAGTTATAAAGTGTAAACGCCTACGCAAAGAATGTATTTTAATAAGAAATTTAAAAATATATATATGTAGGATACAGAAAACGAGAGAATAAAAGAAAACGGGAGATGTGAAGAAATGAGGAAAGAAAACGGGTATAACAACATATATATGTACATATATACAATGAAAAAGACATTGC
>NC_051407.1:9051291-9051602 GCF_015228065.2 Penaeus monodon
TATTGGAATGGACAATGCTACATGCATCCTCTCTCACAAGCAAGTTCTTTTTAAAAACTGTCAGTAATTATAATCTATCTTCAAAACTTCACAATACTTATTGTTCATCTACGTTTTCAGTCTATATATCAGTTTTAAGACCTGTTTGAGACAGACATTACGATTATTTGCGTTTTAGAAGCTTAAATGAAGTTGACGATGGAAATCTCCCAAGGCCTGTAGGTGAGTCTATGAGGAAGCGCTTACTTTTTAAAATAAAACCTGTTCGTTTAAGATCGGTGAAAGGCGTTCTGTCATTGACACTTTTTTCG
>NC_051407.1:9053049-9053424 GCF_015228065.2 Penaeus monodon
GTCCATAAACCCCGGTGAAACGCTCCCGCGGCCCTCCTCCCAAGCCATTGTTTTGGCTCGGTCCATCACAAACATTAATTTTTCGGTCGTTGTATTAGCGTCTTATTAAGAAGACGCATGTCATCATTAAATACTCGAATCTTTCATTTGTTTATTTACCTTTCTTATTGATGGCACGAATGGCATACATGACAAACCTGATCACGTTAATGATCGAAAAGCATGAGACTTTTGTTGGTAGTTAGTGATGCTTATTATCGATACTAATGTCTGGGCGAAACATGAAAAGGAATGTTTATAGTATGCAAATACAAGCACTACTGTCGTTTCCATAATGAGTAGCGAATATTTTTGGTGTTTGTACATTGTACTAGA
>NC_051407.1:9053740-9053954 GCF_015228065.2 Penaeus monodon
GAATCTTGAAAATGAGCATCGTCATTACCTTTATTCCCGCAAAAGAAGGAATGATAATATTTCCCCTTTCAACGATAACCTTTTTCTTTTCAGAATTTCCCTTCATCATTACACCCGTGGACATCTGACGTCATTTCCGCTTTTAGACGAGAATTGAAAGGACGCCAGTCATTATGCACATTTTTTAACACTTAAGAGCAAACATTAGCATCCA
>NC_051407.1:9054393-9054605 GCF_015228065.2 Penaeus monodon
AACCACTGTCTTTCCTTGACTATCACCAATAACAGCGTACGTTAACAAGGTAAAACTTTTTTATAAAAACACGCGGCGCTGCCTCTCAATCCAAAAGCAAAAATCAACCTCTGTTTTTTCAAGCACTGGTGATGATAGAGCCATATTTTGTGGTGCTTTCAGGCAAACATTGCAACGACGTATATCATTTAAAGGGAGAACTAAAATCTGTG
>NC_051407.1:9054645-9055039 GCF_015228065.2 Penaeus monodon
GTGTTGATTATGGTTAAATGACTTGTGAAAGGTTAACTGACACTGCCAAGAAACAAAGAGTAAAAATGGTGGCTTGTCTATCAACTTAACACTATATACATTTTGTTTTCCCTTTTATAGAGGTGAGGATCAGTTTCCTAAATACTTACATCTCCCACAAGAAATATATGTTAGAATATATTTAATGTTATCACGCCTAGTAACACAAATTTCTTACTAATGAATGCAAAAGCATTGCCTTACAAACCAGTTCTTGTTAGACTATGCTAGGCTTGTAACTACATCTCACTGTACATAATGCTTTTGCTACTGTGTAGTCTTTCCCCTTGTAAAAAAAATAGTGAGACTTAATTGCAGTAAAAGGGTATTATATACCCTTGTTTGCTTTCCTTTT
>NC_051407.1:9055155-9055356 GCF_015228065.2 Penaeus monodon
CCTTGACTCCTTTTCATCAGCTGTTTTCTCATGTCTCTCTCTTATTCTCATTCTTTCCCTGTGCTATTCTATTGCAGAAATACAATGTTTACTACGATCACTGTATAGCATCGTTTCTAAGCATTAATGTCGAACTATGCACTACATATATCTGGCTCCTCAGTATATAGTTATCCTCTGCATCTGATAAATACTTCCCAT
>NC_051407.1:9055528-9055816 GCF_015228065.2 Penaeus monodon
TTAATACATTCTAGACAACAATGATAAAAATAGAGATAGACTAATAATGCGCATCTTCATATAAACTTAGCAAGGATTTGCACCCTCTAGTGCACGATGCAGATTCCTGACATATATCTTCTTAATTTGTATATGAAACTGCGTTACATAGACATTGTGCCCCCTACTTTAATAATATCAATTTTATTAACATACTTAATCTATATTAATAAGATGATATATATTGTGGTATGATAATGTGGCTTGACACATCGATGCTAGTAAAACATATATATGTCAAAGGTGATG
>NC_051407.1:9055863-9056052 GCF_015228065.2 Penaeus monodon
TTTTCTGAAAAATCTGAATAAATGCATCACAAACAAGACAGCGTACAACGAAATCTTTAAACTGACAAAGGCAGTTATTTACACAATACACAATCTTCAGACAGCAATACAAAGCAGGTTCAAGTATATTTGAGTTCACTTTGGAAATCCTTAATCACGATCTCATTCATGATTAAAAGCCAATTGTTT
>NC_051407.1:9057296-9057480 GCF_015228065.2 Penaeus monodon
TTTTCACTTTTCCTTTAAATCCGCATTCTACATTCATCTTCAGGGACCAAGTGCTTCATCCATTACGTCATCTGCTTATCTGAGCAAGCACAAAGGCGAAGACGGAATACTGTTGGGTTGAATCTATCATGGTGGGTGAAGTGGGTGCATGTTTTCTTGCTGTTTCGTGTTACTGCCTAAGAGG
>NC_051407.1:9058065-9058175 GCF_015228065.2 Penaeus monodon
GCTGGTATCAATTTTCTACATTGATAGCATTTCTGTCATCTGCAGTAATGCCACTGTTGAGATCGTCATTTTTAGTTCGTCATCAAAGATAAGGGTGTAAAATCTATGCT
>NC_051407.1:9058284-9058486 GCF_015228065.2 Penaeus monodon
GTTTGTTTGTTTTTTCGTTTTTAGTTAATACCTTATAGAAATACATTAAAAGTTACTAATTTTGAAATAAAATAGAATAATGAGATACAAAAGTGTTAAAAAAAGGCTACACATGCACTGGAAAAACACTTCATTCTAACCAATAATTTCTGTAATCACTTAATGATCACTCGTCTCCTCACCCCCACCCTTACCCATCCAC
>NC_051407.1:9058772-9059804 GCF_015228065.2 Penaeus monodon
GCTGACCCGTCCTCCGTCCCTTCGTCCTACCCCTCCTCCTCCCTTCATTGACCCATGCTCCCTCCCTCGCTCTCTCAGTAACCCTTCCTCCTTCACCCCTTCCTTCCCTTCCTACTCCGTCCCTTCCCCCTTCTACTCCTCCTTTCTCTATTCTTACTACTCTCCCTTCCCCCTCCCCCCTTCCCCTCCTACTTCCTTCTTTAGTCTTCCTACGAAACTTCGTCCCTCCTCTCCCTCCTTCCTTCCCATCTTCCTTCCCTTTTTACCCCTTTGCTCCCTCCTCCACTTTACCCTCCCTCCTCCTCCAACCCTCCCTTGTCCTCCCACTCTCCTCCCCACCCTCCCTTGTCCTCCCACTCTCCTCCCCACCCTCCCTTGCCCTTCCCCCTCCTTCCCACCCTCCCTTGCCCTCCCACTCTCCTCCCCACCCTCCCTTGTCCTTCTCCCTCCTTCCCACTCTCCTCGATAGCTTGGGTCACCGGGACGCCACTTGCAGTTGGTTAGCCTTTCCCCTTCTTCACGGGCTGTTAAATATCATCATTCACGAGGCCGATAAATTCCTAAACGAGAAAATCTCAACAAACCAATAAAAAAAATAAATAAACACAAACAACCGGAAACCCTACTGACAATCATCTGTAAAGTGCAGAAAATAAGTAAAATGAAATACCGTGCTAATAAAAAAAAAACAATATTAAGAGTGTTTTGCCCGCGTCCGAACGAACCCCGAGCCGAGACCCACTGCGAAGCCCGAATGAACATTAACCGCGTTACTTTTATCGTGGAGGTGCGGGTCAAAGTTAGACGCGCATATTATTGTCATCTTTTATCCCTCTGCAATTGGCCTCGCACAGCTGACCATAAAACAGCTGACTCTTGGCGTCGTAAAAGCATTGTATACTTCGAGTCCCTGTGATGGACAGCGACCTCAGCCTCCTCAAGTGACCAGGCCAGGTGAAAGGAGAGGGTCTCTTGAGCTCACTTACGGACGTTAAAGATAGCATCTTCTTCGGTTTCCTTTCGGTTCGTTTT
>NC_051407.1:9059849-9060439 GCF_015228065.2 Penaeus monodon
CTTTTATGTCGAACCATCTGCCTAAGACGTGCGTAGTTTTTTATGTTTTTTTTATCCTTTTTTCCTCTTCACACGGACACCTGCTATGGCTAAGTGCCTTATCGAATACATTAAACACAGGGGTAAAAGTAGGAATAATAAGAGATACAAGGTAGATAGAAAAAAAAAAACATTTTTTTTTTAACCAATAAAAAAAATGTATGGAATGAAATTACTACTGGCATCTTTTTCAAAATAAATGACCCCCAGGTGTTATTATCCCCAATGTACAGAAGATAATTGCGGTAATCAACCTGTTCTAATCAGACCCCGTGATCAATAATGAAGAAAGGTTCCTCGACCATCAGGGAATAATAAGAGATGAGTTTGCCTTTTAATCACCGTGATTATATCCTTTGTGACACGGCCTTTATGCTGAACTCTACGTCGAGAAGAAGGGCCTCTATCTCTCTTTCTCTTCTTTATGTTATTATCTCATTATTCTATAGAGATATTTTCAGGATTACACTAACTGTAAAACTAGGTTGTCGGTCAAGAGAGGAACTCTGTTATTTTCCGTACTTCGTTTCATGTGGAGGCTGTGTTTATTT
>NC_051407.1:9061583-9061808 GCF_015228065.2 Penaeus monodon
TACCAAGAACAATTATAAACGAGACTCGCCTCACAAGGTTGACTGGAGAACAAGCAGTCAACACAACCTGTCGCCGAAAATGAATGTGCCCGAGAGTACTTTGACAGTGACAAAGTCTTCAGTATTCTTATAGTGATGAAGGGTGTTGTTAAGTGGAAAGCAGATTTCGTTTTGCAACAGAAATGAATTTTCTTCGTGGGATTTCCTTGTTGAAAGAAAATGGCA
>NC_051407.1:9062102-9062331 GCF_015228065.2 Penaeus monodon
AAGTATAAAGAACAGTGTTGGATTAAGCACTGTACAACGCAATTTTATTAACCATTAAGGCGTAAACTGAACGCACTTGGTCAGCGAAAATATTCCAAGGTTAATTGAAGTAAGGAACAGTTTCGCATAAAACTGAATCTTACACAAATGCCAAGAATTTTATAATCTAAGAAGGGAGAATATCACAGGACTTTCAGATGTAAAGAATAGTGGTTGGTTTGATGGGGAG
>NC_051407.1:9062649-9062948 GCF_015228065.2 Penaeus monodon
GTTAGGTAATACAGAATAAGAGAGAGGGGAAAAATAACACAAATTGATTAAGCTCGCTACCACATTGATTGATCCTGATTAGCATAACTAAAGGAAGTCAAAAAAATATATATGTTAACAATGCACAACGTATAAAGATAATCTTCATTTCTTGATTTATACCTCATAACAGTCTTGGTGATCATAGAGCTTCATATCATAGCTTGTTATACGACCCTGGCGAAGGTTTAAGTAAACTATCAGAGGCTGGAATTACTTAATGAAAATATGCAGGGAATATACCATGTGGTGTTTTTTTC
>NC_051407.1:9065960-9066132 GCF_015228065.2 Penaeus monodon
TCACTCAAAAGCATCCCTATTAATGTACACAAGCAGTCATAAACCTTACACACTAGGCCACAGGAATGCATTAGCGAGGGTGTAAATCAGCCATAAAAGTATCCAACATCGGCTTAGACACGTGTTGGTGCGGTATTTGAACACTTGAAAGGCATTTGAACGTATGGAAAGC
>NC_051407.1:9067738-9068326 GCF_015228065.2 Penaeus monodon
AACAGACGTAAAATTTCCCTAAAATACCCAAATATTATTCCCAGCGAACAGCGAACACGCCCGTTTAAGGCATCGGAACAACAGAATGGGGTTATGTTCTCCCTGTTCTCGTTCACTGCAGGCACACAAGCGTTCGACTCGCTCCGCAGAGACAAGTTCTTGTAGTAGAGCAAACAGAATCAAGGTTGTCTTAACGTGGAATCTGCTGAGCTAATGTCGAAAGGTTGTGTACGCTAAACTGAGGTGCAGAATGATATGTTAAAATCAACTGAGTGTCCTATATTCTTCGAAAAGACCTCCTTTTTATGTGTGCTTTTAGTTTTTTCTCTCTCTCTCCTTTTTCTTTTCGGCATAATCATCGTGCTTTTATTATTTTGGGTTAGTCGTTTGTTTGTTGCTAATAATAGTTTTTATATATAGATAGAAGGGGATGGGCAGGGTCGGTTGGGTCGTTGTTAAGTCATGCTGTCCCTTGTAAGTGATCTCTTGGGCGCTCACACTACGGAATTGGTGAAAGGTGTTTATGAGGTCAGCTCTTGTCTTGCCCGATCAAGGATATTGCTTCCTGTCTAGGTCTTCTCGTACAAT
>NC_051407.1:9069709-9069812 GCF_015228065.2 Penaeus monodon
TTCTCCCGCTACTCTGGCCATTACTCATTTTACATGTGTAAAAGAGAGAGAAAGACACAGGCAGTCAGCTGCACTACAGATGTTTTTACGGATGCCGGTTGTA
>NC_051407.1:9070054-9070292 GCF_015228065.2 Penaeus monodon
CTCATGGCATGAGTGTGTGCGTATGCGTGTGCGAGAGAGAGGTATGTTGCAAAGGGTTGCAGGTTAAACGCGTGCATTTTTATTCAAGAGTCCAACAAATTTTTCCATTATTTTTACCGCTGACGCCAGATCTGATATAAACCTTCCTAACAATATTCTGATGACTTTGATAAGTCACTGTTGACAATATGTGGAAATATAAAGTGTCATAAATATCATGCGAAAAATTTACCACTTT
>NC_051407.1:9071155-9071241 GCF_015228065.2 Penaeus monodon
ATTGACCGTATAATTTAGTTTACCCAAAAACCACGTGTTTTCTTTGAACTTCTGTTGGATGAATAGGAGAAACCCTATTATATTTT
>NC_051407.1:9071835-9072022 GCF_015228065.2 Penaeus monodon
TGTAACCAATGTGATGAATACTATATGAATACGAAATTGCATGAAATATCGTTAGCTTGAACTTCTATCAGAGACAGAGCGTTGGGATTTCAATTAGCATAAGGAACAATTTGCATCGAACTACACCCATTTGCGAAAATTAGTGCTTGAAAATATGGATCCATTCAAAGTTGAGGAAAAATAAGAA
>NC_051407.1:9072268-9072340 GCF_015228065.2 Penaeus monodon
AGCAGTGAGCGGGTGACAAAAAAAAAAAAAATCACGATAGAAAACAGAAAATTAACAATCTCCTCCATATAT
>NC_051407.1:9072376-9072499 GCF_015228065.2 Penaeus monodon
TCCCTCCTCCTCACGCCCTTTTCGGTGCCATCCTCGAGTAGGAACCTCCTTATCGCTAACTACACGTGCCGCACCTGTCAGGTATCTCCTCGGGGCTACATATACTTCTCAATCGTCGCCAAC
>NC_051407.1:9072718-9072870 GCF_015228065.2 Penaeus monodon
AGTAATTCATAGTACCTTCGCTTGGAACCTCCTCGACCCGGAGTTCGGCCATTACAACGGGGGGTTCGCCGGGTCTTTATGTCTTGCTGTTTGTTGTGGTTTAGCCTCCTTTTGGTATTTTGTAGACTTTCAGCTGGGTAGGTGAGGGGTAA
>NC_051407.1:9074372-9074489 GCF_015228065.2 Penaeus monodon
AATAGTGCAATTGTAAAAAACCCAATGAAATGTTTATTTACGTATTCTTATATTACTATAACAATATAGCAAAATTTTGTGTTAGAATCAATTATGATAGTTATATATGGTTGATTA
>NC_051407.1:9074860-9075038 GCF_015228065.2 Penaeus monodon
ATATAAAGACAGGATGGACAGACATCATGTTCGCAGTCTATAATAAATACACCAATGGAATATGCATACAAAGGCATCCTAGTAAGGTACAGAAGGCCTGTTATTTTGTCAGTCACCTATCAATGTTTGGTGGCATGCATACATCATCAAACGGGTGTTAAAGGTTAAAAGATATTTC
>NC_051407.1:9075321-9075440 GCF_015228065.2 Penaeus monodon
ACCAATGATACGGACCTGCAAGAAGGGTACCAGAAAGGAAAAGATCCAGATGGAGAGCAGGCCAAAAAAAATTCAACATCTGGCAACCATCAGAAAAAGGGCCACGTGGAAGATCGCTG
>NC_051407.1:9075466-9075872 GCF_015228065.2 Penaeus monodon
GTTCAGCGTGAAAAAATTAAGCATCGGAGGAGTAGAAAATTAACGAGACCCAAAGCCAAGGCGAAAAAAGTAATCCTGAGACACTTTGACTTTCCTTAAAATCCCTTAGGGTCACCCATACCCCACTGACCAACAGCTTCATCTGCTCTAAGATATGTCATGATTTTTTTTTTTAATGTAATGCTCGTGTAACTATCTGCCGGGGGGGGGGGGGTATAGATGACCTTTCTATATGTATAGGTTAACTTTCCAACTTTCCTCCTGTTATCTGGTTCAGCTATTCCTTATCTTTTTGTCTGTTATTTCGAGTATCCGTTTTTGTATTAGTGATTAAATTACTATTTGTTCTTTATTTCCATTGTTGTTTCGTAAACAATTAAACGCGCGCGAGCACACACGAACACGC
>NC_051407.1:9075949-9076229 GCF_015228065.2 Penaeus monodon
CAAGCAAACATACATAAACACAAATATGAAATGTTTCCAGTGTCATTCATACATTCAGAAATATAAATGGTAAATTAACACTCAAACCATAACAAAAGTTCAAGGTCTCTATCATGTCCACGTGTCTCTCCTAAACTGAAATATTTTCCACCAGCAATATTTTAGAACCATTCCTATAAAAGATGTTGTATAGCCTTTGCCACCAACACCAATTCATCTACAGACGAGAATTTTTATTGTTAGGATCCCTCTCCTTTGTTAATGTTTACTACACTTCTGT
>NC_051407.1:9076616-9076831 GCF_015228065.2 Penaeus monodon
TACGTACCGGTTTAATTTTGACATATACCTGAATTCTGCTAGAATATACTCGCTCTCCGTTTTTCATTTACTACTAAAGTGACACTCACTCGTGTTGAAGAAATATGTTGAGAACTGGTATCATTGTAAAATGTGATAGGTGTACTGGCAGATAGTAATGAGGATGGTTATGATGATGCATGGGATAGTAATATCTGACCCATATCATCATGGTC
>NC_051407.1:9077062-9077281 GCF_015228065.2 Penaeus monodon
AAGAAATCCTCCCTCCACGTCAAATATCACTAACTATCATCATTATGTAGAATAATGACCCCCATTATTACCCGGGTCGATCCGCTAACTGTCGCCTACGGTAAAAAATGATCGGGAAGCGACTGCTGGCCAAGGTGTTAAAAATTTCATAGGGTCGGCACACGTGAATGACTAGGTGGGAGGGGGGTCAAGAAACACCCTTTTTCTGTTTCTGGAATG
>NC_051407.1:9077312-9077467 GCF_015228065.2 Penaeus monodon
CTCGGCAAGTTATCAGTTTGTTTAATTGTGCTTTGGTGAGCGTGAGAATTCACTTTTTTTCTTCTCTTGTAGTGTGTTTGTTTATTTGCGAATTCAATCATTTGTTTCATTTGTTTGATGAAATTAATTTATTTGTTTACGTTAACTGATTCATG
>NC_051407.1:9077556-9077780 GCF_015228065.2 Penaeus monodon
GTTTATATTCAAATCTTTACAGGATAATTTTCTTTGCATATAAGTTAATTGTTTATTTGTTATACATCATTGTCTATTTATGCTTTATACTCGTGTATTCACTAAGTTCTTAACTGATCAACTTTAACGTTTATCTCTTTCTTATCTATTTATCCGATTATTTACAGATTTATCAATTTATCACATTTACTGGTTTACTGGTTTTAATTTCTTTTCGGATTTTC
>NC_051407.1:9078140-9079111 GCF_015228065.2 Penaeus monodon
ATGAAACCATACCGATCGTCTGGTTGATACCTTGGCTGTAGACCAGTGCTTCCCAATCTTTTCTGTTCTGTGGCCAATATATCAGTCTCGAAAGCTGACATTCGTATAAGAAATAAAAATACATGAAATATAACTTGCTGGTACACTTTTCTAACTTATATATTATTAGATTTTATTGTCGGTTTACTTAATATTTTCTTTATATTTTGTTTTCCTATATTTCATTAGAGATATTCACATGGGGAGAGCATACAGAGCAACAGTTTAATTTGGAGTTTGGTATGCATTTCCCCTCGCTAATGTATATGGAAACAGCACGTTTTTTGTATGTGCCTGGGGATCCATGAGAAATCAAGAATTCTATGAAGGGGTCAATAGTCTAATAAGTTTGGGGACCCCTGGTTCAGAGAACGAGTATAGCCAGTGGGTCGTGTCTTGTCTGTCATGGTCAGAACAGAAATGCCTCTATGATCACTACATACTTTTGGTCTGCCCTTTCCAGGCGTATATTTCTGTTGGGATATTTTCAAACCTAACTTCCTTTGACAGCTGATGCCCACTGATTCTTGTCCACAGATTTTGAAGTGACATTTGCATACTCGTGTCACATTTCTTTTTCATAATTTTGTCAACTGCCTGTGTTTCGAAATTCTTACATCCTGACCTTCTGTTTGCTTGATGACTTATAGTCTAAGTTGTTTATTCAAGATGACACTTTTACAATCAACATCTCTCTCATTTAAGGGTATGTATCCACCCGTAGCCCATCCGCGTATCGTACCATTGTTGCGTAGCCCCTAGTGATAGGATATGGTACAACAGCACTCGTTACTCCTTCTCCGTATCAATGCAAAGGATCCGAGATTGGCATCCGGACCTCGTGGTTTCTTTCAAACCTGCATATAAACAAGGTGTACACTTGACCTAGTTTCTAGCAAGTAACAGAAATGCAAACCAGATTCATTAGGCTG
>NC_051407.1:9079225-9079752 GCF_015228065.2 Penaeus monodon
CATTTTTTTCTTCTTCTTTTTCGTACCATTGTTGCGTAGTGCCCAGTGATGGTGCAACAATAAGGACACGCACCCGTCTACGCCGATGCAGAGAATGACTGAAAACCAAAAAACTATAAATGGCTGATCAAGCCAAGTATTAATTCTATATATAGTCTAATCACGAAACGGTGTAGCGTTTACCTCCTTCACACATATAATCTAGTAGTCCTGAAAAAAAATATGTATATGTATATATTGATGGTCGTATTTCATTCAGGGTGACTGTAGATATTGTATGAGCAAGATTTAGTATTTTCATCAATTCTTGGAGATTTTTTTATTATTATTATCAAATCCCTCTTTTAATTATAAAATCTCCTGACTACATTCGTACGCTTTTAGTTGATGTTTCTGCATTCCAAATGAGGTCGCGAGATAAAAGATTAAACAAGGATTAATCTTTGGGTGCCATTTATTTCCAAATTGTGGTTTAAAGTTAGCGGAAAACATTAAATATATAGAGTAAAAAAAAGTGTTTGGCGGTG
>NC_051407.1:9080288-9080400 GCF_015228065.2 Penaeus monodon
TGGGTGTGCTTGGTAAATGGTTGGAAATGGGTGGTAAATATTTAGACATATTGTAATTGGTTGAAAATTATCGAAAATTGGTTGAAGATTAGTTTGTGGAGAGACATGCATT
>NC_051407.1:9080724-9080859 GCF_015228065.2 Penaeus monodon
TACGCATCGACAAGCGCGCTTTGTAGTTCCTTGACCAGCACGTCAGTTGACCGCTGAACGCCAACATGGGATGGAGGGTCCTCACGGCGATCTTCTGCCTGGTCATGGGTAAGTGTTCATTTTCGGAAGTAGTAT
>NC_051407.1:9081257-9081514 GCF_015228065.2 Penaeus monodon
TTTTTCTTTGAAAAATATTTTCGTTAATCTGCCTGTAAAATACGATTCGCCCCCCCTCACACACACACACACAGAAAGAGAGAATATAATTTCCAATTCAATATTCAGTTCTATACATTGATATATGTTGCTTTAATGAGGCCGAAGGTATACGAACCCAGATAGGATCACGGTCACTTGAAAGTTTTCGAAATGTGACATTTATATAGAACATATTTTAATTATATATATCTCTGAAAGAAAAAATTACCCGGGAA
>NC_051407.1:9082547-9082878 GCF_015228065.2 Penaeus monodon
CATCATTTAACAATCACCACATTCAACAATCATTATCTTTATCTCTGAAAATCGCATCCAGCAATACCATTTCCTGTAATCCTCAACAATAACCGTCATCTACAACCACTGTCTTAAGCAATTACTATCTTGAAAAGACACCATCATCAATAACTGCCATTTTGAACAATCATTATCTTCAACAATTACCTCTTTCTTAGCAACTACTATCTTCAAGAATCGCCACCACGTTAACTTTGACAATCTTCAACTATCACTTTCCAAATCAACCACCGACAACAATCACCATCTTCAGTCCTTTTTTCAACTACCACCAACCTTACCAAATAAC
>NC_051407.1:9082911-9085564 GCF_015228065.2 Penaeus monodon
CCGCTATAAATTACCACTGTCAACATGCATCAACTTTAACAATGACCATCTTCGACAAGCAGCACTTTCGACATGCACCCTTTTCAACAATCACCCTCTTCAACAGTCTCCATCTTCGACAATCACCCTTTGCACCATCTTCAACAATCCCAATCTTCGACAATCACAATCTTCAATACCCTTTTCTACCTGCAGCGCCGGCAGACGTCAGGGCGCTTACCGGGAACCAGTACGACCTGCACGACGACCTCCGGAGCTGGACGTGCACCGCCGACGACCACGGGTGGAGCACCGGTGACGTGGTCCTCCTCAGCCACCTGGTCGACGGCGCTTGGACCAACGAGGGTGCTACCTGTGCTGGTTAGTGATGGGGGGGGGAGGGTTTGAGGGGGAGGTTGCAGGAAGGGAAGGAGGGAGGAAGGGTGTGGTTAGGGGAAGGGGGAGTAGCTGAGGGTTGAGATGGAGGGGGCGAGATGGTTGGAGGAGGAATAAATGATGGAGGTTGATTGGAGGTTCGAAGAAGGGAGGACTGGGGAAGTGGCTGAAAATGGGATGGAGAGAGGAAGGTGGTTAGAGGAAGACAGGTGGGGAGAGGAGGTTAGAGGAAGGGAAAGGAGGGAGTGGATGGAGGAAGGAAGATGAGGGGGGAGGGGTATCATTACTTGATAACAGTGTTAATCTGATTACCAATAATGAGCATAATTATATTTGCACTGGATATCAACATTTATTTCCGCCCATTGCCACACCCTACTAACCCATTACTTTTCCCACTCCACCCGTTTCTTCTACCCCATTCACCCCTACATCACTCATTTCCCAATTATCTCCCTATCCCAACCTTTACAACTCATCCCTTCCCCATTCATATTTTTATTCCAACCTTCTCTTTCCCAACCTTCTAGTTTAATTTCACTTATTTGCCTTCCCCTCATCTCATCTCCACCCAGTCTCCCATTCCATCACTCCCATTTTTTTTTTACCCGATTTCCCTCCACCCTACCCCACTCACCTAATCCTACCCACCCCATTCTCACCCACTGTCTAAACCCTCTTACCACATTCTCACCCACTGTTCTACCCCACCTTAGCTCTCCCGCTGCTCAGTCGCTGCCCCGACGCCGCCGCTGTCCCCGAGAACGCCAGGGTGACGCAAGAGTATAAAACGTCGGACGGCAGCTACACCTTTGGAGTGTACTACGAGTGTGCTTCTGGCTTCGCGTGGCTTTCAGGAGAAAGAGGGAGGCTGACACAGTGCAAGGATCGCGCGTGGACTCACATTTTGGATATCTGCACTGAAGGTAATTCAGAAATAAGTTACCTTTCAAAATTTCTGTAAATTAAGAGAAAACTAAAAATTAAAAACTGGAGTAAATGGAGTAAAATCCTGTTTGCTCCACAGGCGCGTTGCAATCAATTTACTGTGGGTTTATTTTGTCTTTCAGAATGTCCTGACTCACCGGTAAAAGATTGTCTGGATGTGCATAATCTTGGCTTCAGGGAAAGTAAATTGTATAGACTAGAGAGCGATGCAGGCATATACAAGGTGAGTGCACGAAGACCTGTATGCTACAAACTCGCACTCATGGGCAGATACCTTTGTATAAGAAACAGAAGCAAAGTCATATATTCCACACAAACACTGACAACATATGCTGGCAAATACAAACATACACTTGGGCCATATACGAGATTCAAAGCGGAATCAAGCACATTCGATATCAAGTGGAAGGATCGCGTGGTATTTCCAATTAGGTTCTAATAGGCTGTACAGAAACCTCAGTTCACCATTACCACTCAAAATTCCATCATTCTTGTCTCCAAAGGTTGTGATAAGCAAAACCTTCACGAGCTGGAAACCAACATTCAATATACAAATTACCAGTAGAATTAGAGCAGGTCGAAATACATGATATCAAACAAGTAATTGTTCTTCTAACAGTTTTCGAGATGGTGCAGCAGCTAGAATGCTATGAATATTGTATATACACTTTTTAAAGGGTATCTAGTGTCACCCAACAGACAGAATTGGAAACTCGTCCGTAAAAGCAATGTTGTGAGAAACCTCCATGAATGGATGAGGAACTTTCAATATGAAAGATAAAAGAGTAAAATGGACTGAGGTAATCAATACATCCTCTCTCTAGCTATGGTCTGTGCCGTCCGAGGATAGTTAACTCTAGTTGACATTCATCTTAACTTCAACTTATTTCCTTTTTCGCACGAATTTAAATGTTTTTAATTGAAATAACAGATGAGAACATACTACACATTTCTAATAACACTGAGCAGAAATTTGTCAGTTAGGGCTAAATATCCTGTGTAAAATGCCTCTAGGATTAATCTGGCCACCAATTATTTCCATCAGTGATTGCGGTCGGACCTACCAAGGTGTGTGGACCAAGAAAATAACAATAAAAAGTATGAACCATAAAACATCGTAAATTTGCTCAAGTGGGTTGTACCTTTTATAAAGTATTGTACACCATTAAATGCCGTAGGCTCAAATACAACGAAAGCAGAGTGAAAAACAATGAGAAGCAGTATCGAACACTATGAGAGAAGGAAGACCCAAACCCAGACGACCGTATGGCAAAGTTCACAACCTGTTATCACTAATTAGACATAAAGATGGTATTCATGTAGATGAACG
>NC_051407.1:9086475-9086802 GCF_015228065.2 Penaeus monodon
CCCCTTCCTTTGTCACGTTTATTCGACGATAACCATATACAAAAAATAATAAATGCATTCGCATACGTAGAGACTGTGACCTGTATCGATTACCTTACGAGTTAACAACAAGACAGACATTATATGGATATCAAGACATGCCAAACATATTGATATCTGTATAGCTTTAGATATCTTACTATATGTCTACAGGTTTATTAATTTACATCTGCTAGTATTTTTTATCTTTCTCCTTATATTAATATCTGTATACGTCTATGTCTACTTTCTGTCTGCCGAGAACAAAGGTTCTTAATCTTCAGGGGGGCTCAACTCTAAAGGAAATTG
>NC_051407.1:9086889-9087204 GCF_015228065.2 Penaeus monodon
AATATCGCCTGTACTAGCTTCAACCTTTCCATAGGCTACGTAAGTTTGTTATTTTCTGTATTCTCCCTCTCTCTTATCCTTCGATACTTATGGTATTGGGATTAGGGGTTCAACTCATCCTTAACCTATATACTTCTCGTTGGCAAGCCCCGTTCTTTCCCAGACTTACACACGAGAACTGAATTTTAACACTACAAGTTTCTTGTTTACCCTTCAATCTCGCATCAAGCTTTTCGGATTCTACATGTTTGAATTCATATATCTTCGTAGTCTTTTCCACGCCCGTTGTTATCAAGGCTACATACAGAAATCGGT
>NC_051407.1:9087229-9087402 GCF_015228065.2 Penaeus monodon
TTTACTCTCTGACATTCATATTCTAGATCTGAGGCAGTGTCAAATATCTCATCAATTCATGTTCGAAGGAAGACTTAAAGGCTACCATTAAAATTTGGGTAGTAATTTCATCTACATATGTAAGGGGTGGGGGTCAGTAACACACAGGTTAAGAACTACTGCTCTGTAAAACA
>NC_051407.1:9087445-9087924 GCF_015228065.2 Penaeus monodon
GCGAGAACAAAATATTGTTTTTATTATTCATTGATGTCTACGGGTCATATGGATCGAACAGATTTTGGCTAATGCTCCGAGAAAGCTCTTCGAGAATAATTCATATTCCGTGTAGCCTACCACACCGTATCATTATATATGAATCCACATACAGAATGCAGACCCTTACTTTATGATATACACGACCTGCTTCACGAAACTCATGCTATCTCCATCTGCTTCCAGGCTTTTTGTCACCTGGAGGAGGAACCGGCGAACAGCGGCTGGACCTTCGTCTTCAAGCAAACAGCTGGCAGTGAAGGATTCCATAACAATGTGTTGGGTGCTACGGCCTACACCAGGCACGAGAACGGCATCAATAACATTGACTCTCAGTCATACTCGATTGGTAACTTGGAACTTCATTGAGTTTTGATAACGAAAGAAAAGGTTTATATGGGGTAGACAAAGGTCAGGTGAAGGAGGGCGGCTATACTGCT
>NC_051407.1:9088867-9090526 GCF_015228065.2 Penaeus monodon
GCATGTATAATCAGCCACATTGAAGAGGTCTTACTCGACCGATTTTTTTGTCTAAAATATAGCATCTGACAACTCATCCACTGCCGGGCAAAGAGATACACCGTTGGAATATGTCATTTTTACCTATACCAACGGTCCCCAACCTTTTTACATTAGCTATCCTAAAGATATCTTTCTAATTACATTTTTTTTTTTTTTTTGAAACAAGAAAAAATCAGCGATCTGCCTAAGCTTTATTTACCTAATATGAATACATGGCTTCGTATTATACTGGTACTCACTTCACCTACTTAACGCTTACTTCCTTGCCCGGTGCTAACTTATCTTATTGATTTGGCTCTCCCTTACCCTACTATACACTATAAATTATACATACCTAGCGTTTGCATATTTTCTTTGTGTGCGCTTACTTGCTTTATTTAACCAGCACTAAAATACTCTATTTACTTGGCGCTCGCACTTACTTAACTGGCGTTTACACAAGTGAACTGTTTACATACTTTGCTTTGCTGGTGCTCATTTACCTAAATCATCTAGCGTACACTTAGCTCACTTGACACTCGTTCTGTTTAGCACGTATTCACTTCACTTACTAGCGCTCACTTCATTAACACATTTTACTTATCTGGAACTCATTTGTTCTACGCACCTGGCACTCAATTTTCTTTACCGCACTCGCTTCCGTTACCTACCTTACCTAATTGGCACTTATATAGCAATCCCATTATTTGCTTGAAATTTACCTTACCTGGCACTTACATTTTTGGCGTTTACATACTTGTCTTACCCGGCGCTCTCATACTTTACATATTAAGTGCTCACCATTATCTACCTGGAACTCATCCTAGTTCCTGGCATTCACTCTACTTAACATTTGCGTACTTCACTTTCCTGGTGCACAAGTATCTCATATATTTGGTTCTCATATATATACATTTTTTTTCCGATTACTTTGACGCTCATTTAATTCTTTGTCTTATTTAGCTGGAACTCAACCTAGTGTTCATTAACTTTAATTAGAATTTATGGACCAGGCACTTGCCTCATTACCTAATTTACTTACCTGGTGCTATTTGCCGAGCACTCACTTTGCCTGTTGCTCACTTGCCTAGTTTGACATTCCCCCTGCTTGCCTAACGCTCACGTTATTTATATGACGCTCACTTACCTTATTTAAATGACAATCACGTAATTCATTTACCTGGTACGCATTTGCTCTAATTATCTGGCACTCACATGCCCTACTTACCTGGCACCCATTCACTTATTCACATTATTTTTTCCGTGCGTTTTCGTGACCCCATAAGGTTGCGACCCACTGACTGGGAATAATGGATGTGGATATTTAGATACTTTAAATATGCAATGTCTTGTTGTTGAATCATGTATAATTTCAACTTTTACTTTTCCTAAATATTTAATAATATTTCACATGATCGGTAGCGGTTTTGACAGGACTGAGTGATAACTAAAATGAACATATGATACGTTTGATTATTATTAAATCCGTTTGCCATTGATACTGACGTCTCACAACTATTGCTCGATTCCGTAAGCCTTAAACTCCCCTTAACTTGGAAAGCACTATTACTAGTTTTCTTTATTTCTAATGACACTGAGGGCCTATCGTTGCGTCAAGTGTTTGAATGATTTAAGTCG
>NC_051407.1:9090977-9091268 GCF_015228065.2 Penaeus monodon
TTCTTCCTCTTTTTTCTGATAACTTACAAACTTTCTTAATCCAACAGTTTAAGATCAGAAGCAAAGCTGGGAACATGTACCACGCCTCATATAATGGAGTGAACATTGGCAACGCGTCCACTCAGTATGTGTTGGAGGAGATCGGCGAATATCATGGCACCGCAGGTTTGGAAATGGCGCTGTCTTTTGGTTGTTATTATATGTATTGGTGTACTCACGCACAAATCTGTATATAATAATGTATATATACATTATATTGAGAGATAGACAGATTGACGGATACAGATACTC
>NC_051407.1:9091343-9091890 GCF_015228065.2 Penaeus monodon
AGTTTGTGTGTGTGTGTACTTCTTTAAACGTATAAACACATTTGCGTGAAACATTTTGCGGTAGTTGAATACGATACACCGGCGTAATTTGGGTATATATCCACTTCCATTCAGTACCGATTGACACTGTGACTAGCTTTTGCAGTTTCGTTGACAATAACAGTTCTGCCCCATAAAATTCAGCACGCACTATAGTTGTATAGGTTGCTTACCTGACAAACTCATCTACACTATCTACACTACTTAACATTTACCTTTCCGGGGCCATCGTTGCTTCCTTCTATCACCACCTAGAGAATGAGAGGTAGCCACGCCTCTTGCCTGTTCCCATACGTAGTTACTTTAATCTAATGTTTGGAGACGTGAACACGCATTCTGACGAGGAATCCAACCTGCTGTAGGTGTAAGGTTTGGCATGCAAGGCTCACAACGCTACAGTGGCTACACAGCGATTACATTTTTTCGCCTGTCTGCCATTCGGGGGAAAGAATATGGACCGAAATACAAATGCAAACGGTGGCAATACGATAGAAGAGGACATCCACCC
>NC_051407.1:9091933-9092542 GCF_015228065.2 Penaeus monodon
TACAGGTTGTTAGGGGCATTAACAACTTTATTATCAGGGACGCAGAGCTAACCCGGGGCTCGGTTTTAACTGTGTTGGCTATGTTGTGACTAACATGGGAAACAAGAGGCAACATGACAATATAGTATCATTGTGTGCTTTTCTTCTTCACTGACATGCAAAATCCCTAAATTTCTCATAGTAGGCCTCTCTGAACTAGGGAAGGATAAAAGTCTTATTCCCTGAACTTCCGCAGTCATGGATTCACAACAGGACGTGCACCAGAGGCATGTCTGAATCTGGAGATGCATAAACCGTTCTCTTATCCTCACGTGACAGCGGATAAACGTGAAAACAATTGCATCAGTTACTTAAACGAAGACAGGCCATGCAGGTCGGTTATGACGACACAATTGTCACACTACTTCCTCTGCTACTGTTCAGTGTCTTGCCGTCGAATTTCCATCGTCTGCTATACTGTAATATACCTCGGGGTAGACAAGCTGATGATGATTGTGACGGAGACTATAGTTTCATTGTGTAGAAACTGCTTCCGTTTCTTTTTCTACATATTATTTCAACAGAGTACTTAAACAATTGTTATTTTATCCATATAATGGTCATTATTAC
>NC_051407.1:9092580-9092853 GCF_015228065.2 Penaeus monodon
GGGGGGGGGGGTTGCCTTGACTTTTTCACACATTTGACCGTTATGATTATAAGTATTACAATTATTTCAATCACATGCAATTATTACATTAATAAAATTGCCCCTTTCTCGTTTCCTTGTATAACTAGGGGACTCTTTTCGAAAAAATCTGGGTAACATTTTTCAACATTACGGGGGCGCTGGAGGACATTTCTGGGCCCCACCTTCTCAGTTCGATGCTAGGGAAGGCGTAAGTATTATGCCGTTATTGATAAAACCTCAAGTAAATATAAG
>NC_051407.1:9092918-9093102 GCF_015228065.2 Penaeus monodon
TCAGTGATAAAACACAAAATCGCATCACCATTAGCATATAATATTCTACTATAAATGTCTCTATAGGTGTACCTGACCTTCAGCATCGTTGTGTGGGAGACACTAACGAACTGCCCAAGTTGTGGGTCTTTCTTGCCCGATTGGGTGAAGCTCTACGTCCGCCCAAAAAGCTGGGATGAAGGTT
>NC_051407.1:9093159-9093753 GCF_015228065.2 Penaeus monodon
TGTAGCCGAGGCAGTCCAAACCTGGACAAACGGAGAATTGTTGTCATCTATAAAAACAAAAGATAAGAAAGAAAAAAGATCTTTCCAGACGAATTATGATGCGAATAATAACAAAATGGTTGGTTCTTTGGTCTATTGTGTTTTTGCATGTGTCCGTATATCTGTCTGGAAAGTAAGCGATCTACATGTGTTTGTATGCTTATATACACATTCGGGTATTTATATGAGTGAATACATTTTAAATATCAACAATAACATTTACATCTACTGACCTATCTAACACACCTCTGCCCCTTCCCCTAGCTACTGCCTGCCCCTACACGAACCTAACGCACCCAGAGTGGACGACGGTAGAGGTCGATATGCCCGTAAGCCGCGCCCCGGGAACTAACATCACCTTCAGATGTGTCGGGGACTTGATGATGGAGGGGCGCGTGGGCGAGGAGAGGACGGCCCAGGGCGTCATGCAGTGCTTGAAGGCCAGTAACGGAGCCTTGGCATGGGACTGGATACCTACTTTGCCATGCACGTGTGAGTGTTTCTCTGCCTTGATTCCCTTTGCTGTCTCTTTCTGTGGCCCGTGTCTCTTTTGTT
>NC_051407.1:9093860-9094392 GCF_015228065.2 Penaeus monodon
TTCTTTCTTCCTTTCGGGCTGTCTGTTTCTCTCCTTACTTCCGTATGTTTCTCCTCTATTCTGTCATTCTCTTTTTTCTTCTTTGTTTCGTTATTTCCCCTCCGTCGCATTCTTGTTCAAACCTATCAGCTTATCTTACCAAACGTTAATGCCTAGAATTCCGCACACCCATTTCTATGCTCCAGCTTATCTCATCTGTTTTCTTAACAGTCACCTGCCCAAATGGTTTCACGGAGGCACCGAGAGGAGGCGTGTGTTATCACTTCTCCACCGATGCCGCCGAATTTGGCATCGTGTCCGCCTCACTTAGGTAACCATATGTGTGAAGAGGGACATTCAGGGTCAGCATTCGTACTGTAACAAAAGCTTCGAAAACTTCAAAGCAAAATTAATCGGCAACGTTTACCTGGAATTTTAAACACGGAACTGTGATACACTAAATATGTTCTACAAGACTGATGACCGTGATTGTACCTTAAGAATTGTTATTGTTTACATACGATGGTATTTGTATATACGATGTAGAAATTGA
>NC_051407.1:9095073-9095315 GCF_015228065.2 Penaeus monodon
AATACTCTGTTATGTATCTCTTCCAGACGTAAAGGGCAAACAACACAACTTAATGTACAAAAGAGTAAAATTGTTAAATGTCTTTATAGCCTTCATTTATTCAATTATCCAACATTAACAAATCCACTATTCATTTATTTTCCTTTGAAACTGCTTTACAAAATCACCTTATTAATTAAGATACCTGCCAGAATACAGGACAAACAAATCAAACGTCTAAAAAATATATAAATAAGATTTAA
>NC_051407.1:9095381-9095883 GCF_015228065.2 Penaeus monodon
GCATACATATACACACACACGTATACATACATATTCCAAACTATCCGTTCACAAATTCAACAAACAACACTGTTACTTCATGCATACCTGCTGACAATGCCTAGAACCTCTATAGATCCATAAAGCACTGCTAATGTCTTTATCTCCTTAATGAAAACCATAAAATCGGGAATAACCGTAATAGCAGCCCTACATCAATACCATACTATCCATCATACAGCAAATAATGTACACGCCCATAAAATTCCATGCAAACTGAACACCTTATAGTACACTCTATTCTTAGGTATCAGATATACGATATGGACTTTTTATAACATAACGGTGAGAAAACCTAAATATTATAAATATACAACATTGAACATATTTACTCGAATGGCAACTTTCTGCCGTCATAGGAAACGTAGTGTGTTCATGACATACTATATAATATACCATTACTCTATTCTCAGGGAAAACGAAGAATAAGCATGTGAATATTAGTACAATACAATCGAGAATA
>NC_051407.1:9096326-9096529 GCF_015228065.2 Penaeus monodon
CTTACATTTCAACAGGTGCAGTGAAATGGGAGCAACTCTCGCATCTTTTGCCGAAATACAAGACCTAAGCAACGCGACAGACGATCAGTGTTACTATAGCACTTACATCAAACGGTACGGTATTGGATGGAAAGGAGGGAAGAGAGGCATAAAGCTTATACGTTATAAGAAGTTTGGATAAATTCATCCAAATTTTTAGGAGT
>NC_051407.1:9096567-9097307 GCF_015228065.2 Penaeus monodon
AGGCATATTATTTTAGGAAAGAGTAAATGTCTAGAGGGGAGTTTAGCTAACAGGGAACGTGAATGAACGAATTCTTAAAAAAGGTAATCATATAGTGCCTTGCTTCAGATAATAATTTCATGAAAGGTTCATGAACTCTTTCATAGACTATAGTTAGAGCAATTCATTGTTTCAGATACACTTTTAAGAAAGATTTACAATTAAGACACGGCTAAAAGGAACTTGAAAGAGCAACTTGAAGAAATTTACTTTACCTTCTACAGTATATGATTCTCGCTAAAGATCTGGTAATACTAGAATATCGACACTCGGATATGTGATCGGTAAGAATATGATAAGGTTTATGGTGAATATGGATATTAAGAATATCTGTCGCATAGAGGAAAGATCGAGAGAAAGTAAAACACTGACGCAGAATATTTCAAAATATATCGTGTAATATACGAAGATATAAGATATTATTTCACTCACATCCTATAACCTGTTTAGATCTCGCGACTCATTCGACTTTTAAAAATTACAATGTAAAGCGCTTAATTTCTAAATCATCAATTATATCTTTTACGGTGGGCTGTTACCAAATCGAGATATAAAAAAAAAATGAACAAAAAATAAAAGAGCAGCATTACCATTACTCGATAGAAGAGTCCTGTGTTGACTAATTTTAGTTTATTACTTTGTTGATCACTTACCACTCTATTGCTTATTTACTTAACAACCAATTCCTGACCTGTTTACTG
>NC_051407.1:9097362-9097477 GCF_015228065.2 Penaeus monodon
ATCCTCGCCACTTTTTTTTTTTTTTTACTTAAAATTTTACTTACGATTTGCTTACTTGCTTTCTAAATACTCATTGCTTACCCTTTCGCTGGTCGCTGACGCGCTACCACATGTG
>NC_051407.1:9097501-9097625 GCF_015228065.2 Penaeus monodon
GTGAGTCATCCCTCTCACTTTTCTTCTTCGCCGGTTCCCATTTTCTGTTTTTTTTCTCTCGTTTTCTTTTATACACCGTGGTTTCTTTTAACGTCTCTGTTTATTATTTGTTTGCTCTACTGTT
>NC_051407.1:9098010-9098165 GCF_015228065.2 Penaeus monodon
TAACTAATCCAACAATTCCATTCACTGATCAAACTCTCACTTCCAGAATCGACCATTCAACGCAACCATTTGCCTTAAGCAGCCAGTTTACGTGTGACCCTTCGGAACAATGCCAGGTAAACAAGTCCTGAATTTATTGAACAAATTTGGTATTG
>NC_051407.1:9098845-9099312 GCF_015228065.2 Penaeus monodon
ACTGTTTTGTAGCATAAGGATAAAAAAGCATCATTGCCGTTAACAATAATATACTTACAATAACATCAATCAAGTATGCAAGTGCAAATTCTAAAATGATTAAAAGATATTACCAGTAATTAATGTACAGATATCAAGAACCAGTGTGTCTTATGCCCTTAATTAATTCACACAACGCCATCTCTTTACCCATCAGAACAGGGATAATAAGAACCTATGTGTCTTGTACCATGAACTAATTCACACAATGCCACCTCCTTACCCATCAGAACAGGGATACTAAGAACCAGTGTGTCTTGTACCATGAACTAATTCAGACAATGCCATCTCTTTACCCATCAGAACAGGGATACTAAGAACCAGTGTGTCATGGTATGCAAATCCGGCAAGTTTCACGTCCAAGACTGCTCCACTCCAAGCCAGTATGCGTGTGGGCTTCCAGGTTAGTGAATCGTAGTTAATATCGC
>NC_051407.1:9099594-9099780 GCF_015228065.2 Penaeus monodon
TCATTTCAGCCGTGTGCGCACTCCATTCCGACTTCTACGAGGGTCTGTGTTACAAAGCCCTTGCATTTGGTGGGACTTATATAGATGCTGTGAATCTATGTCACAGTGTGGGCTTCGGTGTGGCCGTTCCCGAAACTCTTCAAGCACTGCGCGAAATTGGAGAAATCGCAAAGGTAAGTTAGTTGG
>NC_051407.1:9099854-9100487 GCF_015228065.2 Penaeus monodon
CATTGCTTAGAAGATGGTGCATTTGCGTGATTCGCTTTATTATGTGTGTTCTATATTATATATACCTTTAACATTTTTGCTAAGATGGTGCATTTATTATTATATACCTTTAAAAATTATCTATCTAGTATTCCATTCCAAATTATCTTACTTTATAATCGATTTAAGAAACTCTTAAAAAAATATATTAATATCGATCAAATTCGCGAAATGAAAAGTACTAGTATACAGCCGTTTTCTATAACGAAATTATCCAGTATTTGTTAATTCTATCTTTTACTCAGAATTTTGTTATCTACACTTTCAACTCGTGTGATTAATCTACTTCGTGAATGTGGATGCATTAGTTATACCTTCACAGAGTAATGATCGAAAAGTAAATAAATCCTAATATCTTTTTACGACGCGTCCCATCTCTCCTTCTCTTAAAACTCAATTCAGATCCTATTCCTTTCTCTTCCTTGCGGGGGGGGGGGGGGGTCAAGTGTCCTTAAGGGGACGGAAAATACAAACGGTAATATCAACATTGACAATATTTTTTAAGACAAACATTATTGATAATGAAAGCAAAACCTTTCAGGCCAGGATTGGCACATATACGGAGCTACTAATCGGGTTGAATGATCGGTAAGT
>NC_051407.1:9100608-9101099 GCF_015228065.2 Penaeus monodon
TTCGAACAGGCAATCAAGCACGAACAGTGCGTGTCTAGCCTAAGATCACTATATACAATATTCCGTCTACATCTGCTTCACAAAACCTCTACTTATCATTTATCTGATATCACATAAATCGAATAAAAAAGAGCCATATATCCGCATCTACCTTACAAAAACCTTCACTATATTTCCGTTAAATAAACAGCGAGTCCTCTGGAAACTACACCATCGGCGGGATCTACGCTCCGGACGACGCGATGGTCGCCCTCCTGGACGAGGCGAAGGGCAACCGGTCGTTCGGCTTCTTCTCGATGCTGGCCGCGGCCGACGGCCCGCCGGAGCTGCACGTGAGAGACAACACGATGCCCGGAAGCGGGCACGTTGTCTGCCAGCATGGCGGCCCGTATGGTTAGTGTTGCTATGTTCTTTTTTTAAACAAAGTTCTCAAAAAATTTGTGCTTCTATCTTTGTTAAATGTATTTATGTTTTAAGAATTTGGTTAAGAT
>NC_051407.1:9101560-9101685 GCF_015228065.2 Penaeus monodon
CCCCCACTCCCCTGCAGGATGTTGGACCGAGCCCCCGCAGCCGCTGCCGAACATGACCCGGACGTGGAACAACCGCAGCAGTCCCGGCGAGGTCGTCGTTTACGAGTGAGGATTCGAAGGCTCAC
>NC_051407.1:9101771-9102978 GCF_015228065.2 Penaeus monodon
TGTATTTCAGTGCGGCTATTGGTAATAAAACATAACTGGTAAAATTCCATGTTGCAATATAATGGAAATGTATGTGTATGGCTCCAATACCCTTTTCATACAACACGTAAGGTAACATCATGCGATACTGGTATTTATTTGGTAATTTCCAAGCTGCCAATCAGGCAATCATGCAAACAGTAACATCATCTATTTCTCACGAACTTCCGTTGTCAAAAAAGTGAATAAAATGTCTCAGAGGCCTAATACAAATCGTCCTGTACGCGGTTCTTCAATACAGTCTCATTTCTCTTTGAAAAAGTTGCCACCCAGGTTTCTTCGTGAACGGCGAAGTGGCTCTTGGGCAACAGCAGTCTTTGCAGTGCATGAGCCAGTTCGGGCAGTGGGTGTTCAATGGCCATCTTCAGCAGTGCTTGCCGGCGGAAGGTAAGTCTGTGTTTGTTATCTCTGTTCTGTGTGCGTGTCTCCTACCTAAGCTTAATTTGTTTATCTTTTTTTCTAGTTTTACTATATACTTTGTATCTGCTTTTTGATCTTTCATTCTCCCTCAATCATTGTTCCTAAGTCTCTTTGTCTGTCCCTCCTTGTATCCCCCTCTCTCCTTTCCTCCCTCCTACATGTTTCTTAGACATGTCTATTTACTCCACGTTACTGATGCCCCAGCAACCCCCAACAGGGAGATTACTGCGCCTCAGAAGCCATAACCCATTTCAAAATCAACCTCTCTCCTCTTCCCTTCCAGTCTGCCTCACCCAGCTCGTCGCACCGTCTCCGTTTATTACGAACACCTCGAATGATTTCCGCTTTCTGGGCGGCTCCATTACGTTCTTTTGTCCGGATAACATGGCCACCATATTTGGGGATTCAGTACAGACGTTCACCTGTATTACTAGTGGGAATCTGTATCACTTCAACGCTTCTGTAGTCATGGACTGCTCTCGTGAGTTGACAATTATTGCTGCATTTAAATTTTATGGCAAAACGGAAGAATGTGAATAAAAAATAATGTGCAATAGGATAAAAGTGATTTTTTTTTAATATGAGATACTGATTTACAAAATACGATAATATAGTGTTTTGGAGTATCAGTTATTTTCTTATTGGGTACATTAAGACACTAAGACAATAAAACGTCTGCCCTTGATATCTAAGATGGAATGGTGAACAAGACACGAATAAGTAGATAGAATAGACATAAAATATGTTC
>NC_051407.1:9103221-9104026 GCF_015228065.2 Penaeus monodon
CCAGCGGACTCTAACAAAATATATAAGAGGAGAAAAACTAATTAAGAATAAATTCAAAAGTCAAATATTCTAAACATATATTTAATCCTCGTTACTGATGTCCCAGCAACCCCAGCAGGGAAGTCACTGCGCCTGAGAGGCCACAACCCATTTCAAAGTCATCCTTAACAAATAAGGAAAATCCCCCCCCTTCCCAGAGTGCGTCGCCGACCCACCCAGCATGGCCAACGGAACAACGAACTGGATGCCCCAAGTACCGTACTACGTTAACCAGATGATCACAGGAACGTGCAACGAGAGTTATTTGGTTGATATGACCTCCAACACACAGGATATTTACTGCACGCCCTCTGGCTGGGAAGAATTCAGTCCCTGTTACGAAGGTAAAGTTCTGTATTTGCTTTCCGTTGCAACAGATGGAATAAAGTATTTTGAATTTGAATTATGTTATGAGGCAAGTGCGATTGAGATTATTGTCGTTATCGTTATCGACATTTTCCTTATCATTTTAGCGTGCGTAGACCCGCCCCCTGTCCCAGGAGAAAATATGACGATGACGAACTTCACGTGGAACGGAATCGGGGCCGTTTTGAACTACACTTGCGACGAAGGCACGATGATCCCCACCAACGAGGTAAGGGCGGTTGCTGGGCCGTCGCAGTTCTGACATTTTACGCTTTTATTTGGACATTTTAGACTTTTTTTCATCTATTTAAATATATAAGACTTTTTTATCTACTTATCTAGTACACACACATAGTGGTAAAGTAAAATACACACTACATAACTACAGATGTGGATTATC
>NC_051407.1:9104067-9104656 GCF_015228065.2 Penaeus monodon
AGGCGTCAGGGAGGCGACAGGTATTTTAGGCAGCGGAGGAAGTAGAAGGTAGGCCCACTCTATATAAACTATGGGCCTATTTTTTCTTCTTCCCTTTCCTCTCAAACATAGGATTTCCTTATGATTCTTTAAAAAGGTGTGACGAGTGAAAAGGGTAGTCTGATTCCGAGTTGAAGTGACTCATATAATTCAAAACGGAGAGGACTTTAGGCAGCCTAGGTACGCAAGGGACGAATGTGACATGGGAACTATCTCCGTGCAAGTGCATGGATATTTTCATATTTTATTCATTCCCAGACGTTTCCTGATGCAGTGACGTTCACGGAGGTTCTGTGCGGGGAGGGCGGCCAATGGCAAACCGAGGGGCGGCCCTTCACTTGCGCCATCTGTAGGTATCTTTTTCATCATTAGTAAGATCTGAAGTAAATATAATAAAGTCCCTTGTGGTAAATGGGTGTAAATGAACGTAACTTATGTTATGTGCGAAAGTCCTATGATATATTGGTTAAGTGAAGTTGCATAAAACTCATTTCATTCCGTCCTCTAAGAGTAGCTACGTAATTACGTATGTGAAGGTATGCGCGTCCAA
>NC_051407.1:9104814-9105196 GCF_015228065.2 Penaeus monodon
TATAAAGAGAACCTATATCGACAAAGGAAAGATAAAGATGAGAAAGTGACACAGATAAAGAGTGATATGAATATAAACAAAAAAAAAAGGAAACGAAACGTAAAATAACATAAATTGTCATTAAGAAGATAAAGACGAAACTTAATATTAAGCTAAATTAATATTTTTTATAATCTCAAAAATAATAAACAAATGAGTAGAAATTAAAAAAACATTGGAAATAAAATAATAAAAAATGATATATATATATATTCTTTTTTTAATAAACATAATTAAATGAAAAAAAAAAAACATAATAAATAAATATAACATTCGATAACAATACACAACGCAGAAATTAAAGTTATCAATTTTCTTTTTCCTGAGTCATATCCCATTACTA
>NC_051407.1:9105248-9105488 GCF_015228065.2 Penaeus monodon
ACATTTATCAGTGTGTCTGGATGACCCTCAACCCGCCCCAGCGAGAGCCAACTCCTCATGGGATAACCACACAAGGGTTGCCGGTACCGAGGTCAGTAAGAGAGACTACTATAGTGAAAGGTTAACGCCGAACGTTTTACGCTGAAATAAAAATGTTGAAAGGTCTGCGACTTTCAGTTAATATGAATACATATGAGAAAAAAAAATGTTAACCAGTATTTCATATAACATACAGGTTGA
>NC_051407.1:9105634-9106908 GCF_015228065.2 Penaeus monodon
TTTAACAGACTTTCAGGCTTATAAAAAAAATTAATATGTACGTGTTTTATGAGTCTTGAAATAATTGGAAATCTAATTATGCATTCACGTACCCTACCAGGTGGAGATATCCTGCCGATTGGATCGTGTCTTCAAGGACCTCAATAACTCTCACACGGTTACATGTCGAGAGGATGGCAACTGGACTACGATTGATCCAAACATTTTGGTTTGCAGGAGACGTAAGTTATGTAGTTATTAGCAGGAGTTTGAATTTAGGCAAGTAACCCCTAAGTGAGCATTGATGAAATATTTCACAAATATTATTAATTGCAGTTTTGATTTTTTGGTGCATAAATTATTATACACTATGTTACACATATCGTATACATTCAAGATAAATCGACTCTTATTTGTTTTTAGTTGAATAAAGTTCAAATATATCAAATACCCTAAGGCGCGTTTTAAACGGCAAGACAGTTCAAGATTTCTTGAAAAAAAAGAAAGAAAAAAAACTACTACCTCCAGAGGAAGTTTGCTACAGTGTCATGACGTCACTAGACTAAACAAACCGCTAATATGACCAACAAAAAGTAGTGATTACGATTAATTTTTCGTGATAATTTGCTTATTTGGTCGTTAATAGATGGTGTTTTAAACTAGCATTTTTCTCTCATATTTGTGCCAGAAGTATTAAGTAGAGTAGAATAACTTTATTATTCTCTAGAAAATAGGTTGTAACAACTTATAACTGTATTATGCCATCCCGGGGATGTTCGAAGTGCGTTTTTATTTATCTTTGTTATTTCCATTCTAAACTCGCAGTTTGAAAGACCTATCTTTGCTATTAATAACTGATATTATTCTATTATATAATTACTCTGAAGTGTGTGGATTTTTCTTTTCTTTTCTTTGTTATTCATAACTTTCGTGCTATATATGTATTTTATCACTGTTATTATTATTCACCTTCACTTAAAGCAAAAACCCAAGGTAAGGAGAGTTCTTCGTCGGCAATTTCACCACCATTATTTACAGCGTCCAGTTTGATTTTTTTTTCCGCGAACAATTCTATCATCCACTGTGAAGGTGAAGGATTCGTCTCATAATGCAGTAGTTTGTTAACATCCATAGCTACCTGGATCTTGGGTCTGTTTTTGACAAATTCGACAAACCATGCTAAACCGTAGCTTGCTTGTTTTTCTCGTCAAAAATGTGCCTCTGCATATTCTATATGCTTAGCTTCAGAAATACTATAGTTTAAATTTAAAAAGTGACGTTGAAGTGAACTTGTA
>NC_051407.1:9107023-9107489 GCF_015228065.2 Penaeus monodon
CACAAATATAAAGTGTAGTATTAATAGCAATTTTAAACTGGTCAATGTTATTCATAAATGAATATACTGTAGATCACTTCACGCAATTGTATATACTTGATTTATTAAGAATGATTTCAGTTTAGTTAGAACATATGTCAGATACCTTACAGATGTTATAGAGATAAATTCAAGACCACTGGTATCGGAACAGATTGATATTGGGAAATTTGTTTAATCCCCCCGCTTCGTTTGGTTATTTTCTATATTGTACATTTATTAGAAAACGTTATAATTTTATGGTTAACTATATGAAATCTAATTAAGTTTCCCAAATCGAACCGAAGCCTTACAGCTACATCTCAGAGACATATAATTGGCCTATATATTCTACCCACAACATAATTAGTCTATATATCCCTCCGCAACAGGTAATTAGTTTAACAAATTGCGACAATCTTGTATAGATGGATTCCTAGTACACATA
>NC_051407.1:9107739-9107979 GCF_015228065.2 Penaeus monodon
GGTACTAACCTGATTGATAGATGCTGAGCTGGGATGGGGGTGGATGCTCGCTGCGGATGGCAGGTCGTAGGTCGGAGGATGCAGCGACGCTGCAGCACGCGCAGGAAGTGTCCCGGTAGTGCTTGAGGAACATGCACCGGTCCAGGTACCCGACGAAGTGATTCCTCCTGCGGCCGCAGAGTGGTACCTTCCTCTTTGCCTCGATTCACTGCCGCTCGATCGTGTTCGTATGAGCCAGCT
>NC_051407.1:9108125-9108722 GCF_015228065.2 Penaeus monodon
AGGCTATTAGCCTACATATTCTTTTTACAACATAAGTACGCTATGTAAAAAATGACACTGTTTTCTCCCCCAACAGATAATTCTTTTAAATATTGTCTAAACAGCAGATATTAAGACTATATATTCTCTTCACTTTAGATAATTACTCTATGTATTTCTTTCCACAACAGATAATTAAGTCTACCTTTTCTCTCATACACAGTGAATCCCGACGATCCACCACCTCCTCCACCTGAATCCGTAATGGAGGGCCCAGATCCACCTTACTGGTCAGGTAACATTGTGACTTACACTTGTAATGACGGACTGGTGTCTCCATATGGCACCTCTTCCTACACTATCTACAGCACGTATATTGGTTGGACTGACCTCGACCCCGTCTTTGGCTGTTTCAATGGTAACTAAACTATTTCACTGATATTCATTTATGCTTATTCATATGTATAGGCCTCTAGAATTTGTTATCTAGAGAAGAGATTTTCGTGAGGCAGACATAAGAATCCGTATTTATTTTAAGGAATAAAAAATATGTCAAGTATGATATATGCATTATTTGGATCTACTCATAATCATAAAAAAATGTTGCAATAGAGAACT
>NC_051407.1:9108771-9109878 GCF_015228065.2 Penaeus monodon
GGCAGACAGATACAGGCAGACGTTAAGTGTTGGAAGTTATTCTAAGGTAACCTAACCTTTAAGAAAAATCCCATGAATTAGGTATGATTTTCATGTAAAGTAATTAAAAGTAGCTTGTATTTTTTCTGTGGAGTTTATACATGTACAAAACATTCGTATTCGTATCATAATGGAGTAAAGAGTTGATGTGTCGCAGATGTTTTTAGACGCAAGACAGCAAAGTTGAAGAACTTTTGCCGTCTTGATAAATAGAAAGAGGGAGAAATAAATATACAGAGACAGATTAGATTAGTAGATACTTAAATAATTAAGAGAGAGATAAATAGATACGTACACTGATACAGAGAGATAATGCATACAAACAAATAGATAATTTTTCTTCCTAGTGTGCTCAGCGGATCCTCTGTTGCCTGTCGCAAACATGAACTCCAATTGGAATGGCGTAAACAAGGTCGTTGGAGCGGAGGTAAGTGCCGTGTTGTGCGTTATTTTCTAATTGGTCTTCTGGGCGTTGAGGGTGTTTTTGCCTTTTAGAAATCTTGTCGTTATTAGAAATTACGGTAGAGTGAAATTGTACTGAATGCAATGACTCTTTATCAATGAAGTTTTATCGACACTGTCCATTACTGATCAAAAGGTAAACAAAATAATGATCTTATACAGAGAAAAGGAGATAAAAGAAATGGAGAGATAGAGAACGATTAAGAGAGAAAGACGGCGAAAGAGAGACAGGTAGAGAAAAATAATTATAAAGAAAGAAAGAGATGAAGAGAAGAAAATAGAAAGCGTTAAAGAGCAATGAGAGAAGAAAACAAGGGGATCAGAGAGAAAGCGAGAGAGAGAAAGATTGTACCAAGTGTTAATAACAACGATTTAAACCCGCCAGGTACAGTACACATGTGACGCGGGTGGCTTTTTCGGAGACCTTAACACGACAGTAAATATTACTTGCGAGGAAAGTGGGAACTGGACGGAGATTGACCCGGAAATATTCTTCTGCAGAATACGTGAGATGTTTGGAAATTTTGTTAAGAAAGTTCTATAACTTATAGATATTTGTTTTTGCATATTCTGTGTTTGCGTCCTTTATACATATATATTTTTTTA
>NC_051407.1:9110107-9111601 GCF_015228065.2 Penaeus monodon
ACAGCCTCGACACCTTTTTTCTCTCAATCCCACAGCCGTGCCAGAGGCTCCCCCTCCCACACCCCCCGGCGCCATTATGGTGGCCCCAGACCCCCCGTACTGGGTTCCTGCCGCCATCAGTTTCATCTGCAGTGAAGACCAATTATCTCCGCTGAACACCACCAACTACACGATATTCGGAAACGAGAGTGGGTGGAGTTATCTCGATCCTGACTTCGGGTGTTACAATGGTTCGTGAGCGATTATTTTATTATGTTGATACTGCTCTTCCTGAATGTATTTGTTGTATATATTTTGTGTGTTTGGTGAGTTGTGTGTTAACGCATTTTTTGTGAAAAATGTTGATAATGGGATAAATGGGAGGTATGATTTCACATAGTGAAATATTTTGAGTAAAGGAAGTAATTCATAGGTAATTTCTTCTTCTTCTATAGATTATATATACATATTATGTTATATCTGATTCCATACGATTATATAATTTAGCTGTAATAATAATGTTCCTAATAAACGTTCCCCCGTCTCTTTAGTATGCCAGGACGATCCCTTTGAGGCCCCTGAGCGAGCAGAGTCCAACTGGAATGGCTTTTCCAGAACAGAAGGAATACAGGTAAGTTTTATGCTATAAGTTTTACGTGTTCAGTCTCATCCTGGTAGTGTCTTTTTATCTATATCTCTTTATTATTCTGAACATTTATCTGTCTATTTATATATCTAGCTACTTATCCACCTGCCTCCGCTTCTATATCTAGTAATTCAACTTCTCTACAGAGAATGATACTGATTGTTTAGATAGATTTATTATAGGAAATATTCCTCTATATACGTTCGTTCTTTGATCTATGAAAACTGTATATACACACGTCACTAAGTCACTGTGTATTTGTGAATATGTAAATAACTAATAACGTGTTGCCCGTGTCTTCCTTTATCAGGTGCAGTACACGTGCGAGGAGGACCACGTTTTCGCTGACTTCAACGCGACACTAAACATCACTTGCGAAGGAAACGGGAATTGGTCCTCTGTTGACCAGTCCATCCTCATATGCAGGATACGTGAGTCTATGCCATTAGCACTGTAGAAATACTGTGTCGCGTTGACCACACGTCACGAAGAATGGATAACATGTAAAAGATATTTAGTTGATTTTACATTATGTAGAAAAAAAAATATCATGATACTGTGAATTAACTATGCCGATAATACCTCAGTATCACCTACCACACTCAAGGAATAATTTCATCATTACTGAATCACAGTGATGCCATTGTTTGACAGCCATTCCCTGTGACCCCCCTCCCGTACCCCCCGGAGCCACGATGGTAGGGGAGCCCCCGTACTGGGCGGGGTCGGTCGTCACTTACGTCTGCGGGGAGAACCAGGCCTTCCCCAACAGCGGCAGGGTTGTGAACGTCACGGCGAACGCAACGGGTTGGCCTGAGATGGGACCGGACTTCATGTGCTATAATGGTAGGTGCTCGCGCGATCGTTTC
>NC_051407.1:9111664-9112021 GCF_015228065.2 Penaeus monodon
CTTACACATCAAAAAAAACATTCTTTCCTCTTTAAAAACAGCATGTCAGCCGCTGCCCGAACTGCCGGATCACGTGAGCCACAACCTCACGGGGACCGGAATTTGGGGCGACGTCGTGCAGTACGAATGCCGAGGTATTTTCGCCGACGGATCAAAAAACATTACAGACTCTTGCGAATTTGGCAACTGGACGCTCTCCGTCATCCCCGAGTGCGAGTGTGAGTATTTTTCTTTCTCTCTCGAGTTTCGAGTTTAAGGAACGAATTTTAGGTAGGCCTGCCTATTCTATGTATTTTATTTTTTATGTTGATTTTGTGTCTGTCTGTGATGGATAGGTTTTTGATTATATGGTTGTGG
>NC_051407.1:9112092-9112241 GCF_015228065.2 Penaeus monodon
AGATGCTATATAAAACTTAAGAAATTGATTTATTTTTTAGATTGTAAAAATAAATAAAACACATACTAACATACCAGTCAGTTTCAGGTTTTATGTTGGATATTTCAGTACTTCACTTCCCATTACATTCAAGATCTACTGAACACTAA
>NC_051407.1:9113145-9113348 GCF_015228065.2 Penaeus monodon
TGAATAAATAAATGCCCACCGGTTTCAGTGTATTTCATTATTCCTGTTTGCAAGAATTATGAAATGTCGCATCTGATCTGCGCTTGATAATTATACCAACTACTGAATAACATGTAGAAAATGTAAATTCTCTGATCGAAGCTAAAATTCACATGCAACTTCGGATTCATATGGGAATAATATAAGTGAAATAATTCACGTCA
>NC_051407.1:9113418-9113682 GCF_015228065.2 Penaeus monodon
TGCATGTATATGTATATATGCATACACGTAATTGTGTGTCTGTACTATTTGTATATACAATTTTCGAAAAATGGGAAGATATGCTATTACACTTTCCCCATGGAAAGGGTCATTATTATCTGTATTATCCATGCAGGAAACGCAATTAAAATGGTTACATAGAAAATAATATTAGAAAACCTAGGTTAATTATTTATCCTTGTGCTTATGAATCCATAGCCCGGTCACTTACTGCAATACACACACACATACACTCACGATCGC
>NC_051407.1:9114945-9115163 GCF_015228065.2 Penaeus monodon
ATAGAGAGAGTAAGAAAATTTGAAATCTTTCTCTGAGATATCAGTTCACTGTTAAGTTGCGTAAAATGATAATTGGGGGGGCGGGGTTCACATGATTGAGCAGTCATCGCCTTCCTGCGTCAAACGATCCAAAGTCTCTACCCACACAGGTCAGTAGTAGTAATAAGGCTTAGCATTAGATTCTTGTCCTTACCCGGAAGTGAAGGTCCCTTTTTTCA
>NC_051407.1:9115326-9115823 GCF_015228065.2 Penaeus monodon
TATTCTAGAGAGAAAAGCTGTGTAATTAGAAAGTAAGGATTGGTTGCTTTATCACCCAAAGCCAGGCGTGCTCACTGAATGTAGTAAATTCAACCCAATATTTCAGCATTATGGTCATTTGAATTCACTTAGATTGTCCTAATGGCTGACAACCAGGTTTTGTATTTACATTTAAAAAAAAGGTTGAACATAACTCAAATGGAGATGACGAAATTATAAAGAAAAACTAGCAAGTAAACTTTTTTAATGTCTGTGAGTTGTGTGTCTTCATCCCATCTTGCGTCTGTTACCATATCTATTTGCTATTATTATAATGATTTACAATAGCAGGAGCAAGGAAGAGTTAGCTTTAGGATATCATTAATTTAGCAACAGAGAAAATTCCTTAGTGTTTTTCCTTACATTTATCACTATTAAAATTAAACAACAGAATCCAATATATTACCTCGTGATTCTACACGATTGAAGAATAAAATTAATTGGATAAAACTAAAAAT
>NC_051407.1:9116314-9116518 GCF_015228065.2 Penaeus monodon
AAGATGGATACAATCAAACCACCCCACAACCTCGTTAACCACGAAACCACACTACACAAAACTCTGGATGATATTGTTTTAGCATAAATCTTATTCAATCACAAGGTCATTTCAGGGGGCAGTAATTTATAGAGAATGGTACGCTTATTTATATTTTAAAATGTTCGCCGACAAAAACTGAAAAATAAATATTATTCAAGAAGA
>NC_051407.1:9117168-9117474 GCF_015228065.2 Penaeus monodon
CGTGCGCGCGCGTGTGTGTGATCGTTTATGTTGTTCAGGGTCGGATTTACAGAGGGCATAGGAGGCATTTGCCACTGGCATCTCTAGCAGGCTAAGGACTTCCTTTATTAAAAAGAGAAAAGGAAAATACAAAGAAAAAAATCATATATAACAGTGAGGGCAACAGAAAATAGAGAGGCAAGTTAAACATGGTCTACATTAAGATAATGCGGGTTATCAATCTTCCTAATTAATCTATTTAACATTCATTTTATAAGTTATCTATCATTCAGTTCAATCAATTTATTTGCCAGGTAATTTATTATT
>NC_051407.1:9117669-9118024 GCF_015228065.2 Penaeus monodon
TTACTAGTTAATGTTAAGGGGTCCCCGATCGTGAAGTGCCCCGGCCTCCAGCGGTTTAAATCATGGTGTTAGATCTATTAATCCCCATACTCTTAGCAACGGGAGTGATTTTACGTAAGTGTAACCTGAAGAGTTAATGCTGTATTAATATTAAGTTACATATATACCGTTAGCTTAAACACGAAATGGGAAAGGACGTTGAGATTTCTCATTTGCATATCATTTGCCCATACTATTTCTCGTCACGGAGATTCTGTACTAACATTTCATTTTCTACATGCTATTCCATGTTCGATAAGATTATTATTATATATAATGTTCATTACTGGAATAATATGCCTCAGTAATAAAAGAG
>NC_051407.1:9118078-9118210 GCF_015228065.2 Penaeus monodon
ATAAAAGTTTCATCATACTTGTAGTCTCAAAAGTAACGGTTCATTGCAAAGAGGATAAATGAAATAGACAGACTGTAGTCAGGATGCATTTACTCATTACAAAATTATGATATATGATTATGGTAAATAGAA
>NC_051407.1:9118459-9118783 GCF_015228065.2 Penaeus monodon
ATTGAGAGACACTTGAAACTTTAATGACATGAATGATGAAACACTGCAATATGCAATCAAGAACCTGAATTTAACTGGTATACCGGTTAGTTTCTGTTTTAGTTATCATACCTATTACATTATAAAAATCACTTTAGTTCATATCAAACATAATCATTTATATGCACACTAACATAATCAAACTATCTAATCATAATATATTTCCAAATCCCACAGGACACCATCACTTATTCATTATATCACAGCAAATACACACGGAAAAAAAATCTAAACCTATCGATCACAAAATATACAGAAAGAAAACAGCGAAAAAAGTGACAATCC
>NC_051407.1:9118977-9119162 GCF_015228065.2 Penaeus monodon
TGCCAAATTCGCAAGAGTCCGTAATGTTTTTTGACCCGTCGGCGAAAATACCTCGGCATTCGTACTGCACGACGTCGCCCCAAATTCCGGTCCCCGTGAGGTTGTGGCTCACGTGATCCGGCAGTTCGGGCAGCGGCTGACATGCTGTTTAAAAAGGAAAATTTGTTTTTTGAAGTGTGACACTG
>NC_051407.1:9119330-9120059 GCF_015228065.2 Penaeus monodon
CATTATAGCACATGAAGTCCGGTCCCATCTCAGGCCAACCCGTTGCGTTCGCCGTGACATTCACAACCCTGCCGCTGTTGGGGAAGGCCTGGTTCTCCCCGCAGACGTAAGTGACGAAAGACCCCGCCCAGTACGGGGCCTCCCCTACCATCGTAGCTCCGGGGGGTGCGGGAGGGGGGTCGCTGGGAATGGCTGTCAAACAGTTCTGATTCAGTAATAATGAAACGATTGCGCCTTTGAGTGTGATAGATAGCGACAAGGATACTGAGGTGTTAATTTACAGTACCATAAAAATTTATCTTTTCTGGCTCTGCTTAATGTAAACATCAAAAATTAATATCTTTTAAATATTATTCATGCCTCCTAACGTATGACCAACGCGACACAGTATTTCTACAGTGCAAAATGACATCTCAGACTCACGTATCCTGCATATGAGGATGGACTGGTCAACAGAGGACCAATTCCCGTTTCCTTCGCAAGTGATGCTTAGCGTCGCGCTGAAGTCGGCGAAAACGTGGTCCTCTTCGCACGTGTACTGCACCTGATAAAGGAAGACATAGGTCACACGCTATTAGTTATATACATATATATACAAATGCACAGTGAGTGACGTGTGTATAGATAAACAGCGAAAAGACAGAGAAATGACTGAGCGTAGATAGATGAATTTTTCCTAATCACTATCATTCATTCTGAAGAGATTTTAACCTAAAATATTAGGAACAG
>NC_051407.1:9120138-9120280 GCF_015228065.2 Penaeus monodon
TAGAAACGGGCAAGTAATAACTGAATATATAAGACTTACCTGTGTTCCTTCTATTTTGGAAAAGCCATTCCAGTTGGACTCCGCTCGCTCAGGGGCCTCAACGGGATCGTCCTCACATACTAACAAGAGACGGGGAAACGTC
>NC_051407.1:9120557-9121030 GCF_015228065.2 Penaeus monodon
GACTTTGATTGAAAGTTACTTCTTTTAGCCATCCATACGATTATCGGCATTATACGACCTCTTGTTATGTGAAATTATATCTCCTATTCATTCCATTATCATCAATTTTCACAACAAACCCGATAACACACAACTCACCAAGCATAAAAAAATACAATCTAAAAACTACATTCAAGAGGAATACAGAATACACACTGCTCTCTCACGAACCATTATAACACCCGAAGTCAGGATCAAGGTAACTCCACCCACTCTCGTTTCCGAATATCGTGTAGTTGGTGGTGTTCAGCGGAGATAACTGGTCTTCACGGCAGATGAAACTGATAGCGGCAGGAACCCAGTATGGGGGGTCTGGGCCCACCATGATAGCGCCGGGGGGTGTGGGAGGGGGAGCCTCTGGCACGGCTGTGGGATTGAGGAAATAAAGGTAATGAGGTTGGTAGCCTTATCCGTAGAAGTGGTGATGGTGGTTG
>NC_051407.1:9121320-9122000 GCF_015228065.2 Penaeus monodon
TGAAAATGGTGTTTAAAGGAGGCAAAGAGAAAAATATGCCAAAGGAAATATCTCAAGAAATTTTCCAGACATCTTACGTATTCTGCAGAAGAATATTTCCGGGTCAATCTCCGTCCACTTCCCACTTTCCTCGCAAATCATATTTACTGTCGCCTTAAGGTTTCCGAAGAATCTACCCTCGTCACATGTGTACTGTACCTGGCGGGTTTAAATCGCTGTTGTTAAATCTTGTTACAATCTTTCTCTCTTGTTTTCTTCTTTCATTGCTCTTTAATGCTTTCTATTTTCTTCTATTTTAATCTCGTTCTTTCTCTATCATAATTTCTCTCTTTCTCTCTTACTCGTTCCGTCTCTCTTCGCCTCTTTATTCCTCTTTTTCTTTGTTTAAGATTATTACTTCTTTATCCTTTGATCAGTAATGGACATTGTCGATATAACTTCATTAACAAAAATTCAATACAGTTTCACTCTACCGTAATTTTCAATGACAACAAGATTTCCAAAAGGCTTTTAAAAACAACCTCAACGACCGGGAAGCCAAATAGAAAACAAACAACGACCAATAAGGCACTTACCACCGCTCCAACGACCCTGTTTACGCCATTCCAACTGGAGTTCATGTTTTCGACAGGCAGCAGGGGATCTGCTGAGCACACTGAGAAGAGGAATGGTGTGTATAA
>NC_051407.1:9122881-9123623 GCF_015228065.2 Penaeus monodon
TTCAAAGGACCAATGGATATCAATAATCAAAAACTCGAATAATGATATTAAGACTTTCTAAAACATTTCACCATGAGAGAAAACACGGTTTAGTCACCACTGAAGCATCCAAAAGCAGGGTCGAGATAGCTCCATCCATAATTCCTACTGTAGATGGTATAGGACGTAGTTCCATTTGGAGACATCAGTCCTTCATTACAAGTATAAGTCACAACATCTCCTACCCAGAACGGTGGATCTGGACTTCTCATTACAGATCCGGGTGGAGGAGGTGGTGGATTGTTTGGGTTCACTGTGTGTGAGAGAAAATGTAAATTAGTTATCTGTGAAGGAAACGGAGCTGGAATACTTTTTAAGGGAGTTTAAACCAAACTTGTATAGGTATCCCTAAAACTTGTTAACGTTTTCCAATATTATTGACGTATCAGTCTGTACCGGTTCACTTCTCCCAAATAAAATTCAGATCATAATCAGTAATTGCGGGTGCTTACTACCTATGTGGGGTGCCTTATACCCAGATATGAATAATAGATAGTGAATTAATATTATTTGTGTGATATCAATGCTCAGATTACAGTTTACAGACAGTAAGTTCATAACTTACGCGTCCGGCAAACCAAAATGTCTGGATCAATAGTAGTCCAGTTGCCATCCTCTCGACATGTAACCGTGTGAGAGTTATTGAGGTCCTTGAAAACACGATTCGATAGGCAGGATATCTCCACCTGTGTTCGTAAATGTA
>NC_051407.1:9123649-9123762 GCF_015228065.2 Penaeus monodon
ACATTCATAGAAAAACAAATAAGAATAACGTCATTCATATATATTTTTGTTAATTGACACACTAAAAGTCGCATTCCACTTCGTGTTTAAACAATTACATCATTTATACAAAC
>NC_051407.1:9123781-9124048 GCF_015228065.2 Penaeus monodon
AATCAAAAAAATATATTAATGTTACCTGAAAGTCGCATTCATGTTTCAGTGCAAAACGAAGGGTGTTAATCTTTCACTATAGTATTCACTTTTACTAACCTCGGTACCGGCAACCCTTGTGTGGTTGTCCCAAGAGGAGGTGGCTGTCTCCGGCGCAGGTTGAGGGTCATCCAGACACACTAATAAATGTCACAAAACCTCGCGATCAGTGTTCCCATTCTAGAAATTTTCTCGTTAGATCTAGTTTTTTAGTTCAGAGGTAGCGGG
>NC_051407.1:9124106-9124630 GCF_015228065.2 Penaeus monodon
TTCAGGTTTACTCAATATTTAGCCATTAAAGTTCTTTTTTTTAGTAGGTAAATGCGGAGCTTTTATTCATGTCTAGTGGTTTTAAAGTCCAGTATAACGGTTTTGTGTAATATCAATGGCAACACTGATCACAATGTTAAAAGAGAGTATGATTGGGGGGATTACTCTTTTATAAGAGAGATACTGATACTGAGTTTTATTTGTCTTGATCTGCCAAATATGTGCTGTATATAGACTGCCAGATTATCTTTTCTACTGATCTTTTATTTTTACTTACTGAAGTTACTGCCTGTATGCAATTACTTTCTTAGTTTTTGCAAATATAATAAGTTACGTTTACTCCAACTTCACTATACCCATTTCTCAAAGGACTTCGTTTTATTTACTCCAGGTCTTACTAATGATGCAAAAGATACCCACAGATAGCGCATGTGAAAGGCCGCCCCTCGGTTTGCCATTGGCCGCCCTCCCCACACTGAACTTCCGTGAACGTCACTGCCTCAGGAAACGTCTGGAAATAAAAA
>NC_051407.1:9124856-9125029 GCF_015228065.2 Penaeus monodon
AATAAAGATTATATTATAAATGTATAATGCTACATCCTTGTTCATCTTTTAACATTGCATTTATGATACGTGGTGCGGTGTGGATTTGCTTGTGTATTTAATATTTATATTCTCATCAGCAAAAGAGTATCTGAACTGCAATGACTTATCCGGAGCTATCCCTTGTTTACCTT
>NC_051407.1:9125204-9125339 GCF_015228065.2 Penaeus monodon
GAAGGTGGGTGCGTACATGTGTCTTTATCCATTTATGTCAATGAAGCCTACCTGTAATGAAGTTAGACCCTCACTAGCTTAACTACCATAGTGCTGTGTTTCTATTTATCTGATAACGAAAATGCCTTAAGTTTC
>NC_051407.1:9125363-9126237 GCF_015228065.2 Penaeus monodon
GTCTAACACCTCTAAAATATATGTTAAATTGTCTAAAAATTAATGCAAAAAGACTAGTGTCTAAATATATGCAAAGAAAAGTCTAAAACATCTAAATAAAAGCGTAAAATGTCAGAATTGCGACGGCCCAGCAACCACCCTTACCTCGTTGGTGGGGATCATCGTGCCTTCGTCGCAAGTGTAGTTCAAAACGGCCCCGATTCCGTTCCACGTGAAGTTCGTCATCGTCATATTTTCTCCTGGGACAGGGGGCGGGTCCACGCACGCTAAAATGATAAGGAAAAATGTCGATAACGATAACGACAATAATCACAATCGCACTTAGCTCATAACAGAATTCAAATTCAAAATACTTTATTCCATCTGTTGCAACGGAAAGCAAATGCAGAACTCTACCTTCGTAACAGGGACTGAATTCTTCCCAGCCAGAGGGCGTGCAGTAAATATCCTGTGTGTTGGAGGTCATATCAACCAAATAACTCTCGTTGCACGTTCCTGTGATCAGCTGGTTAACGTAGTACGGTACTTGGGGCATCCAGTTCGTTGTTCCGTTAGCCATGCTGGGTGGATCGGCGACGCACTCTGGGAAGGATGAATTTTCCTTATTTGTTAAGGATGACTTTGAAATGGGTTGTGGCCTCTCAGGCGCAGTGACCTGCCAGCTGGGGGTTGCTGGGACATCAGTAACTCGGGGTAAATAGATGGTTTCAGGAAATATTTATTCTAGGTTTGATTCTTAATTTGTTCATCTTTTCTTTTATATTTCGTTAGAATTCACTAGATTATTAGCTTAGTTGTTTATATATTATCTGTATGTGTAATATCTTATCTAACCATGACGATATATTGATCTGTTCATGAATCTGTCAACCTG
>NC_051407.1:9126308-9126468 GCF_015228065.2 Penaeus monodon
GAACATATTTATTAGTATATTCATCCATTCGCTTATTCGGGTCTTGTTCACCATTTCATCTTAGATATCAAGGGCCGAAGTTTTACTATCTCATTGTCTTAATGTACCATATGAAAATAGCTGATACTCCAATGCACTATATTATCGCATTTTGCAGATA
>NC_051407.1:9126506-9126917 GCF_015228065.2 Penaeus monodon
GCACATTATTTTTCAGTCATAATCTTTCGTCTTGACCTGAAATTCAAGTATGGAAAAAAAATAATGCAGCAATAACTATCAACTCACGAGAACAGTCCAAGACTACAGAGGCGTTGAAGTGATACAGATTCCCACTGGTAATACAGGTAAACGTCTGTACTGAATCCCCATATATGGTGGCCATGTTATCCGGACAAAAGAACGTAATGGAGCCGCCCAGAAAGCGGAAATCATTCGAGGTGTTCGTAATAAGCGGAGACGGTGCGACGAGCTGGGTGAGGCAGACTGGAAGGGAAGAGGAGAGAGGTTAATTTTAAAATGGGTTATGGCTTTTGAGGCGCAGTGACCTTCCTGTTGAGGGTTGTTAGGACATCAGTAACCCCGAGCAAATGGGTGTGTTTAGAAAACATC
>NC_051407.1:9126998-9127365 GCF_015228065.2 Penaeus monodon
TCAAAAGCAGATACAACGTATACAGAAGAAACATATAGTAAAACTATAAAAAAGATAAACAAATTAAGCTTAGGTAGGAGACACGCACACAGAACAGAGATAACAAACACAGACGTACCTTCCGCCGGCAAGCACTGCTGAAGATGGCCATTGAACACCCACTGCCCGAACTGGCTCATGCACTGCAAAGATTGCTGTTGCCCAAGAGCCACTTCGCCGTTCACGAAGAAACCTGGGTGGCAACTTTTTCAAAGAGAGATGAGACTGTATTGAAGGACCGCGTACAGGACGATTTGTATTAGGCCTCTGAGACATTTTATTCACTTTTTTGACATCCGAGTAGGGGAAATTAGTGAGAAGTAGGTGA
>NC_051407.1:9128110-9128930 GCF_015228065.2 Penaeus monodon
TGGCAGGATAAACGTGAACAGCTTGCTTGCTTGACTAATCATGTAGCTTTTTTTACAATTAGATCGTGTTCCCATGATCGTGAACCGCTCAAATAAGTTGAGTTACCTGGCCACTCCAATACATTAATTCCACTGTCATCTAGAACTCTTACACTCTCTGACTGGTGGCGAGGGGGAGTTATCGCGCATAAAAATTATATTCACGAATTCCTCAAAGTAGTGACACATATTGTAATTACTTGCGCTGTTGTAACATTCTTAAAGAGGAAAGTATAGACCTCAACTACGTTTATTCCCAATGAAAGAATCCCAAACCATCACACCATCTGCTTATTTAAGTATCTTGACTGCCTCCTTCGGATCGCAGCATGATGTGAAGCAGGGGTAACGTACAAAAGCTTGATGTTATAGTAGGTTCGGACATCACATTAGGCTTAAGCATCGTGTCTGCCCTTGGTAAAGTCTTCCTTGGTACTCCAGAACCATATTGCCTCTATTTTACTTCTCGGCCTGCTACTGTGGCAGCAGTCTTTTTCAAGTTAAAATTTGCCTATGTTGATACCTTCATAACTGCTTCAGAGACAATTGCTCTTTTAATAACGTTAAACGTGTTTTCTCGTGTAATGCCAGTTTGTTTCGACCCATTCTGTTAGGCTGAATAGGAATTACAAGTTGACAAACATGACATACTATTGAGAAAATTATGAACAGAAGGTCTAATATGTTAAATCATTCATGTATCGCAGGCAACCGCTCACTGGCGTAAAATAAAATTTGCCTGACTTCACTGGATGAACAATGGAATTTTTTTTTGCTCTGA
>NC_051407.1:9129318-9129415 GCF_015228065.2 Penaeus monodon
AATCCTCACTCGTAGTAGGCGACGTGGCCGGCCGTGGTTTTGTTGTTCCACGTCCGGGTCATGTTCGGCAGCGGTTGCGGAGGTTCGGTCCAGCATC
>NC_051407.1:9132073-9132137 GCF_015228065.2 Penaeus monodon
CCGAGTCCCGCGCATTAGGGAACAATAACAATTTTAACCTAGTTCTTAAAACATAAATGTATTT
>NC_051407.1:9132201-9132583 GCF_015228065.2 Penaeus monodon
CATACGGGCCGCCATGCTGGCAGACAACGTGCCCGCTTCCGGGCATCGTGTTGTCTCTCACGTGCAGCTCCGGCGGGCCGTCGGCCGCGGCCAGCATCGAGAAGAAGCCGAACGACCGGTTGCCCTTCGCCTCGTCCAGGAGGGCGACCATCGCGTCGTCCGGAGCGTAGATCCCGCCGATGGTGTAGTTTCCCAGAGGACTCGCTGTTTATTTAACGGAAATATGTAAAGGGTTTTTTGAAAGGGTAGATGGGGGTATAGGGCCCCTTTTTTTTCGATTTGGTGAAGCTTAAAACGTAAGTAGAGGTTTTGTGAAACAGATGGAAAAAATTTAAAACATATTTGATCAAGGCTAACACGCACTACTTGAACCTTTTTCGGG
>NC_051407.1:9132702-9132882 GCF_015228065.2 Penaeus monodon
GGGAAATTTTAATATAGACACTATACTTACCGTCTTTAAACCCCGATTAGTAACTCCGTTATTTTTGGCCAATCTTTGGTCTAAAAAGATTTTGCTTCAACCCAAAATGTTTGTTTTTCTTAAAAATATTGTCAATTTTGTTATTACTGTTCGTATTTTCTGTCCCCTTCAGGACACTTG
>NC_051407.1:9132900-9133152 GCF_015228065.2 Penaeus monodon
TTTCTTTCCCTCCGCCGGGATCGCTTCGAAGCACCAGCTGACGAATCCCATCGCATAAGCATGTTACTATTTACTTTTCTTTGAACTTTGATGATTTTTCTCTTGCTTTGTATGGAAGATGCGGTTATATGGCTCTTTTTTATTCGGTTTGTGTGTATATCAGATAAATGATAACTAGAGGTTCTGAGAAACAGGTAATACTATAATAGATATTGATCTTAGGATAGCCAATCGTGTTCGATTTACTTCCGA
>NC_051407.1:9133239-9133356 GCF_015228065.2 Penaeus monodon
AGTGCGGGGTTTTTTGGGTGTGGTTTGTGCAATTTTTAAAATTTTCCCAAAACAAGTTCTCTTCCTTTTCCTGCCCGATGTTCATTTAGACGATACGCCATTTCTATTTTTCCAGTG
>NC_051407.1:9133419-9133502 GCF_015228065.2 Penaeus monodon
AAATAAAAACCACATAATACATTTTGTGTGGGTGTATGTATTATGTACACACCCAAAACACAAAACACCCCAACAACACCACC
>NC_051407.1:9133796-9134583 GCF_015228065.2 Penaeus monodon
CCACAGCACCATCAATGCCAAAGATAACATATAGCAAAACAAAAACCTAAAAGTTCTTTCCCACCCGGGAGTCCCGGGACCTAAATCGCCCGCAATCTTTTAACTGATCCCACTGTAAATGAATCTTAAATCTCTCGTCCAAAATTTTTTTCCCCCCGGGGGTTTTTTTTGTTGGTTGGGGTCAAAACTTACCCTTAAGCAGGTTTCACAAGGGAAAACCTGTTAGGGGGCCCACGGCGGGGGTACCGAGGGGGGCATCCCAAAATTTTCCCTTTCTTTCCAAACCTACCTCTAAATCCCCCCATTTTTTTTTCTCTTTCGCCTCACCATGTTTTAAATAAAAAATTTCCAAGGGGGAGGGGCCCCCCCCAAAAAAAACCCTCCAACCTCTTTTGGGGAGGCCAAATGTCACAGAGGGGTATCCAAACCCTATTCCTTTTTTCCCTAACCCCTTTCCCCAAAATTCCCCCCCTCCTCCCCCCAATCAGAAAAATGTTAAAAAGAACTGGGGCCCCGGCCCCTCCCCCCCGGTTTTTTTGAGGCCAAGTAAAGCTGGTTCCAAACCAGAAGAAACTGTTTACGAACGAGCACCCAAAAATTTTCCCCCCCAAAAACGGATAGGGAAGCGGGGGCCTCCGTCCCCCCCCGCGAAAACTTTTTGGTTTAAAAACTCAACCCGGGTTTAAAACGAACCAGGCTTGCCAAGATCAGGAGGCCCCCGACCCCTTAAAACCCTTTTGTTTGCCATTCCTAAAGCCGTTCTCGACCGGGGGAAAAAGTAAAAAAA
>NC_051407.1:9135132-9135233 GCF_015228065.2 Penaeus monodon
GTGACCCGGGCCCCTGCTAAATTCCAGACACTACCCCCTAGCCTCAGGGGGGTCACCATGTGTTCCCTGGGGAAGAACTTATGAAATCCCCCCAGATCTCC
>NC_051407.1:9135291-9135403 GCF_015228065.2 Penaeus monodon
TGAAACCGGACCTTCCCCCCCGGGGACCAAACACCACAAACCCCCCCCCCCGGGGTCCGCCATACCTCCCCGGACCCACCCCCACCACTCCGGTTCAAAAACACCCAGAAAG
>NC_051407.1:9135505-9135740 GCF_015228065.2 Penaeus monodon
GGGAAAAGAGGGAAATTGGGCAAAAATTTGAAAGAACCCCCCACAATGGTCTGACCCCAAAACAGAGAGCAAAACATGGTATAGCTCAAAAAAAACATATACACCTCTTTGGGAAAGGGAACATAAAAATTACAACACCCTGATCGAAAACTACGAAAAAAATTCAAAAATACCCCAAAGGACACCTCATCAAAAACCCCACAAAAACAAACAAACAACATGGCATTTTTCCCCA
>NC_051407.1:9138979-9139312 GCF_015228065.2 Penaeus monodon
TGTAAAAAACATCACCATCAACCTACTATGATTAATATTACGACTATCATTATAACCATCACTCTAAATATCATTCATAGCGATATAAACTGTAGCTCACTAACCTGGAAGCTCACACGCATACTGGCTTGGAGTGGAGCAGTCTTGGACGCGAAACTTGCCGGATTTGCATACCATGACACACTGGTTCTTAGTATCCCTGTTCTGATGGGTAAAGAGATGGAATTGTGTGAATTAGTTCATGGTACATGACACACTGGTTCTTTTTATCACTATTCTGATACATAATGATTTTGTATGGATTAGATTAAATTTTAGAATGATTTAGGAGAC
>NC_051407.1:9139422-9139578 GCF_015228065.2 Penaeus monodon
CATTACGTTTTATGATATACGTTTGTACTGGTGTCATCCCAGAGAGCCCATTTTATCGGTAATGGCATTGATATTTTGTAGCGTCAATAATGCTACTAAACAGTTGATTTTTATCATTTTTATTGTCCTTATCTTTTTCACTTCTTAAGGTTGCGT
>NC_051407.1:9140540-9140743 GCF_015228065.2 Penaeus monodon
GCACAGGCATCAATGGTACCTTTTTCATCGCACAACTAATTAATAATATTTCTGAATGAATCCCGTGTCTGTTTACCTGGCACGTATCTATAGTTGGGTCACATGTAAACTTGCTGTCCATGGTCTGTGGATACACGCTGTTGCTTTTTCTGGAAGAGATAGTTGGATTAATGACCTCAGTTGATTTACCTGAAGGGAAGGAA
>NC_051407.1:9140854-9141018 GCF_015228065.2 Penaeus monodon
GGCAAAGGCAGAAAACGAAGGGGGGAATGCGGAGTGAGTAATAACAGAGCAAAGTAATAAACAGACAGACACAGACAGAGGCAAAGGGAGATTTTTAGAGAAACCAAAGAAATTAATAAAAGGAAATGTGTAGTTATTATTAATTACGATATTGTCATGTGAAT
>NC_051407.1:9141325-9141581 GCF_015228065.2 Penaeus monodon
AGCAGTAGTAGTAGCAGCAGATATCATAAGCTTTATAAAATTGGCAATGTTTTATCATCTCCAAACAAATTACAAAATCTAAGTAGCATGTTTTGTATTTTCGATTAATTTTCTGTATCTTCGTTACATATTTACTATAAATTTATCATCGCACTCTCTTCGTTCAGATATTTAAATGTTAGCATTACGTTTTTCTCTCTTTTTAAGAACAGTTATCAAGCTTTAAGAAAAAAAAATGAAGTTAGAAGACAGCATG
>NC_051407.1:9141659-9142172 GCF_015228065.2 Penaeus monodon
CATGTTTATGTGAAGCGTCATTACCAAGAAGCTTGAAAGTGTTTTTAAGTAAAGAAGTGAAGTTCATAAATTAATGAAGCTTCCGTTAAAACAAGATATTATTAGATTATCGCCTATATGCGTTCTCTACATCATGCCTCCCACTTTCACTTTCACACTCGCTTAAAATAATATGCTTAATAGATAAAACCAGTAATATGAAAAACTAAAAAAAAGATATATGTATAATACGTAATGAATATATACAACTTGTTAAATTAAAAACTAAAAATTCTATATATGCTTTATATATGCTCTTTATATCCCTTCTCCCTGACAATCTATCCAGTATCATACTTCATAATGTGGCTGCTAAGGTAACACTGGCCATCTGTTGCGTTGTCCAAGTTCGGTATTTCGGCAAAATTTGCCAGAGTTGCTCCCATTTCACTACATCTGTTGAAATGCGGGATAACGTTATATAGTGTCATTATATGAGGATGATAAAGTGGAAAGTTTATGTGATAAGGAACG
>NC_051407.1:9142428-9142725 GCF_015228065.2 Penaeus monodon
AGTGAAAAAGCTTATTCCAGACTGTAGATGGAATTCCATCTCTACTCTCAAATAATGTAACCCATGAATGTTTATGTTTAAGGATTTTGAAAGTTTATCACAAGATTTTCGTTCTGGACTGTACCTCTTCCCATGTATATTTACCTAGTTAGGCGACACAAGGGCCAATTCAGCAGTATCGGTGGAAGAAGTGTAACACCGCCTCCTCTCGGGCTTCCGTGAAATCATCTGGGCAGGTGACTGGCAAGACATTACGAGTAAGATTTAGAAATATTGCACATTTTAGACAGTACTTTG
>NC_051407.1:9142835-9143264 GCF_015228065.2 Penaeus monodon
ACTGAGATAAGTAGAATGACAATAAGCAAAGAAAGTGTGATGTAGGCAAAAGTTTTAGGACATCAGAAAGAGACAGCAAAGGAAATCAAAGCAGAGAGGTGCTCTCACATGTGCATGGAAAGTGGGCATCCAGGTCCCCATGCAAAGTCCATTGCTGGTTTTCACATTGCATGATGCCCTCCGCCGTCTCATACCTAGCCCACTCGCCCCTCCATCATCAAGTCCCCGACACAGCTGTAGGTGATATTGGTTTCCCGGGCGCGGCTTATGGCATGTCGACCGCAACCTGGCGTCCACTCTAGGTGCGTTAGGTTCGTGTAGGGGCAGCAGTAGCTACGGGAAGGGGCAAGGTATGTAGATTGTCTTTGTTGAGATATTGACATCCTCATATGGTATATTGCGAATACACACACGCAATTAGTATATATT
>NC_051407.1:9143706-9143807 GCF_015228065.2 Penaeus monodon
GTAAGTACTCTTGTGAATAACCACTCGCTCACAAATTTTCCTCAATTTCTGTAGGCTTGGAACCGAGGACACAGATTAGCCTTCTTGGCTACGCTAACTCC
>NC_051407.1:9143836-9143951 GCF_015228065.2 Penaeus monodon
GTTTTCATACCTTCATCCCGCTTTTTGGTCGGACGTAGAGATTCACCCAAGCAAGGGAAACTGGTCATTGTCTCCACATCATAGAAGCCGTGTAAGTATGTCCTATGGAGAAATG
>NC_051407.1:9143999-9144581 GCF_015228065.2 Penaeus monodon
GTGTGCATGCATGTGTATATATTAGATAATGTATATGATGATAGATAATAGATATAGTGTTGTGACAATCATTCAAATTCATAATGATCATTTGTGCTATCCCTATTTATCATCATTGTCATTTCGATGTTATCAGCCAGGGTCGTCATCTCCTTATCACCACTATCAAAACGCATATTACAAAGATAGCTTTTGTGCTCATTATTAGCTCTATCACCAGCATCATTACCTTACGCCTTGCTAGTTTGGTAGTAGCTGTTGGGCCCAGAGTTCAGTCCATATTGTCCATATTGCTGAATTTCTGTTGAGTAAGGCTTTTTTTTCGAAAACAATCCCCTTAACACAAAAAAGAAAATGATCAATGCTCCTGAAGGGAAATCACCATTTTCAAGTATAGAAATTGAAAGCAATTGTAATAACATAACAGAAGAGTGGGAAGAACAATATATACCAGTTGAGGGCTGGAAAGTAATGATGCAAATTATATTAATGAAATTGAACTGAATAACTCAAAGTATACATGTACTATTAGATAGAAATTATTTTTGCATCCTTTAATACACACATCACCACGTGTGTCGG
>NC_051407.1:9144858-9145105 GCF_015228065.2 Penaeus monodon
TTATAATAGAAACTGGTTATATACCTACATTATGTGGTGTGTGTTGTTTTCTTACCCAATACATATTATAACAACCATAATACAAGCGCCATTTCCCACCTGCGGTGCCATGATATTCGCCGATCTCCTCCAACACATACTGAGTGGACGCGTTGCCAATGTTCACTCCATTATATGGGCGTGTATAAGCTCGATCGCTGCCAAACCTGCAACTGTGAAATGAAAGATTGTGATAGGACGAAGGATG
>NC_051407.1:9146643-9147250 GCF_015228065.2 Penaeus monodon
TGCGATTACTTTTAATGAATAAAGTGACTTTAATTGACTAATCATTCTTTCTTCGGCTGGGAGAGTTTGATACCTATCTACATCATCATTGCAAAAAATTACTAGAAACAGTATGAGATATCGTAAAACCTCTCTATTTAAAGTGCCTGATAGAGGGTTCAGTTTTTTTCAGCTAGGGAAGGTAGGCAATGGGCGACAATGTATTAAAGTGAACACCAAGTAAGGTGAGTGGTGCCGGTAAGTTAGTATGTGAGAACAGTTCGATACGTGACTGCGCACGAATAAAGTATGCAAACACCAGATATGTTGATAGTGGTAAATAACCACAACGAATGGCTGCATAGGGTCGAAAACACTGTAGAAAATATGCTGCAAGACGGACTCAGCGTTCACGTTAAGAATGTATATGAAGCCGTATCTTCTAAGGGAATATTGCATTAAAATAGGAAAGTAGGGCTTTGCTTTTTTTCTCTAAAGAATGTAATTAGACAAATTTAAATGGCTGATTTCGGAAGTCGTGGATATTTTTGAGGAGTGAAAAGAGTTTGGACACTGCACTGCTCTTGATGACAACGATAATAATTGTCAAAAGTAGTTCAGCTGCCTG
>NC_051407.1:9147280-9147626 GCF_015228065.2 Penaeus monodon
ACAACGGAAGGCTCAGTCGCTTGAGAGATTGTAGTTATAGTTACCAAGAATGTTAGGGGTCTTCTGCTTCCGTCCGCGTTACGGTTCATGGCAACCAGCTTCTTAAGACCTGTCAATAACAAACAAGTGTCTGTTCTGTGGAATTGAAAAAAACTACTTTCCATTAGAAATCAAATCAAAGTGTTTTACTTGTAATGAACTGTACTTTTACATTTAGACACTACAAAAAAAATCCGCATGCTATTAAAAAAAAATCAAAGAGGCTTACTTATATGAACTGTAATTATATCCTGAAGTAATGATTCTAAAAAAGAAATTAAAAATTATCATAGCTTTTACTTATGCC
>NC_051407.1:9147707-9147893 GCF_015228065.2 Penaeus monodon
AAAAATAAGTTCGTTGAAATTAAATATAAATCTTCAAAAAATACAGGTTTTATGACAATTAAGTTCATTTATGCATCCTGATCAGTAGTATCATCCAAATATATCCCTTTTGTATGCATCCATGATTTTAAGCACAAACACCAGTTTTGCTGCATTTTCTGTCATCGGCCGGTTTTTTTTGTTTTG
>NC_051407.1:9148014-9148096 GCF_015228065.2 Penaeus monodon
TTCAACCCCTGATGAAGATGCAATTGCAGACAATAGTTGTTGTGCTGCTGAAATTACGTCGCTATCCAACACATACTGAATG
>NC_051407.1:9149101-9149210 GCF_015228065.2 Penaeus monodon
GTTCTACCACCTAAATGGAGAGTTTGATTGCAGCGACCATCTTAGCGACTTCTTCATCAAGGTTTGCTTTTTCATAAGAAGTTGTCTTTGTATAAATGGTGTCCAGAGT
>NC_051407.1:9151537-9151649 GCF_015228065.2 Penaeus monodon
ATAACTCTGGACACATTTATTACAAAGACAACTTCTTATGAAAAAGCAAACCTTGATGAAGAAGTCGCTAAGATGGTCGCTGCAATCAACTCTCCATTTAGGTTGGTAGAAC
>NC_051407.1:9152662-9152743 GCF_015228065.2 Penaeus monodon
CATTCAGATGTGTTGGATAGCGACGTAATTTCAGCAGCACAACAACTATTGTCTGCAATTGCATCTTCATCAGGGGTTGAA
>NC_051407.1:9152861-9153048 GCF_015228065.2 Penaeus monodon
TCAAAACTAAAAAACCGGCCGATGACAGAAAATGCAGCAAAACTGGTGTTTGTGCTTAAAATCATGGATGCATACAAAAGGGATATATTTGATGATACTACTGATCAGGATGCATAAATGAACTTAATTGTCATAAAACCTTTATTTTTTGAAGATTTTATATTTTAATTTCAACGAACTTATTTTT
>NC_051407.1:9153129-9153439 GCF_015228065.2 Penaeus monodon
GGCATAAGTAAAAGCTATGATAATTTTTAATTTTCTTTTTTAGAATCATTACTTCAGGATATAATTACAGTTCATTATAAGTAAGCCTCTTTGATTTTTTTTTTAATAGCATGCGGATTTTTTTTGTAGTGTCTAAATGTAAAAGTACAGTTCATTACAAGTAAAACACTTTGATTTGATTTCTAATGGAAAGTAGTTTTTTTTCAATTCCACAGAACAGACACTTGTTTGTTATTGACAGGTCTTAAGAAGCTGGTTGCCATGAACCGTAACGCGGACGGAAGCAGAAGACCCCTAACATTCTTGGTAA
>NC_051407.1:9153507-9154146 GCF_015228065.2 Penaeus monodon
CAGGCAGCTGAACTACTTTTGACAATTATTATCGTTGTCATCAAGAGCAGTGCAGTGTTCCCAAACTCTTTTCACTCCTCAAAATATCCACGACTTCCCGACATCAGCCATTTAAATTTGTCTTAATTACATTCTTTTAGAAAAAAAAGCAAGCCTTACTTTCCTATTTTTAATGCAATATTCCTTTGAAGATACGGCTTCATATTACATTCTTAACGTGAACGCTGACGTCCGTCTTGCAGCATATTTTCTACAAGGGTTTTCGACCCCTCTGCCAGCCATTCGTGTGTGTGTATTTACCACTTACTCAACATATCTGGTGTTTGCATACTTTATTCGTGCGCATTCACTTATCTAACCTGTTCTCACATACTTAACTTACCTGGCACTCACTCACCTTACTTGTTGTTCACTTTACTTACATGGCGCCCATTGCCTACCTCTCCTAGCTGGAAAACACTGAGCCCTTTAATCAGGCACTTTAAATATGAGTAGGTTTTACGATATCTCATACTGTTTCTAGTAATTTTTTGGCAATGATGATGTCTGATAGGTATCAAACTCTCCCAGCCGAAGAAAGAATGATTAGTCAATTAAAGTCACTTTATTCATTAAAAGTAATCGCTCATTATTATAATA
>NC_051407.1:9154246-9154314 GCF_015228065.2 Penaeus monodon
AAAAAAAAGGGGTGGAAATAATTTTTTCAAGAAAAAATAAGTGGGGTCCGTCACAACTTTTCTTTTTT
>NC_051407.1:9154477-9154728 GCF_015228065.2 Penaeus monodon
GGGTTTGGTAGCAGGTAAGCAGAGATATCTAAGTTTTATAAATTGGCAATGTTTATCATCCCCAAAAAAAATTACAAAATCTAAGTACATTTTTTGTATTTTCGAAAATTTCGTATCTTCGTTACATATTTACTATAAATTTATCATCGCACTCTCTTCTTTCAGATTTTTAAAATTTGCATTATTTTTTTCTCTTTTTTAAGAACATTTATCAATTTTTAAAAAAAAAAATGAAGTTAAAGACGCATGTT
>NC_051407.1:9154790-9155144 GCF_015228065.2 Penaeus monodon
ATAATTCATGTTTAGTGAACTCATTCCCCAAGAATTGAAAGTTTTTTTAAAGTAAAAAATAAATTCTAAATTAATGAAGCTTCCGTTAAAACAAAATATTATTAGATTACCCCTATATGGTTCTTACATCTGCCCCATTTTCACTTACACTCGCTTAAAATAATATGCTTAATAGATAAACCATAATATGAAAAACAAAAAAAAAAGATTTTGATAATAGAAAGAATTAAAAACTTTTAAAATTTTAAAACAAAAAAATTCTATATATGTTTTATATTGCTTTTTATACCCCTTCTCCCTGAAAATTTAGTATATACTTATATGGGGCTTTTCTAAAACACGCAATAATTAAAA
>NC_051407.1:9155181-9155274 GCF_015228065.2 Penaeus monodon
GCCAGAGTTGCTCCATTAATCTGTGAAATGGGATAACGTTATATAGTGTCATTATATGAGGATGATAAAGTGGAAAGTTTATGTGATAAGGAA
>NC_051407.1:9155542-9156376 GCF_015228065.2 Penaeus monodon
CCAGACTGTAGATGGAAGTCCATCTCTAACTCTCAAATAATGTAACCCATGATGTTTATGGTTTAAGGATTTTGAAAGTTTATCAACAAGATTTTCGTTCCTGACTGTACCTCTTCACATGTATAGTTACCTAAGTGAGGCGGACACAAGGCCAAATTCAGCAGTATCGGTGGAGAAGTGGTAACACACGCCTCCTCTCGGGGCTTCCGTGAAATCATCTGGGCAGGTGACTGGCAAGAAATTGACGAGGTAAGATGTATAGAAATATGCACAATTTTAGACAGTAACTTTGAGAAAGATAGGAGATATACAGAAAGGAGGAGAAAAGGGTGATAGAATAGAGGAGAAAGAGACCAGGGGAGGGAATATGAGAAACAGACATATCGAAAAGGAGAAAGAGAGAGAACTGAGATAAGTAGAATGACAAGAAGCAAAGAAAGTGAGAGGCAAAAGTTTTAGGACACAGAAAGAGACAGCAAAGGAAATCAAAGCAGAGAGGTGCGCTCACATGTGCATGGCAAAGTGGGCATCCAGTCCCATGCCAAAGATCCATTGCTGGTTTTCAAGCATTGCATGATGCCCTCCGCCGTCCTCTCCTCGCCCACGCGCCCCTCCATCATCAAGTCCCCGACACAGCTGTAGGTGATATTGGTTCCCGGGGCGCGGCTTATGGGCATGTCGACCGCAACTGTCGTCCACTCTGGGTGCGTTAGGTTCGTGTAGGGGCAGACAGTAGCTACGGGAAGGGGCAGAGGTATGTAGATGTCTTTGTTGAGATATATGACATCCATGCATATGGGCATATTGCATACAAACACGCAATAATAATATATA
>NC_051407.1:9156519-9156593 GCF_015228065.2 Penaeus monodon
TCTTCATCTATATTCATTACAGTTATCGCACAGGTTGATAGGGTCAAAAAGGGGGTGTTGCTAATGACATCTTC
>NC_051407.1:9156823-9156921 GCF_015228065.2 Penaeus monodon
TAAGTACCTTGTGAATAACCTACTCGCCACAAATTTTCCTCAATTTCTGTAGGCTTGGAACCGGCACCAGATTAGCCTGTCTTGGCTACGCTAACTCC
>NC_051407.1:9156948-9157063 GCF_015228065.2 Penaeus monodon
GTTTTCATACCTTCATCCCAGCTTTTTGGTCGGACGTAGAGATGCACCCAAGCAAGGGAAACTGTCATTGTCTCCCACATCATATAAGCCGAGGTAAGGTATGTCTATGGAGAAA
>NC_051407.1:9157289-9157708 GCF_015228065.2 Penaeus monodon
AAAAGCATATTACATATGCTTTTGTGCTCATTATTAGCTCTATCACCAGCAATATCATTACACTTACGCCTTGCCTAGTTTGGTAGTAAGCTGGTGGGGCCCAGAAGTGCAGTCCATATTGTCCATATTGCTGAAATTTCTGGTTGAGATTTTTTCGAAAAGAATCCCCTTAACACAAAAAAAGGAAATGATCAATGCATCCGTGAAGGGAAATCACATTTTCAAAGTATTAGAAAGTGAAGCAATAATGATAATAACTTTAACAGAATGAGTGGGGAAGAACAAATATATACCAGTTGAGGGACTGGAAAGTAAATGATGCAAATTATATTAATGAAATTGAACTTGAATAACTAAAAGTATACAATGTAATATTAAGAGTAGAAATTATTTTTGCATCTGTAAATAACCCCACGCAC
>NC_051407.1:9157938-9158189 GCF_015228065.2 Penaeus monodon
TATTATAAAAAACTGTTATATACCTACATTTGTGTGTGTGTGGTTTCAGTACACCAATACATTTTAAAAACAACCAGAATACAGCGCCATTTCCCAACCTGCGGTGCCATGATATCGCCGATCTCCCCCAACACATTACTGAGGGGGACGCGTTCCCAATGTTCATCCATATATGAGGCGGGTTTTAAGATCTGATCGCTGCCAAACAATGCAAAAATGTGAAATGAAAGATTGTGATAGGACGAAGGAGG
>NC_051407.1:9158703-9158840 GCF_015228065.2 Penaeus monodon
CAGCGATCAGATCTTATACCACGCCTCATATAATGGAGTGAACATTGGCAACGCGTCCACTCAGTATGTGTTGGAGGAGATCGGCGAATATCATGGCACCGCAGGTTGGGAAATGGCGCTGTATTCTGGTTGTTATA
>NC_051407.1:9159193-9159560 GCF_015228065.2 Penaeus monodon
TTGTATACTTTTAGTTATTCAAGTTCAATTTCATTAATATAATTTGCATCATTTACTTTCCAGTCCCTCAACTGGTATATATTTGTTCTTCCCCACTCATTCTGTTAAAGTTATTATCATTATTGCTTCACTTTCTAATACTTTGAAAATGTGATTTCCCTTCACGGATGCATTGATCATTTCCTTTTTTTGTGTTAAGGGGATTCTTTTCGAAAAAATCTCAACCAGAAATTTCAGCAATATGGACAATATGGACTGCACTTCTGGGCCCCACCAGCTTACTACCAAACTAGGCAAGGCGTAAGTGTAATGATATTGCTGGTGATAGAGCTAATAATGAGCACAAAAGCATATGTAATATGCTTTT
>NC_051407.1:9159739-9159900 GCF_015228065.2 Penaeus monodon
ATAACAATTATAATAAATAAAATCCAAATAAAATAAATCCAAATCATTTCTCCATAGACATACCTTACCTCGGCTTATATGATGTGGGAGACAATGACAGTTTCCCTTGCTTGGGTGCATCTCTACGTCCGACCAAAAAGCTGGGATGAAGGTATGAAAAC
>NC_051407.1:9159925-9160023 GCF_015228065.2 Penaeus monodon
GGAGTTAGCGTAGCCAAGACAGGCTAATCTGGTGCCGGTTCCAAGCCTACAGAAATTGAGGAAAATTTGTGGCGAGTAGGTTATTCACAAGGTACTTA
>NC_051407.1:9160466-9161314 GCF_015228065.2 Penaeus monodon
GATATATATTATTATTGGGTTTGTATGCAATATGCCCATATGCATGGATGTCATATATCTCAACAAAGACATCTACATACCTCTGCCCCTTCCCGTAGCTACTGTCTGCCCCTACACGAACCTAACGCACCCAGAGTGGACGACAGTTGCGGTCGACATGCCCATAAGCCGCGCCCCGGGAACCAATATCACCTACAGCTGTGTCGGGGACTTGATGATGGAGGGGCGCGTGGGCGAGGAGAGGACGGCGGGAGGGCATCATGCAATGCTTGAAAACCAGCAATGGATCTTTGGCATGGGACTGGATGCCCACTTTGCCATGCACATGTGAGCGCACCTCTCTGCTTTGATTTCCTTTGCTGTCTCTTTCTGTGTCCTAAAACTTTGCCTCTCACTTTCTTTGCTTCTTGTCATTCTACTTATCTCAGTTCTCTCTCTTTCTCCTTTTCGATATGTCTGTTTCTCATATTCCCTCCCCTGGTCTCTTTCTCCTCTATTCTATCACCCTTTTCTCCTCCTTTCTGTATATCTCCTATCTTTCTCAAAGTTACTGTCTAAAATTGTGCATATTTCTATACATCTTACCTCGTCAATTTCTTGCCAGTCACCTGCCCAGATGATTTCACGGAAGCCCCGAGAGGAGGCGTGTGTTACCACTTCTCCACCGATACTGCTGAATTTGGCCTTGTGTCCGCCTCACTTAGGTAACTATACATGTGAAGAGGTACAGTCAGGAACGAAAATCTTGTTGATAAACTTTCAAAATCCTTAAACCATAAACATCATGGGTTACATTATTTGAGAGTTAGAGATGGACTTCCATCTACAGTCTGGAATAAGCTTTTCAC
>NC_051407.1:9161574-9161933 GCF_015228065.2 Penaeus monodon
CGTTCCTTATCACATAAACTTTCCACTTTATCATCCTCATATAATGACACTATATAACGTTATCCCGCATTTCAACAGATGTAGTGAAATGGGAGCAACTCTGGCAAATTTTGCCGAAATACCGAACTTGGACAACGCAACAGATGGCCAGTGTTACCTTAGCAGCCACATTATGAAGTATGATACTGGATAGATTGTCAGGGAGAAGGGATATAAAGAGCATATATAAAGCATATATAGAATTTTTAGTTTTTAATTTAACAAGTTGTATATATTCATTACGTATTATACATATATCTTTTTTTAGTTTTTCATATTACTGTTTTATCTATTAAGATATTATTTTAAGGGAGGTGTAG
>NC_051407.1:9167257-9167579 GCF_015228065.2 Penaeus monodon
CATAATAAAATGAAAAGTATATTAAAAATCTACTGTAAATTTGATAATATTGTTAGTGATGTAATAATCAATTATTAATTATAGTACTTTAAATACTATTATATATACTGAATAATATTAATCTAATATGTTATAATTGAGATTACATTATATATATATTATAAATGTAAAGAAATATTACTAGCTGTAAACTAATTTATTTTATACTGACCATTTAGTAATCTTAACCACATAATTTATATTATAATGAAACTATACTAATTATGTAAGTATTGAGTTAGACTTATATGCACTATGTATGTGGCAATATACTCAGTTAATC
>NC_051407.1:9167857-9169747 GCF_015228065.2 Penaeus monodon
GATGGACATGGGAAACCAAATGAGCTTTTGATTTCAATATTTCGCACTTTCATAGGCACACACGGGAATGCTGTCCACTGGTGCATAGGGCAGCAAGGGTATAGTAGTTCAGGAGGTTCACAGGAGGTAGCCTGCCGGCTTTGGCCGCTCCCCTCGCCGCTGGCCATGTTCCGGTCCGTTATGTTGACCATGCAGGACCTTGAGTAAACAGTTGAAGAGAAAGACCCACTGCTACACTTCCCCTTAGCAGCGACGTTGCACAAACCTGAACCACTACAGAAATTTTATAATCCGGACACAAATTTCACAAAAGTACCGTTTAAACATCAAAACCAAAACTTTACCAGCGGTTTTCGCCTTTGGGCCGGAGGAGGTTGGGGCGGTAATTGGCATGGCACCAGGGATCCCTTGTAACTGGTATTCATGACGTGGATCCCCTCACCGTCAAGCCGCTATTGGTGGTCTCCGCCTCATGTACTGGGCTGACGTCACTCTTTTACCTGGCCAGGAAGCTTCCTGGCCCATGAGACAAGCGTAAGTCCTAGTCAGCGGCCCCACAACTCCATGCTCCCGAGATGTCGGCATTCCACGTGCCGATGCACGCTGCCCTTCTGGCCTTTGAGAAGTTACCAAAACCCCCCCCTGGTCAAAACTCCCCAACCGCTACCCATTACCTGCAGTTGAGGGCTCACAGCCTACCGCGATAATTTAGTGACACGGATTTATCTGTCCTGGGTGAAGTTTTGCTATCCTGCCATAAACTTGAGTGCATTTCCGGCCGCTATCTCCCAAGGTCGCAGCTTATGGGGGTATCTACCCAGCTATAGTGCCTCAGAGCAATACCGGTCCGCACAGCACTGATGACTCCATGCCTTACTGCAACATGCACCGTGCTAACGCTCTGTGGTGGGCGTCTGGAATCGCATGTGCCACTATAGACCGGGCCGCATGCTCCTGCCAGTTCTTCAGGATGCTCATCTACTGGCCTCACTGATTCTGTTAGAGCTTATAACGGCCAGGAACAGACGTGGGTTTCATCACCGTCATTTTCTATTCCACTTCTCTTAGCTACTAGTGGTGTCTGCTACAGTTGAGACTCTGGAGGCATCAGTCCGTCCTTGAAGACGTTCCTCCCTCACCACTATTGTGCACTTTACAACCCTAAAAAACTTAAATTGTACTTCTAATGCTACTTTATTTTCTTGCACAGCAGGGTATAGTGCCATAGCATATCTATATGAATCCAAGTCCTCAAGAACTAATCTATGTGCTCTTATATATTATTGTCTAAATAAAAAATCGGCCATGATACATAATTATTTCAAGTAATTCTTAACTACATCTACATACATTATCCAACTTATATCCATTTTAATGCGATATACTCTGTGTGTAAATTTAAATTGCAAAGTTAAGATATTGAATGCGATCTAATTTCGGGCTTAGTGTTAATGCAAGCTTCTTCTTACCTGAAGATACTTTTCAATTGGAATATCTCCCAGCCCTTACTTTATATTTTACTAAAATTTAAAGGCTTAGTGATAACATTTATAATATTGGAATGATAGTGAGAAAGTTACTATTTTATGCTCCATCTATACATAGGTTCTGTCCCACCTTCTCATGAATGTATCAATATCATCGGTTATCTACAGATACCATTAATTACTATATCTTTTAAACTGTTCCTTTTTTCAATTATACCTATAACCTTCCGTTTATTCCTATCCCTAATTCTTATATTCACTCTCATTATATTTACTGTTCACTTATCATTATATATATTCCATCTTAAGATGGATTCATATTAGACTAAATATTGATATTATCCTTGCATTCCTTTACTCATCTACAATATATTAGCATTCCTCTATTATCTTTATCTTTATC
>NC_051407.1:9175043-9175373 GCF_015228065.2 Penaeus monodon
ACTTTGAATAATCGTCATCCCATATAATTCCTCCCCTACCACAACGAATTCATAACTATGAGGACTTATTAATGTTCCAATTTACCAATCAAGTATGACTCCGCATCCGGGGTATTGATGCCGTTCTCGTATTTGGTGTACATATCGGAGAACATTGAAGTGTCAATGAATCCTAAACTGTTTCTTGTTTGCTTGAAGGCGAGAGTCCAGCCACTATTCGCCGGCTCCTCCTCCAGGAAACACCAGGCCTGGAAGGAGACGGAGGCAGCAGCAGTTATAATAGGCAAGTCAACTGTTAATATGTCATAGGGAGAAGAGCGGGTCTTAATG
>NC_051407.1:9175506-9175951 GCF_015228065.2 Penaeus monodon
ATTAAGAAGATTCTATGGATTGTGAAAACGTCCTTTTTTTTACTTACTTTTTAAAACTCTTCTTCATCATTTTCTTTCTCGTCAATTTATCTACTTTACAGTTGATCAGTAGTTCTTAATATTTTTATAACCCCATCCCATCCCCGTCGCAGTTATAAATAAATCTCCACAGATTTTTAAGGAAAAGGGGGGAAAATAGCTTCATTTTGTTCTCCTGTTGAGCATGAATTAATGAAATACATCATATTGCTCCTAAATTATGAGACTAAATACGTGGTTGAATATCAGAGAATAAGACCATTTCCACGCCCCCTCGGTTTCACACAGATGCACGATTCCAAGCATATGAAGAAGCGGAGGAAAACAAGAGGGTAAAAAGGAAATTACTTGCACCCCAAACTCCAGTTCTTACCACGGATTGTGGGTGACTGGGAGAAACGACTCA
>NC_051407.1:9176051-9176156 GCF_015228065.2 Penaeus monodon
TTTTTTTTTATAAAAAAAAAGAATATTTTAAAAATTTTTTTTAAATATATATATATATTTTTAATTAAATATATATATATTATATATTTTATAAAATTTTAATTA
>NC_051407.1:9176197-9176426 GCF_015228065.2 Penaeus monodon
AAAAATTTTATTAATTTATTAACTATAAATTTATTTTTATGTTTATCCTTTATTATTATCCCCATTCCTTTAAATCCTCCCTTTTTTTTAATATTTTTATTTTTTTATAAATTTTAAAAAAAAATTTGGGGGTTCCCCCCACATACACGGGTAACCCTTCCCCCAAAACAACACCCCGGCCTACTCAATTTAATATTCTTACCCTTTCCACCCAAACCACCACCCCCCT
>NC_051407.1:9178403-9178733 GCF_015228065.2 Penaeus monodon
ACTTTGAATAATCGTCATCCCATATAATTCCCCCCCTACCACAACGAATTCATAACTATGAGACTTATTAATGTTCCAATTTACCAATCAAGTATGACTCCGCATCCGGGGAAATTGATCCCGTTCTCGTATTTGGTGTACATATCGGAGAACATTGAAGTGTCAATGAATCCTAAACTGTTTCTTGTTTGCTTGAAGGCGAGAGTCCAGCCACTATTCGCCGGCTCCTCCTCCAGGAAACACCAGGCCTGGAAGGAGACGGAGGCAGCAGCAGTTATAATAGGCAAGTCAACTGTTAATATGTCATAGGGAGAAGAGCGGGTCTTAATG
>NC_051407.1:9178860-9179629 GCF_015228065.2 Penaeus monodon
GTTGTGATTAAGAAGATTCTATGGATTGTGAAAACGTCCTTTTTTTTACTTACTTTTTAAAACTCTTCTTCATCATTTTCTTTCTCGTCAATTTATCTACTTTACAGTTGATCAGTAGTTCTTAATATTTTTATAACCCCATCCCATCCCCGTCGCAGTTATAAATAAATCTCCACAGATTTTTAAGGAAAAGGGGGGAAAATAGCTTCATTTTGTTCTCCTGTTGAGCATGAATTAATGAAATACATCATATTGCTCCTAAATTATGAGACTAAATACGTGGTTGAATATCAGAGAATAAGACCATTTCCACGCCCCCTCGGTTTCACACAGATGCACGATTCCAAGCATATGAAGAAGCGGAGGAAAACAAGAGGGTAAAAAGGAAATTACTTGCACCCCAAACTCCAGTTCTTACCACGGATGTGTGGGTGACTGGGAGAAAACAGAACTCACTGACGAGAAGTATAAAGGTCCAGGACGAAATCCCTCCCTCTTACTGGTTTCATTGGACTAGGAGGAAAATCAGTTGGTACAGTATAGTTATTGAAAGGGACACTTTTATAAACTTCCCAAGAACTCTGTCTTTCCTAAAACATGCCACATCATTATTACCTAAAATAGGCCTTGCGAGCAGCCTTATATTTGCGATTAGTGGTAACAATTTGTGAACTTCGCCATGTATGTGATTCTCTAGTTTTGGTTCCTAATGGTAGTTATCTCAAAGTCCTTTTATAGACGTGCTTGACACTGATTCTGGAGCATGGGC
>NC_051407.1:9179664-9179864 GCF_015228065.2 Penaeus monodon
GGGGGGAGGGGTGTTATCCATATTTTAAGAAGTTTGGGCACAAATTTCTTTTTATCGTCCACAACCTAGACTGATCCTTTTGGTATTACACTATACCCTGTTTTGTCCCAGGATATTTAACCCTAGTTGACAACAGCTGAAGAGTAGAATGGGGTGTGATAGGATGGGGAGGATGAGGATGGGTGTAGAGCCTAAGAAAC
>NC_051407.1:9180200-9180317 GCF_015228065.2 Penaeus monodon
GAAAAGTTGTCACTAGAACCAACTCATGGTTACTGAATGCACTGGGATTGGCTGAGAAACTATAATGTCACAACTACTGTTTTCATTGAAAGCTTATTTTTGTGAGCATATAGTAAT
>NC_051407.1:9182058-9182423 GCF_015228065.2 Penaeus monodon
GTAATCCTCTTCATCATTTTTTTTTCCACCGACTTGTCAAAATGCATTTGCATAGCTATACTCGAGGATCTGTGAGTGGGATATGTGACATCATCAATGTTAATGCCAAGAATTGCTATAAAAATATCTGTTTTATTGATATATCTGTTATATCAAATACCTCTGAAGTAAACTGAAAACCTTCCCTGTTGTTTCCTCTCAACAGTGTTACATGTAATTGCAACCTTCAGAAATACTTTTTCACCACAAGCTAACGGAAGCCTCCCCTTTTGTTTTATATTTTCGTTGATATTACTGTGCGGGTCACAATCCAAACCAGTTTTATTTACATATATGTGATGTATTGGAAGTAAGAAAATTAAACA
>NC_051407.1:9182452-9182574 GCF_015228065.2 Penaeus monodon
AACAATTATCCTGTCATTTCTGGTATCTATCATCTATTGATTCAGACGTCATACCCAGCCATTACTACTTCATCGCTACATCACAGGGTACTGGAAAAGCAGGTGTTACTGGATTGACAGCC
>NC_051407.1:9182739-9183290 GCF_015228065.2 Penaeus monodon
AAAATTTCTTACCAACTAGGTTTAAAAAATGGATATTTATAATGTCTGATTGCTTGTTTTATATTATGTGTTTTATTTATCCTAGCAATTTGAATACCGCATGATAGAGGAGCATCTTGAACATAAGTGTGATGTTTTTCCATTCCCATGCTTTGGATAGCTGCCTTTACACCAGTGCTTTGGACATATCAGTGGTAATGGTGAACATTTAGTCATCTCATTCTCTTAGAACCCAATTAGAAATACCACCCAATTCCATATGAATCTCTAATATGGCTTAAGTCTTCCAAACCTGTTCCATAATAGTGTTTTCCAATTTCTTACGCTCTTATATTCTTGCCTGAACGAGTTCTGTTCTTCCTTTATTTCAGATTTGAGTTTTGGCATGAGTGTTTCTACTCTTAACAGATTTCATTAAACTGAAATATTAAACGGTTGTATCATCTTCTTCAGAGAGCTTTCTTAGAGTTAAAGCATTTTCTTTGTAACAGGCAACACTTCTTTACCACATACATTTTTCCTAATGGATAGCAGTGTTCCAAGTTTTTTTT
>NC_051407.1:9183443-9183709 GCF_015228065.2 Penaeus monodon
TCAGAACAGGTTACAGTTTCGGATCTGGACTTTGCCAGTTGACCATGCTGTTAAAATTCCCAATCAAAATAATTTACTTTAGATTTGTTTCAATGATTTGCAGTAAATGGACGACTCGACTGAACAGTTTCTTTAACTTTCTTGATTCTGCCAACGTACAGGAGGTGGGATCTTGACTCCTGTTTCGATTGAAGTAACTTAAAGTCCACCTCAATGAAGAGTTTCGTCTTATTTCCACTAGCTTGAATTTATAGTTATTTTATTGC
>NC_051407.1:9183838-9184000 GCF_015228065.2 Penaeus monodon
GTATAGGTTATTGTTTTATGTCAAATATTTTGAAAGGTAAGTTGTCTGCAAATGAGTATGTATAGATAATTCCAACAGTATGCTTTGCGTTTCCTAATGCATTTCTACTGCTGTTTCCCTTTCGGATTGGAATTGGTTTGGTTTACAGGCCCGTCTTAAGCC
>NC_051407.1:9184153-9185661 GCF_015228065.2 Penaeus monodon
TATATTTTTATTCTAAATCCTTGTATGCTTCTCTCGCCTAACCCCCCTCCCGCTTGCATTTGTGTATGTGTGTTTATATGCTTGCAAGTCTCTGTGCACTCACCTCGTATGTGCTTGCATCGCTTTGTAGTCTATATAACTGACTTTCCCTGAAGCCAAGATTATGCATATCCAGACAATCTTTTTTCGGTAAGTCAGAACATTCTGAAAGACAAAACAGATAAAAGGTAATGTGTTGTACTCTTATGCAGCTGTGGGGGGTTTTACTCCCCATCCTCATTCTGAAGTGATTAATCTGTTAATCTTCACTTCCTCTTATATTTATTATATCGATTTCATCGCATCATACTGAAATATAGTGTCGTACAGACAAAATACCAATTTTACCAACTAGAAAAAATATAACAATAATCCACGGAATTCATACTGAAATTTTCAGTCATGCAGTAATGATTTAATAACGATTTTTGGTTTACCTTCACTGCAGGTATCCATAATGTAAGTCCATGCGCCTTCCTTGCACTGTGTCAGCCTCCCCCTTTCTCCTGAAAACCAAGCGAAGCCAGAGGCACACTCGTAGTACACTCCAAAGGTGTAGCTGCCGTCCGACGACTTGTACTCTTGCCTCACCTTGGCGTTCTCGGGGACAGGGGCGGCATCAGAGCAGCGAGTGAGCTTCGGGAGAGCTAAGGTGGGGTAGGACAGTGGGTGAGAATGTGGTAAGAGGGTTTAGACAGTGGGTGAGAATGGGATGCTGGAATGAGAGGGATTGGAGAGTGAGTAAGAGGGGTTAAGGGACGGGTGGGAATGGGATAGGGGGGGGAATTGGGGAATAAGTGAAAAGTGAGAATGTTGGGATACGGAGAAGTGTGAGAACAGGGTACTTGAGGTTGGGGTGAGAAAATGAGTGGATATAGGATGAGTGTGGGGTAAGGAGATGAGTGGGACTTGGGAAATGGCGGCGTTAATGGAGTAGAGGAAACGGGAGAAAGTGGGGTGGGAGAAGAATTAGTCGGTTAGTGGGAGGAAACGGGTGGGTGTGGGCAATAGCCGGGAAAATTACGTTAATATCCAATGCTAATTTAAATGAGCGAATTTATGATATCAGATCAAGCGGAATTTTCAGGTAATTATTTTTTCGCACAAATATTTGTACATATACCTAGATCTTGCCAAGACCTACACAAATTCGCGTATCCACTTATGCATATATTTCTGTGTAAATATTCATCTAATCATTAATTCATCTAAATGGCAGACATTTTCTACCCAGTTGATGAACCTTGTAATATAATCATCAAATAGTTTATTTCATGAAGACCTCGTGGATATATTAGGGTAATGGAGGTCGATTGTCTTGACATTTAGGGAATGTGGCATCAGCTGATGTGTCATGGGCCAGTGGACATTAACTGATAAATCATAATTAGGGAGGAAGAAAACGATGAGGTGAAGGAAATACGATCTTGTCTTTTGGATAAATTACAGCAGTGGCCTTTCTTTATCGC
>NC_051407.1:9185684-9185966 GCF_015228065.2 Penaeus monodon
AATAGTATTTTATTCGTGACAAGTGAACCCGTCTTACTGATAACATTCAGTTGCAGTAGTTAACCATACTCTACTGTTGTACTTGATTCTTACCTAACGGATTTAGTTTTAACTCCCCCCCCCCTTTCCTGCCAATGACTACTGCACTTCACACTTCACTCACTTACTCCTCTCATCCCTCTCCTCCACTCCTGTGCAAGATCCCCTTCCCTTCCTCCAGTCTCCTCCCTATCCTCTCTCCCTCAAACCTCCACTCCCCATCTCTCCTTCCCTCCCTCTTTT
>NC_051407.1:9186075-9186483 GCF_015228065.2 Penaeus monodon
CTTTCCCCCCCACTAACCAACACACGTGGCACCCTCGTTGGTCCAAGCGCCGTCGACCAGGTGGCTGAGGAGGACCATGTCATCAGTGTCCCACTTGAGGTCGTCGCCGGTGCACGTCCAGCTCCGGAGGTCCTCGTACAGGTCATACTGGTTCCCTTTGAGCGCCCTGACGTCTGCCGGCGCTGCAGGTAGAGACGGGTATTGGTTGTTGGTCGTGGTAATTGTCGAAGAGGATGATTGTTGAAAAGGGGGATTGTCGAAGATGGTGATTGTTGAAAAGGATGACTGTTGAAGAGAGTGATTGTCGAAGAGGGTGACTGATGAAGAGGTTGATTGTTGAAAAGGGTTTTTGTGGAAGTTGGCAATTGTCAAAGTGAGTGATTGTTGAAGTAGGAGATTGTGTGGCAT
>NC_051407.1:9186655-9187595 GCF_015228065.2 Penaeus monodon
AAAGTAAGTGGTTGTTAAAAAAGCAGATTGTTGAGGTTGGCGATTGCGGAAAAGGGAGATTTTGAAGATGGCGATGGTTGAAACTGGTGACTGTAGAAAATGATAATTGTTGAGGAGTGTTATTGTTAACAGTGGCTGTTTAAGATGTTTAAGATAGTGATGGTTGACGATGACGATCGTTAACGGTGGTGATTGTTGAAAATAGCGATGGATAATGGCGGTGGCTATTTAATGCGGATGGTAATTCTCAAAGGTAGTGATGACTTCAGATGACGACTGTTGGCGGTGATATAATTGTTAGAGTGATAACTGTGTTGGCGATTATTGACGATGGTGAATGTTGAAGATTATTGGAGATTACTTAAAGAACGTAGGTATTGTTGGATGAGATTTTTGTAGACAGTGATGTGATTTTGACCAATGTTACAGGCCCTTTAATAAATCAATTTTCGAGTTTCTTCGTGAATCTGAAGCTCTCTGCGTGTATCGTACGCCTACGGGATACTTCCCAGACGAAGACGGAAGCGACCGATTCCGTCTGACTAATTTCCGTCTTGATATTAAGCTACGGAGGAGCTATGCAACTAGAATGTATTTTTTCAGTGATGAATTGGGTAGAATACATTAATGTAAACGTCAGTTAATATCCTATAACATCTTTATATACAGTATACATAGTTATATATCTCTAAAATAACGTGATAACGTGTGCGAATGCTCGTATGATTCGCTGCAAGGCCTTATAACTTTCCAGGGACCTCACTCGGATGGCGCCATGGTTCTTTGCGTTATATTTGATGCCTCGTGTAAAAAGTTAGATAATTAGCATACGAAAAATTCTTACGACGGGAAAAAAATGTGATGGGGTCTTTATTATGGTAATTTAGATTTTTGATTTTTGAAGATTACTGAAAATATAAATGGTTGAGTTGAGATGCCG
>NC_051407.1:9187628-9187768 GCF_015228065.2 Penaeus monodon
TCTATGGAAATCCTTATTATAGATGTCTTTTATTCAGCGATTTCTCCTATTGGCACTGTGAAGTTATTTTCATTCATACCTTCTCCTTTTAGTTTGACGGAAAGTTAGTATGATTTTAACGAGTAAAATTTGTAATTGTG
>NC_051407.1:9188833-9188995 GCF_015228065.2 Penaeus monodon
TCTAAAACTTACCCGTGACCAGGCAGAAGAGCGCCGTGATGACCCAACCTCTCATGTTGACGGTCACCGGTCAACTGGCGCTCTGCTCACGGAACTGCGAAAGCGCGCTTGGTGATGCGTTTTTGTTTATTTACCAATGGCACGTGAGAAATTTATTTAGGG
>NC_051407.1:9190421-9190581 GCF_015228065.2 Penaeus monodon
ACGGAAACTGTTCAATTGTTACTTTAAGTCAGAACATACATTTTCGTAAGTTTGACATGCGATTTTCGCCTAAATATGGGCAACAAATTAAATAGCATGTTTTTTAATGTAACTAAAGCACATCAGTTATTTTTAGCAAAATTAAAACCTTACTTTCATT
>NC_051407.1:9190969-9191377 GCF_015228065.2 Penaeus monodon
TTCCGTTCCCCCGTGACCTCATTTTGAATCTATGGTCTTCTTGTATCCCTCAGTTCCTCTGTTCAAATTCCTCGATGCAATAGTGCAACCAGTATGCTATTTATCTTTTCAAGACGAAAGGTTTGTTTATTCGCATACCTATAGGATCTCAAGATAACTGAGCTTCTCTCTCTTCCTAGGCTTAGTACCGCTCCATTGCATAAGTTCGACCCGTAAACATAATCACGCAACGCAGTCATCTTCGCCATAATACCAAGTCATTACATATGTACGCATCCTTATCATCTTTACGTATTGATATCAACGGGTAAAACGTTGCACCGTCGCGTATATTAAAATTTAACATGAACATATGCAATGGGGGCCGACTGGCTACCTGTCATTTTACGGCGTCAGGTCAGAGCTATG
>NC_051407.1:9191467-9192077 GCF_015228065.2 Penaeus monodon
AAAAAGGAATTTATAGCATACGTCGAGTCAGTGTAAATGGCTAGCGTGTCAGGATTTCTCCCGCTGCACGCTCCTTCCTGCCGTGGACGGACAGAGTAATTTTCGACGATAATTGGCAGCAACGAAAAATTAAAATCCGTTGGATACATCCGAGTTCTGTAGCTCCGTCGCCAAGCTACAAATTTACACCTTACTTGTATATAGTTTTGGATTTAGAACAACACGAGATTTTCATCGTGTCTTTTTGTTGGTTATATGATGAATAAAGATGTGTTAAAATACAAGTGTGATGTGCGGGGCCGCTTTTAACTGCAACGATTCAGTCTGAAAGTGACTATAATCTCGCATCGTTTCTAGTGATACAGGGAAGCCGTGACGGTGAGGGGGGTATTTGATAACTGGGCGGTAAGTAACGATAACGTAAGTATACGTAGATGGGCAGGTAGTGGATACGTACCCTTGGTTGAGACACTAAATTGCAGTAAAAAGTCTGCTTACAAAAGGACATTGGACTGTAATTCATCTAGCAAAAACGAGGTCAGGATATAAATTATTCAAAAGGTGACAGAACGAAACAAGTGAATCATTTCGAAATCCGTGGCCCAGAATT
>NC_051407.1:9192695-9192959 GCF_015228065.2 Penaeus monodon
TGTTTTCATTATTAACGTATATTCTGTTATTGTCAGCTTTTATTACTTTTTTACATATATCATTATTTTCAGAATCTGAACATAAAATCTAACAGAAACTAAGATTAGTTTCATAGGCATGGCAAAGAAGTAAAAACCTCTCTCCAGCATACAATGAACGATGTATTTCATGCTCCGGCAAAGTTATCAATTCTTCCCCTTTGTACATTCTTACAGTATGATTGGTAAAACTTCTGTACTAGGCAGTAATGCCCCAAGGAGAGG
>NC_051407.1:9192998-9193303 GCF_015228065.2 Penaeus monodon
AGAGAATATTCTCGGCGGGCGTTTGTTGGCCTTTGCTGCAGGGATCGCTTGAGTTTCTAAGGACAATGTCAGATTTGGCCTTTATATTCCATTACCTCTGAATAATTTAAACACCATCGAGTGTCATTATTTACTTTTTTTTATGATTATATTATGAAGCATGAAAAACGTACTAGTTAAACTTTTTTAACCTTTAACATATGTTTTCAATATTTCATGAGTCAGGTGACAGTATATTTGTATAAATATATTTTGCAGTTGATAAGTAGGCTAGATAAGATTGTCATAATACAAAAATTATACAC
>NC_051407.1:9193649-9193762 GCF_015228065.2 Penaeus monodon
TACATTAGAGGAAAACATAATTTTTATACTGCTCCACCCCAACCCCACCCCGAAGATATCCCAAGGCATTTTATATGGAATATATTAATTCGTCGTTTTTAAGTTCGGATGAA
>NC_051407.1:9193818-9194025 GCF_015228065.2 Penaeus monodon
GTACTGCCTTATCCCAGTTTACCCCAAAGAATAATTACTTTTAGAAGTCGCCTCGTTTCTCCCCCCACCGAAACGGTTTCATTATTCCAAGTTCGAGAACCATTGTCCTAGACTCTATCTATGTATGCCGTATTAATTTGGTTTTATTACAAGTAGATCCCTGAGGCCTGTTATAACTGTTTTTATTTCTTCTGTTACCATGGTTTG
>NC_051407.1:9194084-9194218 GCF_015228065.2 Penaeus monodon
TGGATAAAAATATGCCAGCTAATAGCTTAGGTAGTTATTTGTGATGTCAGGGAGTTCTTGAAGACAGAATTTGGTTTAATTTGTAACAACTTTATCTCTTCTGATGATATGTCTAGTGATTTTCCAAATCAACA
>NC_051407.1:9194345-9194566 GCF_015228065.2 Penaeus monodon
ATTCTACTAATACTACACATTGTGATTTTCACCATTAACTTTATTTTATGAAAAAGTGACAAAAGATATACGAGCGTATATCTTTTAGTAAATATTTCTGATGTTAGTCATTGAGATCCTCGAGCTCTCAAAAGTAGAAACAATTTTCTACTTTATTTATCTGTTTATTCTGTTATTAATATCTTATATAGTTATTTTATTAACTTTGTTTTCGTGAAGGT
>NC_051407.1:9194717-9194971 GCF_015228065.2 Penaeus monodon
CAGTTTGCGATTTTATTATTTTACTATTTTGATATTAATAGTTGCTCTCCTGTGTTTTCCTGATTAAAGATCATGCATTTTTTTTAAATATTTTTCTCCCTCTTCTTTTCTTCTTTATCAGTTTCTCTATATTGTTCTTTTTTCCCACCATCGCCTTTAAATATGATGATATTAGTCACATCACTATCGGAATCATCATTATCGCTTCCCGCTGTTTGTATGTTTTCACCATATTATTGTATAGTGACACAAAT
>NC_051407.1:9196346-9196411 GCF_015228065.2 Penaeus monodon
GAACATGCTGAATACCGCTGAAGAAAGCAGACACTTCCAATATGGAAAAATAAATGCATTATTTT
>NC_051407.1:9196753-9197001 GCF_015228065.2 Penaeus monodon
CAAATTGTTTCCCTTCGCCTAAGAGCACCCGTTTGTTAATGAATGCGTGACGTATGCATGCCATTATAATGAGTGACTGACGAAAGAACAAGTTTTGTGTACTGTTTACGAAGAAGCCTGGCTATTGCCTATTCCGTTTGTGTTTTTAGTGTGTCATTAATTTCATGCGCTCTCTTAATCGTGCCCTTTGATGGCGAAGTGTGTGTTTTAATGTGTGCGTATAATTTTCTTTCGTTTTTAGTCATTCC
>NC_051407.1:9197710-9197860 GCF_015228065.2 Penaeus monodon
AAGAAATTACCCAAAATTAAATATGCATTTTATCATTTTTTCTGGGACGAGAAATTATGTGCTTATCTGTATTTTTTAAGGCTTTATTTATTTATTATAAAACATTTTAGTGGTTTATAAGTTCGTATACAAACCCACATGGATAAAAAT
>NC_051407.1:9197974-9198267 GCF_015228065.2 Penaeus monodon
CCTTTCCTTTCCTTTCCTCTTACGGCAGTTGATAGTAAGATAGACATGACGAAGAGAGAGATATCTGCTAACTAAATTATATCTGAAAAAAACTGAAGAAATATGACATGGAATCCGTTGTAACAGATGCAGTTTTTTTATGATTTCATTTTTATGATTTTCCATTTTCCATCAATATATACATAATGTATCAGTATTTTTGCATTATATATACACACACGTACGTATTTACATGTACGTCTAAATCATAAGTAGATCGGTATATTGGTGAGTAGGCAGATAAATAGATAAGG
>NC_051407.1:9198959-9199151 GCF_015228065.2 Penaeus monodon
ACCTTTGCAGTAAGGGAGATCGAAGAGAGTCCAGTTACCCTCCACACAGACCGTTGTGTAGTTAAAGCCCCCTCCATCAAACTCGCCAGGACACACGTACGTAATTTCAGTGCCCCAAATCCACGCGTCCGTTTCGTTGGCCCAGGCGTGAAGTGGCACTGCAGGGGGTGCTTGGCATGCTACGGGGGTGGG
>NC_051407.1:9199665-9199880 GCF_015228065.2 Penaeus monodon
ACCCAGCTGAAATGTACGAAATACCACTTGACAGCTAAACCGCAGCAAACAGCAAAACATAAGCCCCGGCGGTTCGCCATGTGAGAGAAACAACCAATCACCGTGCGTCTGGACTCACGACGTCACGAGTTACAACAGCCAATCATGTTGCGAGAAGTGGACTGGAAAGTGTTTGCATGTAAAAGGAAATAAAATATAAATATAAAAGTGGTTAT
>NC_051407.1:9200620-9201131 GCF_015228065.2 Penaeus monodon
CTTTGATCAAATAATGTTCGCAGAAAAAGTCAATATGTTTGAGGATGTATCAAAGCCTATCGAAGTGTTAGGGGCCCCGGAAAGGTTACAAAAAAAGGCTTAAAAACCGAGTGTTGTTTTCCTTTTGTCTTTCCTCATTTCGCCAGTCCACTTCTCGTAACATGATTGGCTGTGCTAACCCATGACGTCTCGAGCATAGATTCACGATGATTGGTTGGTTTCTCTCTCCCTTAATGACCCAGTTAAATATGGGGTGAAATGCGCCCCGGAGAACCAACCGTTGTAACAGCCGAACTCCGGGTCGAGAACGCTCCAGGCGGTCTCGTTGGCGACGACCGAGGTGTACGTGTCGCCATGTGGAGACATCTGGCCATCGGGACACGTGTAGTTGGCAACGGAGCCCACCCAGTAAGGAGGTTCCTGCTCGAGGGTGGCGCCGAAGAGGGCGTCAGGGGGTGGGATGGGCATGGCTGTGGGAGGAAAGAGAAAGTGGAACTTTTTTTTTCCTGGT
>NC_051407.1:9201332-9201671 GCF_015228065.2 Penaeus monodon
TCGCTCCTTCCTTCCCCAAATACCAAGTACACTACAAGCACAAACCAAAAGCATCACCCACCCACCTCTCCCCAAGCACAACCTACGGTCTACGCAGTCCAAAGTGAGCATTAAACGAGGCCTTACGAATTCTACAAGCGAAGTCATTCTTTGCGACGAAGCTCCATTTTCCGTCGTTTTCACACGCTAGCTCGAGTGTCCTTTGGAGATTTCCGAAGAGTCTGTCCTCTTCACAGGTGTAGTTGACCTGGGGGGGGGGAGAGGTTAGTGTGTGTTATTGTAATTGTAATTTGAGTGGTATGGGTGATATGTTTTTATTAGTTAATTTTTTTAAAAGGC
>NC_051407.1:9202018-9202471 GCF_015228065.2 Penaeus monodon
ACCATTTATTCCTGCCTCCTATCCATCCTTTCTACTTTATTTAAGTAAAATGTAAATAGAGAGACTTACTTTGTAACCTTCAGTTCGCGTGAAATTATCCCATGTATAATTACTGTACTCTGGCGGAGGCAGAGGATCGTCCCAACACACTGAATAAAACAAATACGTTAAAAAGACGTTAGAGTTCATTATAAATACGTTAAATTTTAATTCGAAAATGCGTTGTAGTCACGTTATGAATTGTCTAAATTACCTACTATATTCTCTCTTCTTTAGAAATATTTCGGTCATAATTTGTAAATTCATATGAACAAAGGGAAATGATTACAAGTTGTCAAATAAAGAAGCACATTCTTTCTTTTTTATTTATGCTATTGATCTGTCTATCTATTCCAGGGGCGTCATTTCAGCCTTTTCTTGGGGGAGGGACAGCAAGCGAAGCGAAAATAAATT
>NC_051407.1:9202533-9202861 GCF_015228065.2 Penaeus monodon
TAAAACAAGTTAAAAACTGTGGCCCTAGATTTAAAAAAAAAATCTTCTTTTGCATATTTAAACATACCTACATGGAATAAAACTACGAAAATGCTGAAAAATAACTATAGTCTTATTTACACAACCATAAATATACTTACACACGGTACAGTATAGAGGCCATTCCGTGCTCCACTTCCGGTCCGCGCCACAGACAGCGTCAGTGGAGTCAAGCACTTCAGGGAATGACTTATAAGAAATAAATATAAATAAATTAAAACATGTTATAAACATTTGTGATATGTGTTGCTTTTACGTTTTCTATTCTGTTGTTGTTTTTTAAAGAACG
>NC_051407.1:9203112-9203378 GCF_015228065.2 Penaeus monodon
ATTTACAAACTACCCAAAAGACTCACTATATTAGGTGGTATATAGTGTCCTTCGTCGCACTGGTAGTTCAGCACAGCCCCGATTCCATTCCAAGTAAGGTTAGCCATTACCATGTTCCTGCCGGCTACTGGTGGCGGATCCACACAAGCTGGTTGGTTGATTGTTGGAGGAAAAAGTACGGTTAGATTTCGAAGGGGAATATGGGTTGTTTTGGAGTACGTTAGGGGTGGGGGAGTGGGGGGGAAGAGGGAGAAAAGAGGAGCCTT
>NC_051407.1:9204300-9205101 GCF_015228065.2 Penaeus monodon
CAGACGTCTGGAAGGGAAGTGTATAATTGAAGTTACCTGTGTTTTAAAGGAATCATTTACCGCCTCATGTGCCTACGGGTAACTTCAGGTAACAACGGCAAAAATGCATTAATGAAAATTTAAACCTCTCCAGTTTATGTTTAGAAAAGAATAAAATGCCAAAGTTTTGTTAAGAGTGGTCAGCTTTTACCGATTTTATATCCTTTAGGGTAAACTATATTAAATTATTTTGAAAAAGAAAACTGAAAACAGACTACAAATTATTTCAGAGAAAACTGTGGCTATCCAAAATGAAGGAATAACTACTTCATTTTAAATTTTGTGTCCAGTAAGTTAATAAATGCATTAACAAAGACTAATTTATGCTTTCTTTTTTAGGAGTTAGTCGATAAAATGTTTCTAATCCTGTTATTATAAAATTAACCTTTCAAAAATAAATTACATTCAATTTGCGGCGGCCCTGAACAGGTACCCACTTAGTCCACTCCTAAATTTAGACCTGGTTATGATATTATTTTTATCTTTCGCGCTGAGGACAGAGGATTTGCGATGCTCAATGAAAATACAAGATAAAGATCTATGTCTATGTAAATTTCTGCATTTCTGCAGATACACAGATCAATTGTGATATGGTAGGGATAGAAAGTAATGTAGATCGATATCCATGAATATATATTTATACGATTTATCCATAAAATAATTACATTAAGGTTCATTTCATAGCCCATAAAGAATATGTTTACTTTATCTCTCTTTTTTAACATATAATTAATTTACGATGATCTAAGATCTCTCAGTTAA
>NC_051407.1:9205158-9205393 GCF_015228065.2 Penaeus monodon
CTGTACACACCTTCATAACATGGCGTGGCGTTACTCCAGCCAACAGGAGTGCATTCAATATCTTGCTCATCACTATGCACACTGCAAAGATAGCTCTGATTGCAAGTTGCTCTCACGTTCTGACCAACCGAGTAGTTGACCTGATTTGACCAGTTGGTGGTTCCGTTTTCCACCAAGGGCTCGCCGGTGCACACTGGAAAGCACGTTGACAAAGGATCAAGGGAAATCTTTACCG
>NC_051407.1:9205918-9206222 GCF_015228065.2 Penaeus monodon
TCTTTTAGGTTAACCTTCCCAAACCCTCAATACTCCAACCCTCACAAAAAAAAAATAAAGCAAAATATTACCCCCAAACAACACACACTTTAACCTCACCATCACAATCCTCAACAGCCAACGGGTAATAGTAGAAAGATGAACCATCTGTTGAACAGTTCAATGTCTGCGCCGATCGGAGGGAAGGCGTAACCATGGTAACCGGACAGAAGAACGTTATAGAGCCGTTGATATAGCGATGTGTCGGTTCGGTGTAGTTCGTTATAAGCAGCGACGGAGGGACAGGGTCTTCGAAACATACTGT
>NC_051407.1:9206285-9206393 GCF_015228065.2 Penaeus monodon
TAGTGTAATGGGAAAAATGTCTGTGATTATTGTTCCTCAGAGTTTATTTTTTCTCTTCTTTGCTTTCATTTATTTTTCTTCAATTCCCTTTTTACATCATTTCACGTG
>NC_051407.1:9206643-9206776 GCF_015228065.2 Penaeus monodon
GAACCCGCACCTTCCTTGGCATAGCAGTCCAGCAGATCTCCTTCAGGAAACCAGCCCCCTAGTTGTCCATAGCAGGTCTTCGGCTGTTGGGTCTCTGGTACAGATCCGTTCACGAAGTAGCCTGGATAGCAGC
>NC_051407.1:9207193-9207633 GCF_015228065.2 Penaeus monodon
CAAAATGACACACAACAAAAGAGGGGAGAAATGAAGGACGGAAGAAAATACACACAAAAAAACAATCTTCCATTCAATAATTAATTCAACCACCTTTCATATAATATACAATATCAGTTGCAACAAACATCGATAACAATAACATTTTCCCTCAAACTCGAAAACTCACTCGAAGTTCATGACACCAAATACGTTCCTGTGGTCCCAGTCCCATGTCATATTCCCTGCAAGAGCTGGGGCCTCGTCTCTGCAACCTGGATTATAGAGAAAAAAGAATATTAATGCAATTGATAATTACGTAATTGATCAGGTGTTGAACAGAATGGGTAAATTCTGTTAGTAATGAATTATTACATGTATTAATGTATTTGTATGGGTAATGGTATATTCGTGTGTTTATATTCATTATTTTATTTCTATGTATAGCCATAATTAAATCA
>NC_051407.1:9207660-9207949 GCF_015228065.2 Penaeus monodon
AACAAACAAACAGACCCACCCACATCACATTGAAACCATCTTACCGATCGGCCCTCCGTACTGGCAGATGAACCGAAATGACTCAGCATCTTCAGCGCCCAGAGCGAAAACCGACACCGTGCTGGCATTAATTTGACGCCACGATTGCCCGGCCAAGGAGGAAACGTTTAGATAGGCGATGACGCCCTTGTCGGGAGAATAAAACTCGGCTGTCCAGTTCCCGGCGCTGTGGGAAGGGGGTCAGGGTGAGTCAGTTGGTAGAGGGAATGGCATTCCTTTTTTCTGTATC
>NC_051407.1:9208144-9208580 GCF_015228065.2 Penaeus monodon
CATACATACATACTTCATCCTCCAGTACTTAAAAACGAACAAACGAAAAACATGAAATTATATATTTTTTTAATAACTAACCGTTCATGAATTCCGGTGACAAGGTGTGCTGGTGACCCATTTCCGAACGACTGAAAAAGTAGGCCTATTGTTAATACCCATTTAAGCATTATAATTACCGTGCATGATTTCTCAACTTTCAGACCAGAAATCTTATTGTGCGCATTTCTAAATTAAGCTTTTCTGTCACAATGATTCAGAATTTATAATTAACATTAAACATTATCATTTCAAATGGTTAAACAACACGCAGTCTATCTATATACTGAATATCTATTTTATAGCTACTATTTACCTGTTATTTCTATAATCTATCTACCATGTATCAACCATCTAACACGATTTACTACATCCACTGTATTTGTATCATACATCA
>NC_051407.1:9208846-9209503 GCF_015228065.2 Penaeus monodon
ACCTACCTCTATTGCTTATGCACCTCCTATATACCACAATATACCTTCTATCTACTACCATGCTTCTTTGTATCTTTTTAAACTGGCCATCTACCACTACTCAATCTATCTACTCACATACTTTTCCCATACCACATAGTTTATTACCCATCTATCTTCTGGCCCTTTTCATCTACCTATTTACCCTCCTATTTGCTATCTATTTACCTACTTATTTGCTACCTATTTACCCACCTATCTGCTCAAATATTTACCAATCCACGAAATATCTACTACCTACTGTATATCTACAAGGTACTCCCTACGTGTCTACTTCTTATCAATATCCAGCTGCCATCTGTCTACACTCCAACTCTTATCCACCTCCTATTCCCCATACATTCCCCTATTTCATCCCATCTACTACCTATCTACTCCCCACCTTACCACTAACTCACCAATTTACCCTCAACTCTACCACCCATCTACTACATATCTACTTATCTCTTATCTACCTACCTGTACTATCATCATTAGTGTGTCGACATCTTCAGGATAAGCCAAACCGGAGCTCATTTCGTTGCACCTGAGAAGACCGTCCCTTATATTCCCCGTGCGGTCCTGGTACACGTAACACAGGCCTTTGTAGAACACGAAGCCTTGGGGACACGTACCTGC
>NC_051407.1:9209955-9210731 GCF_015228065.2 Penaeus monodon
CCAGATCCAAAATTTAACTCACCGGGAAGCATGCAAGCGTAATGAGCAGATTCGTAACAGTCTTGAACGCGATATGAAGACGTATTGGTCGAATTTGACACCAGGATACACTCCGTTGTCATTTCTTCTCTCTGTAGTGTTCGTATGACTGTTTAGTTTGTTTTTGATAAGTATTTTGGCGGGATTATTATGGGATTACGGTCAGTGGCTATGTTGATTATAAGTAATATGTTATTTTCTTTCTGATATTTAGATATATATTTAGATTTAATTAATTGCGCTGAAACTTTGATTGTGAGTAGTTTGTTAAGTTATCTAGCCAGCATGGTAAATAATTAAAATGATATGCATTCTACTAGAATTTATTCTCGCTATAACATCCATATATCCACCTAATCTATCCATCTATGTTCGTCTCTTCTTTTCTTTTCATTTTTATCTTAACCTTCTTTCTTTCCTTCTTTTCTTTTGTCCCCTATTTTTCCTTTTTTTCATTGATCTCTTTTTCTGTCATTTTCGTAAAAGAAAAAATAACGGGATCCGACCTGACACTGCTCAAAGGTACTGTCGCAAACGAAGTCTGATGGAATGGTCTCGGGAAACATCGTGCTGCCGCTGAAAAGAAAAAAAAAACGTGTATTGGTAAACTGCCATTGCATTTGTTTATCACATGTTATAAGTACGAGGTGCAAAACGGTACTCTTTATTGGGTTTGCTTTGTGGAAATATTGGAAATTAGGGCGTATGAAATAACTGTGGATGTGCAGTCGTAAAAA
>NC_051407.1:9210837-9211234 GCF_015228065.2 Penaeus monodon
TATGGGTCTATAAAGAAATACAGTCAAAGATCTTAACAAATTCTCAGTGTAAAAAAAGAAGTGAGTACATTTTCATCTACGAATAAACTTTGATTATTGGCATAAATACTATAAATATCTAAATGAGTTAATTCATCAAACAAAGCAAAATACTTTTTTTCTTAATATTCCATAAATTAGCAAATCTTAACGTGATCTTGTTTCTTTATCAATAGCATCAAGGGTTCTGCATATCCCCAGCTACAAAGACAACGATAAAACAACGATATTCTAGTGTAACATACTCGGTGGTATACTGTGTGTAGTAGAATACATCTTTCTCTGAATCTCGCAAGTCGGCAAGAGATTGAAATTTCGCCAACGAGGAATGATGCTTCGCTGCGCATCTGCAAAGAAA
>NC_051407.1:9211801-9211981 GCF_015228065.2 Penaeus monodon
AACCACATGAACTGATATGAAACTCCTATCAACTTACTTCAAAGAAGCCTCAGCAAGGCCAAATTCCGCTTTATCTTGTGAAAAATGGAGGCACATTCCGTCCTTCGGGGAAACGAAACCATCCGGACACCACACTGTTAGGGGGAGAGAAAAGTATATTGGGTTCTGTCAGCGAGGGAA
>NC_051407.1:9212570-9212966 GCF_015228065.2 Penaeus monodon
AGATCACGAATAAAGAAGAAGAAAAAACAACATAAATAAACATTAATAATTACGATATGCAAGGCAACCAACCAAACCGCCATACTCACTGAAACACGGCAAGACCAGAGTGTCATTCCATCCCCAGTTGCCATTTAAATTCTTCACGCACTGGATGGCACCGCTGGCTCTCCTCCGGCCCCCCTCCACCCCCTCCCTCCGCAGGCCCTCCGTGCAGCGAAAAGTCACCATGATGCCTGGAGCTCGACTGAGGGGCACGCTGACGATTGTGTATGGCAGGTCGCGATGCGTAAAGTTCGATGATGGGCAGGCGTATTCTGGTGGGAGGGGGGTGGGGGGTGAGGGCGGGTTAATGATGGGGGGGGGGGGGGTAAAGAGGTGTGTCAGGGGGTTTAT
>NC_051407.1:9213752-9213951 GCF_015228065.2 Penaeus monodon
TCTTCTCTTTTTCTCTTCAACATTATCTCTCTCCTTCTCTCCCTCTCTCTCCCTTTTTCCTCCTTCCCTCTCCCCCTCTCTCCCTCTCCTTCCTACCTCCTTATATCCCTCTCTCCCTCTATCTCCCTCTTTCCTCCCTCCCTCTCTCCCCTTCTCCTCATATTTCAACCCTTCTTCTCTCCCACTCTTTCCTCCCTCC
>NC_051407.1:9214237-9214357 GCF_015228065.2 Penaeus monodon
GCCCAACCTGTAGTATAACGCGTTCACTATACATACTCTCATCGAAATACTTGGGACGGACAGCGATAGTAACTTCTTGAGGTGCTCCGCAGTTCGTACACGTATACCAGTTTATGGAGT
>NC_051407.1:9215040-9215289 GCF_015228065.2 Penaeus monodon
GCATATGTCCTACCCCATAGCCGCTGTTGTAGCCATCCCACCAGAAGGTATAACCACCATTGTAGTTGTAGTAGAACGTCTTTAGTCTCCGGCCGATGCTCGCTGATAAGGCATCACCTGCGAAAATACAGATTCTTATCTCCCCAAGTCACGTGAGATTAGTTCTTTTCTAAATAAAATAAACACGGAAGTTATTTATGTATATGTGCACCCATACATAAGCTTCATACACATAAATAGAATAGACAT
>NC_051407.1:9215432-9215629 GCF_015228065.2 Penaeus monodon
TACCTGCGTCGCCGTGGTAGTTTCCGAGCTCGCGAAGTTCATACGTTGTTGACCGATCGCCAATTACAACATTATCATAAGTTGCATGATACACAGTCCCGCCATTTTCAAACGTGAACTGTAATAAATTTGTTTATATATAATTTCGTTTCTTTCTTTTTAATCTCCTTTTTCAGATTTACGTATGTATGTGTGTG
>NC_051407.1:9215983-9216228 GCF_015228065.2 Penaeus monodon
ATAACACACACTCTCTCTTCCTCTCAAACGCCGTACATGTATCAGCTTCATAACTTACTCTGAATACCAGGGGTTCTATGCCATTCTCACCGCGATTCATCCAGAGGAGCTTCTTAAACCCTGGGATACAAAGAAGTGATAAAAGAATTGATTAGAATTTCAATGCAGTCTTATCGGCTAATCCAATTCAGGTTAATTTTTATCATAATTGTGTTTTCTCATTGAATTTGAAATTGCAGACGAAA
>NC_051407.1:9216558-9216752 GCF_015228065.2 Penaeus monodon
TATCCCTCTCACCTATAAAGGAACCACTGCCTGTAATCGCCATAGTGCCACTTTCAAAGGACGATAAGGTGCCTGACATGGAGGCACTCCTGTGTTTCCTGAGGATCACTGACCACCCGCTGTCTGCCATGGTGGAGCTGAGGTCGCATTCCACCTGAAGGAGAGGCGAATAAACAAGAGATTGGTGTAAAGTC
>NC_051407.1:9217125-9217222 GCF_015228065.2 Penaeus monodon
ACTTACCGATATTTGGCCTCGGCCAAAGAACAAGTTGTAAGTGCCACTACTGGTTATGCCCAGTTCTGCCAGGTCTGCGCAGTGCCTTGGCCGGAAG
>NC_051407.1:9217670-9217911 GCF_015228065.2 Penaeus monodon
GAAATCAATCTTTTATCTCCACTGACCTTCAACGCACATGTCGAACACCTCCGTCCAGTTGCCGTTGACGCACTCCACTTCGATGACCTGAGGACCCGTAAGCCAGGTCATGCCGTAGGAGCAATTGAGGTACTTCAAGAACACGTAATTATCGCCTTGGTTGGCATACTGCGTGACCACCGTCGAGTGCTCGGGCTGCGGGGCGTCGCCGGAGCAGTGGGGGCGGTCCGGCGTGTTGTCT
>NC_051407.1:9218860-9219119 GCF_015228065.2 Penaeus monodon
ATATATTATATGCTATACTGCATTTGTGAAGGATTATCTTAAGATCATTTGCCCCCACAGGTGGTTCGCGACCCCTAAGGAAGAATAACGTATTACAAGTAACAGAATTGCAAAATTTAACTGAAGTGTAGACGGTGTAATGGTTAATAAATAAGTTTAACATAGTAATCCGAAGTCTGTGCTCCATCATCGCATTCGCACGGTTTGCACTAATGGCGGTAAATATGAATGAAATCCTGGACTGGCAAAGTAAGACACC
>NC_051407.1:9219261-9219590 GCF_015228065.2 Penaeus monodon
CTTGACTCACCGGCTTCGCATCGATCCAAAATAGGTGTCCACTCTCCGCTGATGCATTGGGTGAGATATCCCTTTTGGTCCGAGAGCCAGTGATAACCTGCACTACATGCATAGTACCAGGCGAAAGTGTCGTAGTAGGGATATTGCGTTCTGTACTGTCGTCTGGCGTATGTGTTATCAGGCCTCGGGGGATTTTCGGTGCATTGCGCTAGTCGTATGCCCTGCCCGTCCTCTGAGAGAGCATACAAAGATAATACATTATGAACAGATGCGTGCATATACATAACGCAGGTACATTCGTATGTGGGTGTCCGTATGTATAATTACAA
>NC_051407.1:9219693-9219921 GCF_015228065.2 Penaeus monodon
CGCGCGCGCGCGAGCGTGTGTGTGACAGACAGAGTGAGAGAGAACCAACCAACGCATCTTTCCAGGGAGTTCGTCCAGCCAGCTCCATCCTCGGCACACAGCAACACGAGGTCTCCTGTCGTCCACACTTCGGCCTCATTCGTGCACACGTAGGAACGCAGGTCGTTGAAGAGGCTGACGTACACCTCTTCGGGTTCCGGGTAAGAGGACACCCGGGTTCCTGAGAAT
>NC_051407.1:9223054-9223547 GCF_015228065.2 Penaeus monodon
GAGAATTGGTAGATTGGGTACATATATGTCTCTCTAATAAGTTCTTGTCTATTTGTTGATGAGACATGATGAGACAGGTTTCGAACATTCATATTCAGAAAGAAAGAGACAAAGAGTAAGAAAAACGGGAGGAAGTGGGAGAGAATCAAAAAGTCCGACAGAATTAATGACTAACAACCTCGGCCAAATGAAATATCCCTTTCGACACTTCCACCGAAATTATCCCAGCCAGTAATAAATGGGGATTAGGCAAGCGACCGTTGATTTCGTCTATTCTGCTTTCCACTCACACCCGCCATATTGACCGCGCATTTTTTTTCGGAGATCGTAAATATAAAGAGAATTTTGTCTCTTTGTAATTACATTGATTCTGTTCTTGCAGCAACCGGTGAAAGATTTTCAGTTATTTGGGAATTCTTGGGCAATTTTTTTTTTTTTTTTAACGTTAAGCAAAACGTGGCGATCTTTTGTCTTATAATACATATATCTGGAT
>NC_051407.1:9224186-9224382 GCF_015228065.2 Penaeus monodon
TTACTCACTATTAACCGTTTACCAAGAAATAAAAGAAATAATGAAATTGACAGATATATTTCACACGATTTCGACAAAAAAAAATGAGCAAGAAACGAAACAACTTATTTCTACCTAATTATACTTCTGGGTTAAAAGAATCACAGGTAAAAAGTGTTATTTCGGCCAACGATATATTTCCAGGTAAAAAAAAAAA
>NC_051407.1:9224403-9224496 GCF_015228065.2 Penaeus monodon
AAGCTTTAATATCCCTTTGCAATGTCGAAATCGAGTTTCGTCATGGTAATGCTGAATGTTCTTTGATTTTATGATAATTGATGGGAGGAGCTC
>NC_051407.1:9224580-9224664 GCF_015228065.2 Penaeus monodon
CGCGCGCGCTATTGGTTTTATGCTGTTCATGTTTTTCTTATTGATTTTCCTACCTTGGCAATGATAATGATAATATTTGTTTTG
>NC_051407.1:9225763-9226170 GCF_015228065.2 Penaeus monodon
ACAAAACAGCAAATTTGCTACAAGTCAACAAATTAAAATATATACACTGCAAGAAAAACAAAATCAAAGTATATTTGCTGATTAAAAACTAAACTAAATCCGTATCTGCCACAAATAAGTTACAAATTAAGAAAATCAAGCCAAGAAATGAAAAGTATATTCCCTAATTACCTGCGGAAATCCACACTAAGAGCAAGGTCTTCTACTGATCCATTAAGAAATGAAAAGTATATTCCTTAATTACCTGCGGAAATCCACACTAAGAGCAAGGTCTTCCACGGATCCATAACGACGGTGGTCCGGCGGGCGCCACAGTCGGCAGCGGACTCGGCCCCGGAAAACCACAAGCAGATTATTATCACCTTGTCTCTTCTCCGCCATTACAACCACACTCGATGCCCATAAGT
>NC_051407.1:9226959-9227043 GCF_015228065.2 Penaeus monodon
TCTATTTTGTTGGCTATCGATTTACCTACTCCTTTCAGTGCACAAATTTACAGTGTGCGTGAATAACTGTGCGCGAGGGTATGT
>NC_051407.1:9227217-9228841 GCF_015228065.2 Penaeus monodon
ATTTGATTCCAAAGCCATTAGCAGATCTAGTTTTATAGAATATGTGCTAGTTCCCTTGCGTGTGGAATGCGAAAGGCGGGGTGTGGATAACAAGAAATAGAAAAAATTCCCATGATACCTGATTAACATAGGCCTGTGTGGTGTTAATCCATATTTCTTTATATACATTCACGTTTCCATGTTGTGGTTCCTGTGCGAATGTTGGAGACATATGAGAACTTCACATAGCACAAGACAAGAGAAGCATTACAGCTAGCATGGACGTCATAGAAAGAGAACATGGCCAATGAGCACAGTTAGTGGGCGCCCTGAAACACCCCGAAGAGGAATAAATATCGCCAAACTCCTTTAACCACATGATTTCCAGGGGAAGTATATGTTTTCCTCACCTATTATTATGGGTACTACTGGTAACGAGTATCAAAGCCATTGGGGTTCATCCTCCCGAAAATAAGGGAAGAAAAACCGAGCCATTCACCGCCAATAATGAAACATTAGTCACACAGTTATAATAACGTTGTTGTGCTACCTCTCTTATATCTCGACGTTAAGGAAGTATATATTGAGGCTCATTTCATTCACGGCCTTTTCTTCGCACACGCAAGCCTCACACTGAGGAAAATGAAGACTTACCTGCAATTTCATTATCTACCAGAATCAATCAGCAGTCTTCCGGCAGACACTTTTGTAGTGTCCAGAAGGAAAAGGGGCAATTACACTGACAAATAGGCAAACCTGATGACCTTATAAATAGGAAAGTGTTACAACAAGGTTGTACTGAGCACTAGAAATACGCCTGTCTGACAGGTGTAGTCAACTATGGTCGCAATACCTCAGTCACTTCTGAAAGCCAAGAATGGTAGTTAAAACAAGATGACGATTTTCATCACGGAGACTTTAAGAATGCCTTTCTTGCAAGACCATACATGGGAAACTGAAGTCATTAGCAAATGGGTCTCCTATTAATGGACCACTGACTTCATGGGCGTTTCCTGGAACAGAAATGAGTAGTTGCGAGACAGATAGTAACGTTCAGTATTTTCAGTGAAGGAATTAGAGCTTGAGGCGTATACCTACTTGTTAATTTCTTTCTGCCTTATTTTGCCAATGAAGACTCATCATTGACTAACTTTTTCAAAAGATATATCAGCATGAAATTACTTGAATGTTTATTATACAATTGCATGCACATTTTATTCAGTTCTCATAATAAAACACATAATACGTAATTATTTATTGTATGCTATACATTAAAAAGTAACCGTGTATTGAAAATATGCGTCATAATCAGCATCGATGCTTCCAAATTTGTTTTATGTGTCTTCTTGTAAATAGATCCTGATATTAAAAAATACCCTAACCTATATAATGAATCCGGAATATAGATATACCATATCCCGGAAAGCCATATCCATCAATGATGATTTTCCAGGTGGCATTTCCGAAGTCTCCGCCGCAGATACTATGCAAGGCGGTTTCCAAGAATGGAGCTCATTCTTCGATATTTATTTGTAATCCCGATCGCGCTACCTCCATCTTCATTGGCTTAAGATCCGGCGGAAACCATACTTGCGACATGTTGAGCCTCCATATAATCATATGGTATCTCTGGTATTTATTTATT
>NC_051407.1:9228870-9229354 GCF_015228065.2 Penaeus monodon
AGATGATGAAATCATATACATTGATATTTTTTTGTATATTGATAAAGTAAATTTTTCCTTCTCTTCCGCTTTGCATTATTTGGGTGGGGACAATCTTGGCTTTAATGTCACCTACTACGGACAGAGTCGCCATTGCAGACCCAAGCTCTTCAACAATACTACAGCATTCGCCTCAACCTGTTGTGCAGTGCAGTTGTGATAGCGTTGGACCTTCCATAATTTCCATTATGCAGCCATATATGAAAGATCTGTCATCGACCGACATGCATGCGACATACACGACACCATGAAGACAAAGGTGTGGATGCTCGAGGAAATATAAGACGAGGCTGACAAGATGAAGTGAGGTTATACCACCTCTGCTCATCGTGAAAATAGAAAAGCAGAGGCTAGATTCCCACCCATCATGGTGAAAGCAAGGACACAGGTTCCTAATCACGGTCCGCCTACCGCAAGGAACGTTAAAAGTTGTTGCGGATACACC
>NC_051407.1:9229622-9230498 GCF_015228065.2 Penaeus monodon
CACATTATCAGTGTAAAGATTCAAAGGGAATATGCTTGGGAACTTTGTCAACGGAAGTATTTATGTCGACAATGATTGGTAATGCAACGGTTTTACTCTCAACACGAGGAAGAATAGCTTTACTGTTTCATTCAAATGGAAATACACTTGCCATGATTGATGACAGGTCGACATGTTGATAATAATCATTTGAATAGTGGCAGGTTGGTGATGATGAGTACTTGGAATACAACAATGTTGTTCAGATTTATTACACCCAGTCAGTTATGAGACACCTCTCAAATTCATCTTCACCTCGATAATAACAAACTATAACAGGAATATCATCAGGAGTATAGAACTTACAATGAACCTCATTGATGGAACTGTTAAGGAGGATGGGCAAGTGAGTACAACATTATCTTCAGACAAAGCTGATCTGCTGCTATCTCAAGCTTCTGCAATCAGTATTTAAAGACACCCTTTTGAAGCCAGAATAAATACCTCCTTCAGGAAGTGCAGTGCCAGAATCTCATGGGTGACACTCTTTGAGAAAACACAGAGCTAGGAATGCAAGAGGTGATTGCAAACCTTGTTCTGTAAATTTGAATGGATTATTTATACCACTGAGAGGTGCTTTGTAGCCTGATCAAAATACCCAGTGCAAGTGGCTATGAACTGAGAGATGAAAATAATCACATGCAGATTATGCAAAAATGTAAATGGTCACTCGTTTTCTGCGGAGTCCATATACTGTCATTATTTTTAAACACCAGTATTTTCTTATTCCTATTTTTTTTATTATTAAGAGATGTTACATCAGCTTATATCATTAATCTATAAATATGTTTTTCACTATGCCCACAGTTTATACTTATACAGTTCTTTGGGTAGATG
>NC_051407.1:9230634-9230727 GCF_015228065.2 Penaeus monodon
AATGATCCATTCCCTCATCCATCCAGCTCCTCCTCAAGGTCCCCCTACCCCTCTTCACACACACACACATCCTCTCCTTGTCTATGTGCATCA
>NC_051407.1:9231055-9231673 GCF_015228065.2 Penaeus monodon
ATGCATGCACACATGCACAGACCAGTAAGCTGGAGGGAGAGGGAAGAACAAAATTCAAACAATACATTAATATCCTTTATTCAAAATAGTAGATGGACAATATTTATCTAAATTCTGAATTGAATGACAAAATAAGATGCATATAAAATAAATTTTGATTACAATTTGGATGAGGACATAAGATAAAGGTTTGAAGATGGACTATCATATCCCCAATTTTATCTGAAACACTAACTTTCATATCCTGTAAGCTCTGTACAAATGGACAATGCTTATTATATTTTCTATAGATAAATTTGAGTAACAAGAAATGCAAATAACATTTTTCTTTTTTCAACATTAAATATATGCCACTGTACATGGCTATTATGTAAGCTCATTTTCAACTTCTCGATATAAGGCCAGAAATTATTGCTTCTTTTCTCAGAACACTCATCACTGCAAAACAAGACGCAAGTTAAAAAGCCTATAAGACAGTCCAGCTATCATACAAATGCCTTTAACAAGTCAGTTACCTTAATGCCTAGTGGACTTTTGACCTATTTACAAGCTCATCTTTGAGAACACTCCAAGTAGGGTTTCACCACAGTACCAAAACTATATGCATATATCATGTCA
>NC_051407.1:9231710-9231824 GCF_015228065.2 Penaeus monodon
GCCGATTTAGAAGGTTTCATCATCATTACATTCCCCAGTTTCGTGGCCAAAAACTGTAAAAGAAAAATAGTGAGGGCACATGATTAGCTTTCTATTACTTAAGAAATTGAAGAA
>NC_051407.1:9231853-9233360 GCF_015228065.2 Penaeus monodon
TCAAGTACAGAATTACAGAAGTAATTCAAATCAATATTAACATGTCTGTTGTGTTGTTCAACATCACAACAGAAATCAAAAATGGTATCATCTTACCTTCACAAGTATCACAGTATGGTCTCGTTGAGCCTCTTTCCCCATGGTGTTGTGACGGAGGAGGAGAGTCTGATGAGGCCTGTTTCGGGCAGTCCTCTGTGTCGTGGGCGTCGAAGCAGTCACAGATGTCACAATATAATCTCGGAGCTACCACATAACGTCCTTTTGGACTCATTCCATTCCTGAAAAAAAATATATATATTAAAAACAAATACACAAAAAAATTAACAGAATTAACAATTATGAATAATTTCTTGTAATAAATGGCAATACTGAATCACATGCATTTTACTTAGTCTTTCAAGTCATCTCTGTTTTTATGTAGTGATAAACTGAACCTTTATGACTTTCATACCTAGTTTCAACATACCTAATATAGAAAGAGCATTAAATCTGTTAAGAATACATATATTTTGTACTTCATAATTCTTGCTTATAAAACTGCATCAGAACATGATGCAAATTTAAATTGCCAGGAAGCCAAAAAAAAAAATAAAAGGCAACAATAGCACCAAAGGGCAAAAAATACTTACATATTAGCTTTAGTGTCATCAGAAACATTTCCAAGTTCAAAGATCTCTATGCGTGTCTTGAGTTCATCATTCTTTCGTTGCATGTCAACAATAACAGTATTGAGGAAGTTTACCTGTCCTTCCAGCTGATCTTTTTCATCTTTCAATTCCTTAACAAAGTTGTCTGCAAGTAAACAGAAGAATTTAAAATATAAACTCAGTGGCTGAAAACTGGAGTTGGAATTATCTGCTCCCTGATATTCTGTACTTGAATAATTATGCTGGACTGCATACTCTGAACAATTCTTCAAACAGAAATCAATAACCTACCAGAATCATTATTTGTGATTTCTGTTGATGCCACTTGGACCCTGAGATCTACTATCTTGTTCTCCAAACTCCTCTTTTCTTTCTCCAAAAGATCAACTTTAGCACGTAGGTTTGACACGTTGCTGACTTCCTCTTCCATTTCCTTCATCCTCTGGTCTCTTTCTTCTATGCTGGACTTGGCCGTCGTTAGTTGTTCCTGTAGTACTACAACCTCTTCGATCACATTAAACTTCTCAGTTTCCAGCTCTCCAACACGCGCTTCATGGCTAGGGTAAGAAAGTCATCAAAAATTATTTTATTTCTCTTCCACAGTCCCCTGTATGAAGCATATTTGCCAGCTGAGCTACTAAAGGGTAAGAGAGCTATATTCTGTCCTACAGCTTCCAGAACCTAGAATACATACAAGTTTTCAATTTTCACATTGTACCTAAAATTACTTCCTAATGATAAAATTGTAATTACTCAACAAAAGCACATCAAGTAAACAACTTTACCAGGTTAAGTGATCAGCCCCCTCCCCTTAAACCCATACATTTGCCAGGAAGATTGAAGTCCAAAATTGACCTCTT
>NC_051407.1:9233404-9233717 GCF_015228065.2 Penaeus monodon
CCATCTGCAAATGACCCCAGAAGTGTAACAACCCAAAACAGCAAAAGATCTACGTCTGACCTAAGAAAAGTACATACTGTAACTAGAACACGTTAGTACTCACATAGTCTTCCAAAATCATGACTTCCCTTGACACATTTCCAAGTCCTCAAAACACACTCAGAAAACAGTGTCCATCACAGATGCCAATGTTAGGAAGACATTTAATCAAGGCAGTAAAACAAAGCAGCTTATGATGTGTATTTTACTCGAGTAGAAAGATTAAATAATTCCTATTTTTGAACTTGCAAGTAAATACAAATAACTGGGATTG
>NC_051407.1:9233792-9233941 GCF_015228065.2 Penaeus monodon
ACTTAAATATTTGGTCTAACAAGAGAAATTTGACTAAGAAAATATAAGCCAATCTACAGATATTTATTATAGATGATACCTTATAGGTCTTAACAAGAGCAATTGAACCCAAGACTAAAATGCCCCCTACTTTATTATGGAGGAAAATT
>NC_051407.1:9233980-9234066 GCF_015228065.2 Penaeus monodon
CTTGTGTAAGGTAATTAAACAGTACTATACTAAGTAGACTTTGAATTGTCTCATTAGCAATGCCAATTTTACACAATACTACCTTC
>NC_051407.1:9234106-9234612 GCF_015228065.2 Penaeus monodon
ACTTTCAGCCCCATAGCACAGGTTTATCAACTACAGTACACTGTATTTCCCTTTAAATAGCTCTAAACGACTTCCATTTCTGGTTAAGACAGAATACCCTCGTCTTCTCATAGGAAAAATTATCTAGATAATATAAAAATAAAAGTTATATCTTAATATTCTCATAGACAAACAAAAAATATTAACAATGAATAAAAAAAATCAAATGGACAAATAAAGATGCCTACAAAAACACTTATGATTTGCCATAGTTTATACAAGCCATTTGTATGCAAATAAACTGTAACATTTACACAGACACACACATACAATACATATATTCTGTATCACTTAAAAGTCAGTCCAGTAAATTAACAAGAACTCTCACTAAGGCACAAAGAATGCTCAAGGTTAAGATCTAAGAGATATTTATGAGCACTTATGATATGGAACTATGGAATCATCATAATACATATTGCTTTTGCTTTTCATCACACGAATAAAGCTGAAGGAAGACGAGAATTCAT
>NC_051407.1:9234664-9236383 GCF_015228065.2 Penaeus monodon
TACTACATGAGAAGAATTTCCCTTTAAATCATTGGCCTTTACATGCCATGATGTAAGTGAGGATTGCTCTATGTTTCCATGAAATTATGATCTACATTCATTTAAAGGTGACCAAAAATACATTAATAAAATAGACCAATGTTGGAGAGATATCCAAATTACAGAACTCAACAAAGCCTTTAAAAATTGTAATTCACTGAAAATATAGTTCCCTTAAGAAATAGGTAAACAACTGAGTTTCTCTTTCTGAATTCCCAAAGCAGACAATAAAATCCTTGTTCATATTGTCTCATCTTCTACCAGACTCCTATTTTACTCAATCCTGGATCATCATGTAAACTCGAGATATGTGTGAAGGTGACACCTTTCTTCTATCTATCTTTCTCTTTTTATTTCTCTTTTTTTCATAGAGAAGGGGAGGGGGGATAGGAAGAGGGAAACAACAACAATCAAAGCTTCTCGCAGGTGCCCAGGTCGAGGTTTGTGGCCGAAGTCTGTGGACTTGTGGTGCGTTTCCTTGTCTCTGACACTAACTTGCGTAGAGACAGTAGGCTCGATTCTATCTGGCTAATGGTAGTATAGAACATTCTGATTAGTTACTATCTTCCTACAGCTATGGGCTATTCTCATCAAAGTTTTTGACAGTTTTAAAACTTTTCTCTGAGTGACTTATACAAATAAAATATATCAAAACAGCAACAACAAAAACATTGCATCACTTCCAATTAAGTGAAAAAAAAATAGTTACATATACTATCATGAACTGTCACTGCATAGCTCTTCTGCTTACTGACTACTCAAAAACATTAACTGTCTGAAAAATCATAGTTCATATATGTTTTCAATCATGAAAAAATGACAGATATCTGGGAAAAAAATATATCTCTAAGGAAGCTTTGCACGGGCTACATCTAACAAGGGCAGCAATTTGTACATCAACACAAAAGCCAGACAATTTCTGCACATACTGTCTCTAAGCAGGCTTACATAGCACAGAGCAACAAAGCAATATACACGTGGCATTTTATTTTCATGACCATCTAAAAAATAAATTACAGAGCTAAAACAACAGCCACAATTCAAGACTAAAGCTTTTATCTTGTTCCATCTTATAACCATATCAAGTAACTCTTGACTGTCTCCCCACTCTCTTCTGGAAAGAGTTTTCAGACAAAGAAATATAACAAAAGTAAAACAGATCATCAAGAGAAGAAGTAACTGAAAAAGCTTTTAGGAATACTGTGTTCTGGATGACATAACATGATATACAGTATCTCGGGTATGCACCTCATATGATTTGCATTTCAACATTCAGTCTTATAACATCAGCCTTTTAAATCATTCCCCATGTACCAATATGTCCCATTTACATAGTATCTAAAAGGCAATCAGATTTCCAGTAAGGAAAAAGAAGGCTATCCAAAATGTGATAGGTTTCCATGAGACATGTACTAGAAAAAGCCTCTACTAAAAAAACAATTTGGAAAGACGGTATATATGGACATGCGCCAACTTCCCCCTAAGCCTTGCACAAGACCTACCCAATATGCCAGGCATTTCTTACCTTACACAAATAAGTCCAGAACACTTGGATCTGACTCTTGACTAGAAAAAAAGAAAAAAAGTCCACTGGAATTTAACAACATCAGGATCAACCAAGGTAGACCACTCCCAAAGAAATAATAAAAGGAGAGAGGGTGTGACCAAGTAAAGAACAGG
>NC_051407.1:9236493-9236811 GCF_015228065.2 Penaeus monodon
GGATGCACACAGCATCTCCATAAATATGATTGGTGTGGCGTGCAACTGTGCAAAGCAAGAAGATTCCCAACAACAGTATTGGTGTAGGTCTTATGTTCTGTTCTCCTTATGAGAACGGATCCTCAAAGGCAGCATGTTACTGCTGTTACAAATTACTGACAAAAGGCCACTGTCCCAATTACTTACTTCACATATTTACAAAACAGAAACTTTATTAATCACTTACACCATTCTATAAAACTGAAGTTCAAAAACCTGATCACGACTGTAAGAGAACAAACATTCTTCATGTTCTTTTTATGAGCATTATGTATATGA
>NC_051407.1:9237109-9237307 GCF_015228065.2 Penaeus monodon
AGGCGGACTCTTGTACACTTTAGTATCTCTATCAATTCAGAAGATTGCAAAATCTCCGACACAGCATTGGATAAATATTCATATAAATGTCTGATTAGTAAAAACTGTTAAAATAGCTATCTAACAATTCAAACAACATCCCAGTTTCTCAAACTCAAAACTTGAAAACTTCTGATCTCTTGATCGCAAAAAATATGA
>NC_051407.1:9237823-9238217 GCF_015228065.2 Penaeus monodon
AACATATAGTTTGACTTGATCTATACTATATATGGATATATATCAATTTCGATACTATCATCATCACTCATATAAAACTAACAAAAAATAAACTTCAATTTCGTTTAATAGCTGACATAAAAGATAAATGAATATTCATGTTCTATATATTTTGTCAGTGATGATATAAATGCCAGAAAATTCCCTTACAACTATGTAAGATATGGGAGTTGATCACTGTACAACCATAAAATACTGTTGCATCATTTGCCCAAATATCTTATTCTACTCAGCCAACATTTGAATTTCAAAAAACTAGCACACACTATTGATCAACTAGTCAACATTACCTGGCACTCTCTAAGTCTTCAAAAATAAATAGACTTGTGTACATATGTGTATATACATGTATAAG
>NC_051407.1:9238835-9239264 GCF_015228065.2 Penaeus monodon
ACACATTATATATAACATAATTAAATATTAAAAAGATCAGATTACCTTTAAAAACATAAGGTACTTTATCTCAACATTCAAACGTTCGTAATACAAAAGTGCAAGAATTATTTCAAACAGGTAACAGAATACTTTACACCTGAACTTTTAAAAATCTTATGCAGCTAAACTTCCATATATCCTCTACATTCAAACTTCATTTACAAATCTATTAAAGCTTAACATTATTGACAATAACAGACAAGTACTGAATCAACTTTGTGAAGAGTAATTTAGTGTGTAAAAATACATTTATTATTTACAATGCCAAATCCTAGTATTATCCCCTTTACTAACCTTAGACTTTACTAAAATATACCTAGCAAATACTAATACATCATATTCACTTTCCAAGGATTCTGATTAAGTAGAAGAAAATCAAATCATGTA
>NC_051407.1:9239346-9240314 GCF_015228065.2 Penaeus monodon
ATTAACAATAGTCCTGGAATGCCTAAAATGTAAATATAAATCCTGAAGAAATCAATAGAATCAAGGTAAGGTAAAATAACTGGAAATTTAAGAAAGATTTCATGAACTGTATGACACTATACACATTAGTTCATTAAATATATTTCTCACAGAATAAAGTCCTACATGTGTGCTAGACCTTCCATTCATACAAAGAATATGTCTTTTGACTGACGAAAATGTTGTATTTCCACATGAAGAGAAAAACTAATGACTTTTAGTACTGTTTTAACTTGGCTAAAGAACATGGCAAGTTCTGTAGACCTGATGATACATATTTTATCTTTAACTACAAAAGCCATTCTCTTTCATCACTTGCTCATTAACACCTAACTTCAGAACAGCCTTAACATTGTCATCTGAAATCAGATATTTAATGTAAGTCCAAGTAATGATCATACAAATATTTTCCTTTTCCTGTCCTTAAAAATACCTCCATCTGTCATCTCATAAACAATAGCTATACAGCTAATGATTGTAACCTACCCATTACAGGTCAAAGAAAATGTGAAAGTAGTACGCAGTATTTTAGGATACCTGATATATTTAGAATAAGCCAGAGTCACCAGGAGGCAGACTGACAAAAATTAAACACAAATAAAACAGATTTACTGAACATATTTTTTTCCTTTACTGATAAAAACATAAAATAAAATTGCAGTTACATAGTATATATATTTTAAAGCATTTGAGAAGACTTTATTTTTTAAAGATGAGGAAACTGACAAAACACTTGTGTTATAAAAATGAACAAAATTCAAGGTGCATAAGTAGGCAAATAATTGATAATCAATGAAAATTAATAAATTGCCTTAATTGAGTTATCAATCAATAAAAAAATGTTTAAATTAAAGTTTCTAACCATTATGCAATTATTCTCAGGACAGGATTCTATAGCCATGGAGAGTATTGTAGAGAACAGTAAGCTC
>NC_051407.1:9240655-9240721 GCF_015228065.2 Penaeus monodon
TGATATGACTGCCGTGATGCAACAGGATCCAATGGGTTATTATCTAAATCACTTCTACATATGCAT
>NC_051407.1:9240825-9242031 GCF_015228065.2 Penaeus monodon
ACCTAATACCCATTATCATGTGAATAACCAACTTTCCAACCCCATCTCAGCAGGCCCGAACAGAAAAGATTTGCCACACATACCTTAGCTTGAAGTTCTTCCACACTAGCTCTCAGGTTAATCTCCAATTCTTCCATCTCGAATGCCCTGTTAGCCTCTATGGTTCCTCGTTCTTTGAGTTTTTTTCTTAGTTCCTCCACCTCCTTCTTCATTTCTTTGATGTACTCTCCATCTGTTGTGCTCTGACTCTGCAATTGGTAAGAGAATGAACATCTTGTCTCTTCTAGTGTAATTCACTCTAAGGAATAAACAGTAACATCTCTACAATTTCTATTAAAAATCTTAAACAATGTCACATTTCATTAAAAAAAGGAGAAAAAAAAGAGGCAAGGATTCTCCTTATTTAACCATATCTAGGAAAAATAAAACCCTACAGAGCTATATACCTCACTTTGGATACAAAGACTAAACTCCCCTTCATAGTAGCTTAAAATAGTTAACCAGTAAACACCTTTCCCACCACACTATATGAAATCTTTATATTTAATGCTGATCTAAAACAGCATTAGAGCAGGGGGGGAAAAAAACAAAAAACTTGCATATATTATCTAATTAATTTAAAAAGGAAAATGTTTAAATTTACATCCTCTTCCTCACAAAACTTTTATTCAATTAATCGTATAAAAAATATACTATACACTAACATAACATGTATGTCTGTAAAACATCATACAATCACTTTTCACTAAATCAAGACAATGTCCATATCACGCAAGCTGCTTCGACATCCATTTCATTATTATTATTTTTTTATATATAAAATCATAATCACTGGAGCATTAATGACAACATCACTGCCATAATATCAGGTTCATCCAGCATGTATTTACAAACATTGCAAACGTGAACATCAGACGTGAAATATAACATGAAACATTCATCTGTGGCAGAACTGGCATTATCAAAATGTTATGCAAGTACAATACAAAATATCAAGCACTCAAAAACACTATATCAAAATCTTTATACATTATGACAATCAAAATTAAATCTAGTACCACTCAGTTTTAGATAGTGAGTGATCAAAACTGAAAGGAATTTTACATATCAAAAAATATAAAACATTCACCACTAAACTAATAAAAAAGGATTATCTCAGCCAAATTCAGATTGTTTAGTCTTAGCATATATGAAGACAGCAGAGAA
>NC_051407.1:9242056-9242524 GCF_015228065.2 Penaeus monodon
TTCCTAGCATTACTAACAAATCAAATGGTTATAACATTAATGACATCAATAATCAATACTTTGTAGCTCTGAAGCCAAACATCTCACTAGATCACATAGGACTATTCACATTCTAGGCAATCATTGGAACAGGCAACTTAAAAAATACTGACTAATTGGAAAATTCAAAGCACGACGTATAATAGCGCGGAAAACATAAATCATAAATTTGCTACCCGATAAGGTCAACCTAATTCATTCACAATAAATAAATGAATGATTCTCAACAGGCAAGAATCAAGAGCAAGAGAATAAAATCAGGAGAGAGAAAGAGCTTTCTATCTACCAAATCATTGGCAGCAGAAACTAACAACGACCAACTTACTGCTTTCAGGCGTTCCAATTTCTGTAAGGAAAACCAGTGGTGCAAATACAGTGTGTCAGTTAACAAAACAAAATTCAATGAAGATTGTACAAGTGCATAAAGGT
>NC_051407.1:9242550-9243027 GCF_015228065.2 Penaeus monodon
TACTGTTTCAGCGTACTAAACTGAAGAATTTCTGATATCCTGCAGAATAAAGTAAACTGAGGTAATGGCAATCAACTGCCTTGCACTTTTCTACTGATGCAGACTAACACATTCTCTCCACACAAGACTTCAGTGTGTGTTGAAAGTAACAAGTCATAGTTACTTTACTCTCTTATGGCTAAGCCAATGAAAAATTAAAATCTGATATTTACAGCACAATTAAAACACTATTCCATCAAAATAATAAATCTGAGTCTAATAACCATGGTGAAAAAAGGGTCTCACAAGTTATTTCTATAAATAATAGCTCTATTCTTCAGTTATTTCTATTTCAACTAAAAAAAGAAGAAAAAGAAAGACATTACCAAACAGAAAATGCATATTTTTCTAAAGCTTTTTTTTTTTTACATAATCACGTGTATTATGTTCAACCTTTCACCTTAAAAACCCATGCGTTTTTAAGACATGCTTATAAGT
>NC_051407.1:9243835-9244439 GCF_015228065.2 Penaeus monodon
CCCCAAACAATACACTTCTCTACCACACCCTCAAACAAATCCACCTCCAACCCTTGCCCAGACGACCCTCACCTCAAGATCGGCCTTGGTGATGGACTCCTCCTCCAGACGGAAGGCCAGGTCATCCACCTCCCTCTGCTTGTCCTCCAGTTTGGTGAGAATGTCTTCCCGCTCCTTCTCCAGTAGGCGCACTCGTTCACCCAGGTCGTGCAGGCGCTCCTCCGACTCCACTTGTAGCTTCGATGAATGAGAAAAGAGAAATGACGATTAAGCAACATAAGAGTGGAGTTCATGGAAGGCACGGTTTATATCTGATACAATGAAAGTAAATTTGCAAATAAATAACAAAACCTAAAAGGGGTACTATCCCTGGTATTTGACAACAGAACACTGGCAGAAGACAGTAAAAAAACAATAAGAAAAAAGCTCACCTGATCAAGTTGCATTCGCATGTCCTGAGCTGCCCTGGTAGCCTCATCTGCCTGAGCAGCCATCCGTGCTACCTCTGCCCTCTCCAGATCACGCTCTCTCATCAGCTGATCAACATGTTGGGTTTTTTCTGCGAGCGCTTCCTGTTAATTGCATTAATGAGTAAATATTTCCA
>NC_051407.1:9244478-9244742 GCF_015228065.2 Penaeus monodon
CATATATAGAAGAAATAAAAATTTAAATACTGAGGTATGGAAATTATTGTCCTTGGCATGTACTTACTCCAGGAGATGTTCTTTTCAATACTTTTCAGTCCCTCAAGATATTCATTTTAGGAAAAAGTATTTGTGTAATTATAGTCAAATAAAAAGCATATTTTACAAAGAGTTCCCCCAAGAGTTTTCTGTTTTACCAGCATAATAGCTACTGTAATCATTATATCTTCACTAATCTTTTCCAGTCCTCGAAATTAGTGAGAA
>NC_051407.1:9244789-9245435 GCF_015228065.2 Penaeus monodon
CAACTGATCATTGGGATATCTGCATAAAAAACTATATATATACACATTGTTACTTCTTGAATACACAGAAAAAAAAATATCATCACTGCTAGCTGCATTCTCCAACTTGACTGACATAACTACCAGACACGTTCACATTACTAACTACAAAATGAATAGGAAAAAGATGGTACTCTTACCTTTAATTGTAGACAAGTTCTCTCTAGGATAAGCTGTATCAACCACAAACAAGGATAATACTATACACATCCCGTTTTTGTCATATTCAGTACATTTGGCATGCTATCTTTGTACATGACTCTACTAGCATAGCTGATTAGAGTACATCTGGCAATACATCTATATAAATTTAATTCTCTAAAAGTATGATATAATAGAACATATAAGATTCCACAGAAATGCATAAAATGGACCCATGAATTGAAGAGAAATACTCAGAACTTGAAGGAGGTAACAAATACAAAGATTCTATCTTCTGTTATGATGAAATAAGTCTAAAAATTCTGCCTCCCCATGACTATTATGTGGGTGAAAACAGAACAATATATCAAACTAACTTTCCTAATAACATAAAGTCACAGTATCACATACCGTCACCCAATTGTGTACACTGATCCCTCTACTGAATAATCAATAATTAAAAACT
>NC_051407.1:9246311-9247005 GCF_015228065.2 Penaeus monodon
GTCATGACTTTCATACTGAAAGTTGATATTATTGGTTAAAATTGCCTGTTTGACTCTAAATCTCAGCAAAGGTTATTACCGAGGTATAACTAAATCTAATCTGATATAACAAAAGGGAACTGTAATTATGGCCAAACAAGGTCTTACAAAGAACACAAAGTATCAACAATAATGAAATTATCCTGTTCCGACATTCTGACGAGAGCAAGGCAACAATTTAATTCTACCTTTATTTCCGTTTCATAATAATCTCTCACGTGTTCCTGCATAATAAGGTATTATTCTACTGACATGATTATCTGTAATTTTGTCAAAGAATGATAAATAAGGTGGGGGGGGAGTACGATTCCAACTATCTCATTTACAAATAAACCAAATTTTACTTTAAACTTTCCAATCATTATGCAGGAGGCAATCTTAACAACTCTACATAAAGACAAATCAAGGGAAAAAAAATTTAAAACCTATCAACCCTAAATCAAACCAAATTACCATTAAATCTAAAATTAACTTTTGTGTGCCCTCTACATTTGTGCCAGAAAAAAATTAAACACAAAATGACATTAGCGTATATCCTTTCACAGTGTTACAAGATAATACATATACTAACTATATATGAATAAAACTCTGTTAGATATGAACTTATATACTAATTGATGTAAAATCATTTCATTATCATAAGTACCCATTTTGC
>NC_051407.1:9247029-9247171 GCF_015228065.2 Penaeus monodon
CAATTTTGAAAAATGCAAATATTGCAGCACCCTTTCCTGACAATACAGCACTTCAACCTTCTCTGCCTCTGCCATTATTCAAAAAAGATTAATACTTCACAAAATATTAATCTCATCTCTTTCACAGAATTCCCAATCCCAC
>NC_051407.1:9247219-9248744 GCF_015228065.2 Penaeus monodon
TCACATAGGCAGTGTCATAGGCAAGCATTGCCAAAAATCTGACGAGGGGGGGAGGGAAGGCAAAGCGCGCAGTGATGTCAAGTCTCAGTAAAAGCCGTCTTGGTCCATCACATGCTCATCCGGCTCCTGGGCAGGGAAGACACAAAATAACCCCCTTAATGATGCAACCCAAAAATGCAACCATGACCCATTTCCTCCGTTGTGCATTCTCCCTCTTTTTATTCTCTTTTCCACAAGCTCCCAATGGCTGAAATGTGACAAGCCGGCAAAATTTTTGTGTTCTTAAATTTGGGTTAAGGTCTCCTGAGGAAGATAAATTTCTATATAAAAAAAAATATAGGTCTCATCATCATCTTTTAGCTCAATTGCTATGAAATTCAATCCTCCTCATCAGCAAACTATTTGCATAATTTTAAAATATGTATTGGAGACCCTTACAATAATAAATAGCTTCCTAGTTGCAAATTATATTTATGAGTTTGAAATTCCTTGCAGTGCCTGAAAGGTCACACTTCAAGTTTAACAATGGAATGATTAGTTCTCTTAACAGAATTTAAAAATCACCTTTAATTTACATAACAAACTGAATAATGGAATTAGATATTCCATAATCATCATATAGATCAATTTTTCACTGTTTAACTTCCTTGGTTATATTATGAAACATGTTAGTTCCCAAGAGTAGTATTATTCCAGTTCTCAATTGCAAATATCCCAACAGAAGCAAGGAGGTTAATAATGAGCCTTAACTGAAAATTAGTACATAAGCAAAAGGTCTTGTAATAAAAGTCAGTTGGTTTGGCAGTGAAATGTGTTGCTGTAGGCAGAAGAATGGCAAAGGCAAGAGATTCATGGGTGAACAGCAACAAAATGGAACAAACAGGGTTAGTCCATTTTTGTACTGCGTCCTGTTTAGTTGAAGTGGAGTATTTTCAACAAAAGCTGCGCAGATAAACCAGCCACCCTGGAGCTAGTTGTGCGACAGAGTCCTGAAATAGACTGTGAAGGGGATGTTACCAGAGGCTCTAGTACTTCAAGTTAACTTTGTCAAGAAAGGAAACCCTAAACCTGGTTATAGGCTGGACTTTTTCCTGTCACCTTTTTTTTTTATTTTCAATCTTCTAAATTATACACATCATTAGCCTGAGAGTAGAGGATTTCTAGAAAATTCTTTTTCAAAATGCATAAGGCTATTAACAGGGGGCTCTAACCAATGTTATTAAGTCTTAGTCTCATATCATATAAGCATTGAAAGAACTAGAAAAATTTTAATTCTCTCTGTGAAATGGAATATATACATGTAAAAAGCCGTATGTAATTTTTTTTAGGTGTTAATAATTTTTGGGTGTTGTATCCAAAAATGCAATGATTTTACATACAATAGGTTTCCTATACAAACTGTAAATTTGTTGATAAAAAAATACAAGTATGGATGTAAATACCTGTTCCAAACAAATATGCCTATATGCATATACACTGTTTATGTATGTTTATTAAAAATACATATCAATATATACATGAGACA
>NC_051407.1:9249285-9249985 GCF_015228065.2 Penaeus monodon
TCAATTACATTGCATGTGCCAAATATGTTAACATACATGACTAGACAATAAGGATAAGGAAGGCATGATGAATTCACTAAAGTCTAGCAAATGCTCTCGGGAATAAGGAATATATGCAAATATGCAAAATGGGAGCCTTGAAACGGCATCAGATCTTAATCTCTACTACTTTCAATGCACAACTTTGTATGTCAGCTACACGGAATTTCATACAACTACTACAATTTCTCAGATCATGCAACATTAACTTAATGTTTTGCATCAGAGAGAAATATCAAAATTAAAATTATAAACTAAAGCAGTCTTTGCAAAATCCTTTTTTCTTTCTTTCTTGCAAAACTGCAATTACATACTACTATGTGGATTTTACTGAAGAGGAACTCTATTCTTTGATTTTGGGCTTTACTTTTAATTTTGGAAAAAATCATAAAATAACGAATCAAATAAAGAATCAACGGTATATAAACATTATGAAAGTAATTAATAAATAATAGATAATGGGGACAGTAATACAATATCTATCAGCACTGTAGTAGATGAGTATCTTAAACCCAATGGATATATCTGAAATTTAATTGACTGATTTTATTATCGCAGATTCGTCTTTCTCGTCATCAATTTCTGAAGTCTCTATCTCACCACAAAGGAAAATTAGTTGGTTATAATACCACATACCAAGGATTTATTAATCACAAAGGAA
>NC_051407.1:9250044-9251195 GCF_015228065.2 Penaeus monodon
CTGGGCTCTCTTGTTCTTTGGTGTTATAGGTGTTATGTGTTAAAGGATACAGGCCTCCACCTTCTCCATTCAACATAACCATTACCTCACCATGACATTTTGGGTCCAGACTCTTGTAACAAAGAAAAAAAACACAAAGGACTTTTGGTTGTACTGATCTCCTTTTTTTCTTTCTTTTTAATGATATGCCAATCAATTTAGAAGCCTGATTATCAATTAAGAATGTGCATTAATCACAAAGGTGATGGATCTCTTTAGGGTATTAATCATCCTCTCCCTTGCAAATGGACCACTAAAATGCACATGATATCCACATCTTACAAAGTCTAAATCACTGTTAACATAATTATATCTATGAAGGCTGGTCTAGCTTACCCCATTTTTCTGCTGCTTGTATTGTGATCCATGAAAGCAGTGGCTTTGGCAGTGCATTGTTTTGCACTAGACATGCTCATTACACAGCACTCTATAAGACTTGTGATCAACATGCAACATAAATGATCAAATCAAGCCTTATGGAGTGCAAAGTATATTGAGACAGGCAAATGATCTTTAATGTGAACATACCAATATTTATGTACAACTAACTCTGCCTGTTCTAATCAGAAAATTAGCAGTAGACTTAGTTCAATTACAATGCTTCCCTCAACACCTTCTCCTACACCTAAATTGCAATTCCAAGCACTGACCTCCCCAAAAAGCAAAAAAAAAAATTTTCTTATTATAATAAAAAAAGGAAATGCCCTTGAAAATTCCCACATCCTCTCTAGGTACACGATTAACGAAAACAATTTTTAAAAACTAGACAAAGCCACTGCCCCGGACAACAACATCCACAAAGGACAGCAACACTGGGAGACACGGTACCTGGCCTGGCGATAGGGACGTGACGCCAAGTCTTACCCTGGTACCCCGAATGGATGACGTCGTGGAAGAGGCAACGGAAGACCCGCCAATGGACTCCTTGCTGTTAGAACGGCGGAGGGAGCCCCGGGGGGTCTGGGACAGGGATGAGGTACGGCGCGGGGTTCCTGAACCCCCTGTAAACTTGCTCACGCGGGCCACTGGGGCAAACAACCCATACTTGTTCTTGCACTCAAAATATCTGTTATGTGGGAGGTAGTGAAATAGCACTTAAAAAATATTGTACT
>NC_051407.1:9251312-9251391 GCF_015228065.2 Penaeus monodon
CTTTTATTACCCTCAAGTCCATTGAAAAAGATCCCATTGAGTACTACTCAAACACTAAAGCAGCAAAAGCCATATCATA
>NC_051407.1:9251418-9251935 GCF_015228065.2 Penaeus monodon
AACTCACTTCTTGCCAGCCACAGAACCATCGTTCTTGCCATTGGGCTCGTCCAATTCCACCCCAGCCCAAACGCCCTCAGCGAAGTCTGCCTTTCCAATGAAGCGCAGTGTGCCATGCTTGACTCCTGAAGCACTGTTGATGACTACACGGTCTCCTACTTTCAAGTCTGAGGATACAGAAGCTGCAGAAATGGAAAAAAATATATTAATACTGGTTATCATTTTCTTAATAATGGTTCTCACATGCATCCAGTCCTTCTAAAGGTGATTTCAGTCAATGCTTCTTTTGCCATCATGGACAGCACAATATAATCCATAAAAGCATCAGGCATTTGGATAAAATTATTCCATAATAATCTAGCCTTACATTAGATGAGATTGCTTGTCATGTTCACCATGACAAAAGCTGCTTGTGCATAAGAAGTTTTTTTTCCATATTTTCTCTCTCTCTCATGCAACATATGCAACAGGCACAAAATGACATTTCTTTTAATTCTGTTAATTTTCAGTCCCAAAT
>NC_051407.1:9251980-9253625 GCF_015228065.2 Penaeus monodon
TACAATGAAGCTGACCATGGCAATAATACTGATGCTAATAGTGCTATTTATTACATGCAAAATGTAAAAACAAGCAAAATATTTACTCATGAATTTTTTATTGAAAAATATAAGTTTAGTCAAATTTCTGATCATTCGTCACTGCTCTAAGAAAACCAATTTTAAGGATATTGTGAACACCAATTTTTTTTTATATCTGCATAGACCTACAGCATAAAGACAATGAAAATTAAAATAACCCCTTTAAACTGGTATCTCTCATGGTCGTTAACAAATGAAAAGTAGAAAAAAAAGATAACAGGATAATTCAATAATTAAATATATCAATAGTTTCTAACAAATACACTTTACAGGAAGAAAAGAATTCAGAATTTTGATTAGTCTACCTTCAATATATACCCTATATCTTCAAAACACTAGGGTGTCTGATATCTTCTATCAACAGGTCACATTAAATTAAATGTCATTATGATACTTATTACAACACTTAAAACTTACAACTTTATACCCAAACTGACTAGTAAAAATGGGGTTCAACCTTAAAAGAATAGACCTTCAAGTCTGAAAATGGATCTTATATTTCATAAATCAGCACGATCATAAAGAAAATCCTACAAAGTGTTTTGCAATCATCCTTCAGTTAAAATCACTTCAGCCTCAAGATAATAAATGATTCACTTTAAAATATTGCACTTCACTAATAATCTGTATCATTATCATACATAGGTCAACAGCACTAGCCTACACGGGCAAGGTTGGTTGCATTCAACTCTAGCATTTTTGGGGTAGAGATTTATCATACAAGAAAAGCATCTTAACAAATTTTAGAAGAGAAACTATCATTTTACAGCAAAAGACACTAGATCATTTTCATAAACTGGAGACTAAAAGTAATCTCATGCTAAATAAAACTGCGCAATGTCCCCTTCATTCACATATGCAGCATCCCACTGACAGATCCCCAAATCTCTGACATATCACATCTTACCCATGAACTGTGAGGGAGAGAGAGAGCTTTTTAATATCATATACCTGGGGTAGCATTAGAAGCTTTCCTTGGAGTAGAAGCAGGGGCAGGAGAACCTGACTTAGCAGCAACAGCAGAGGTGGAGGAAGCAGTGGAGCCTGCTGGGGCACTGGCAGGAGTAATCTTACGTGTGGTAGATGATGTAGGGCCTGAGGCCACACTAGCTGCGGGGGTACCATTGGTCTTTGGGGAGTCTGATCCTACGGTGGAAGATCTGGATGTCAGGATCTCGATGTCCTGGTCGGTGAGAGGTGTACGGGACAGGCGGGTGAGGCGAGAGAAGACGCCTTTCTTGGCCTCACACTGGAAGTAACGCACACCTGCCACACTTCCATCATTCTTGCCTGAAATGTTATTTTATCAATGTAGCATTAAATATTGCAAAGAAAATTAAAAATCTGTAACCTAATAAATCCTCTTCATGTCTTATGAGTTCAAACATCCAGCTACCACAAATAATACAAGGAAATAGCAGTTTGTGCACTTATACAGTCTATAATTTTAGGGAAATAATTATTCTAATAAGAATTACTATAATGACATGAAATCTGCCGACTACTGCATGTAGGTACAGCACATGTACTTTCAATTCCAATTCAAAGATAACTCTTGCAGCTA
>NC_051407.1:9256446-9256517 GCF_015228065.2 Penaeus monodon
TACAAAAGCAGTTTATGAGATATCTATACCAGATTGGTTTTATTATAATAAGTATTTATTAAATTCTTTAA
>NC_051407.1:9257537-9257767 GCF_015228065.2 Penaeus monodon
CAAAAGGTACTTACCAATGGGTTCATCAAGAGTAACTCCTGCCCACTCTCCAGGGGCAAACTGTGTCTCTCCAATGTAGGAAATGTGTCCCCCCTTCGTACCACCAACCCACACTCGGTCTCCAATGATGAAACTGTCAGTGTCCTCTGTCAACACGACGGAAGCATCTGCAAAAGATAGAAAACAATTGAATATACAAATTATTGTAAATAATCTATGTAAATATATGC
>NC_051407.1:9258212-9260691 GCF_015228065.2 Penaeus monodon
CAAGACTTTCTTGGACAATCTTAGAATAATACTTTGATCATATTTTTCTAACAAGACTAGATAAGATACTTTCACTAGTGCCTGATATTATTTTCTATCTGAGTATCCTAAACACCAGACTTTATAATAAACTATATTCAGAAAAAGGATAGCTTAATATTTATTGATATATCCCGCCTTACACAACAATGAAACAGAATGGCCATAGTCATTTGCTGTATGCATTATTCATCGACTGTGATAAGTAACCTTGAATTCCAATGAATTTAGCCTGCAGTCAAAAAATATCCATCTAGACAACAAGGAAGAGTAGGCTATAGCTTATGTATAGGAAATTAATTAGAAAGACTATTTAAACTTGACTTTCTCCTAATACTGCATGTGTATTTCCAAATCTTTCCTTACCCTCACCAAGAAGGTAAACACATATGGTAATTGCTAAATCTATCAAATCAACAATTTCATGGTAAGCTCTCCCTACTCTTGATATACAAGTCTAAGGACTATAAGCATGATGAATCTCAAGAGTTCTGTCACTGCATAGGAAAGCAGCAAATTCACACATATCTTAAATAAATAAAAAATAGTAAAAAAAGGCAGAGATTGCTGGTTGGATTAAAGAAAGAACTCATATCTTAGATTTAGGTTAATGTTCATATAAAAGTTATTAAAATTCAGGCATTCACTTTTCAATCATATTTATGCCTACCAATACATGAAAATGTATTTCACATATTAAAGTAAACACCTAACTCTTAATTCCTGCTAGTTTTAACTGGTTATAAATGAATGTTACAAATAATAATTTGCACTTTAGGATTAGCATCTTCTAAAATAACAATGAAAAAAGTCAAAAGAACAATATTATAAAATCCTATTAAAAAAAAAAATTAATAATAAAAAGCTGACACTGTAGCTTCTCAACTGACACCACAAATAAAAACTGTTCCACCTTCTCGCATCTACGTAACATTCACCATTTTAGCTCAGAAATAACAAAGGCAATAATTACCTGTCGCTAATTTCTTGGTCGCGGGAACCTTAGGGGCAGGTAAGGAAGAGGTTCTCCCAGTGGCACCCACAGTCCGTTTCAAACTTCCCATCTCTCCCTTTATTTCACACCTTATCTAGTTCAATTTTCAATTCCCCACCGTCTCTTCACACTCGGTCGTTATCAAAGTATTGATCGATTCACATAAAAAACTTCCAGTTCACTTAATATTACTGTTTTTTCATCTTTTCTTTCCACAATGCTCACATGATCGCAGACGACGCACGTTCAACTCACACTATGAAATGCATTAACGTTAAATACATTAAAATATATACTTATCGTGGACGGATTAATTCACACACCGATGAGATTACACTTTTTTCTTCTCTTTTCTTCCGAAGATAGTGAAGGAGAAGGGAAAGACAACGAGTAATAAAGGACTGCGAAGAGAACACATATAAATAAATAGGAAATGCGGGGACACGCTGGCCACCCGTCCGACGCAGCCGAAAACAGCTGAGCAACTACGTCACGCGACGTCACTCTCCGGGATTATAAGAATGGATTTGCCAACGTGCTCTTTTAATTCATTTGTTTCGTTTTTTTCCGTGGTACTTAGAGAGTTGGGAGTTTTGGGAGGCTATCTTGGGGTAACTTTTCTTTCGGGATTTGGACTTGATACTCTAACGGATTTGGGTCTAAAGGGTTTTAAAATATACATTTTGGAAAGTATTCGGTCTCTTCCACGTGAGGGTTCTGGACCCGGTTAATTGCATACACCACAGAACCGGATGAGTCAGATTTCATTCTTCTCTTCGCCACAATAGCTTTACTCAGAAACATTTGTTGCGGAAACGTTGGCCTAATAACCCTTGTCACTACAGTTAACCGAAAGGTTATAAAATTTCCATATTTGTGTTGGCGTGTCGGATAAAACCCACTTTTGAAATGGCATCTCACAACATGCGGTTTCTTAAAATAGAAGAAAATACTAATATCGAAGTAATATCAATATTTCAACTGCTTAGGCATTTCTTAGGATAAACTCCAAGCGTCTGACCATTCCCAGAAATAAAATGACTAAAATAACACAAACTAATGGTAATAAACAAACACAAGTAAACATCCGCAAATTGTGAATGTTTTGTGGCATTTCCTTTCTTTCAAAAACACGGGAGTTTAGGTTACAATGCCCCGGAGAAAGTTATTGCATTATAATATGACAAAGCCTGACCTATTTCTATTTATAATCTATGCCGTTTGTATCATCTCACAGAAATACCATGAAATTGTCTTGCCATACATACCGGAATATATAGTTGGTTCAGTTTCAGACATGTGTGTTCGGTGTATTTTTTACTGAAAGTATAACTATAAGGATAGTGTTATTCGTAATCAGGTGAATATTCTATTACCAATATTTTTAAAAACTTCATTAGAATAAATCATATAAACTGCGATTGGGGCACATTTCCTACTTAGAAT
>NC_051407.1:9260896-9261195 GCF_015228065.2 Penaeus monodon
ATCCACACGATGATGAGTCGAAATTTCTCAAATGACGGAGCATCAAGAAGCATTCCTGCAGACCCTTACTCTCACCGCAGGTATTCGCCAATGGCCCATTTCTAAAATACATCAAGCCATTACAATCCACACGAGTGACTGCTCGCCTCCGGTGATTTTTGCGAACTGGTCGAATTTCTGCGAAAATTACAGGTCTCAAATACTGTTAAAACTCAAAATTTACAGTACTTCACCTGAACTTTTTTTTCTCTTCCATAAACGTGGTCTGTAAAACGTGCTTACGCTTACACGCACACGCG
>NC_051407.1:9261362-9262047 GCF_015228065.2 Penaeus monodon
TCGAAACCAAATCAACTAGTGCATCACCACAGCCAACGAATCGCGAAATCTAAACACAAGTAGAGCTTTGAAATCGACAAACAACCCCTTCATTTGTTTACGTCCAGTGAGTAAGGTTAGCTGACTTCCGCCCCGGTAGTTTTGTACATGTAGTCACTCTCTACTCTCTCAGGCTTGCCGTTAGTGTCCCCAAGGCCACTACGGCGCTATCAACAGTGGCCTCGATTTGGGGTTTCATTGAGTTTCAGTGTGCAAAGCGTTCTTAAGTTTCACGTTCCTTCCCTTTCCTGCGTTATTTACGTTATTTAACCGTTATTCTTTGCGTTTCAAGGTTGTGTTTTGAAAAGTTTTTGGATGGCAATATGTTAAGGGCAATTCAAGCAAGTGTGTTATTGTTTCTGAGTGTCAAGCTTGTTGAGGAAGCTTTTTAAAATCCGTATGAAATAAACCAGAAACAAATGCCGACTGTCCTTTCCGGAGTATTTTTTTTTTTTTTCTAATCAGTTAAGGGAAATACGTCTTTTCGTGAAACGTAATGCTAGCTACTACCTGTTAGCGCAGATGTGAATAGCCCGTATCGGCCTTGTATTGACTATCACGTGACGGTGGTTTTCCCTCGTATTGAACATAAAGGAACCGAAATACCCCTATATCGCATGACTGCATCGTTTGTAACGAGAGGTAG
>NC_051407.1:9262296-9263929 GCF_015228065.2 Penaeus monodon
ACAATTGAAAGAATCTCCAATACATAACAGTGCGGGAGAAGAGTGAGCATGCAACTCCCGTGGGTCGTGGCGTCGTAGGGAATCGTGAGACACCGCCGCGGTCTCTCCCCTTGACCACAACTCCGTAACTCTATATATGGACGCGGCTGCTCCCTTCTCTCCGCATCCTAGCCTCTTCAACTGACCACTCAAAGAGTCCTTTCTTATCGTAGGGATGGCGCGGGAAAGGGATTGCTAGACGAAGAGGTCGTTAAGCTATTGTTTTATCCGTTTCTTTTAATTAAGAGGCTGAGGCAGTCGAATGGATAAAGTTCGTTTAGTTTCGAACCTTCCCCGGCCTTTCCTAAATTAGGCGTAACGACCATTAGATGAGCCAATCGCATCAAACGGCTGTGGCAATACACGTGCGTTAACATCGAGGCGCATGGTCGCGTTCCGCTCCTATCGGGTTAGAACAAGAAAAAAAAAGAGAGAATTGGTCATTAAGTGTCTTCCGGGTGTGGAATTTTCGCTCTTCCGTTATTTTTGTTTGTACAATGTCACGTTATTCAGAAGTGAACTCGCTCGCCAAACAGTACGGAGCGGGTGGGACGCATTTCGCCAAACAAACAAGCGAAGATAACATTCGATTGGTTTAATATTACTTGCAATAAGAACTCATGCTATCATTTTAAGCTTTTATATTCGTCTGAAAGTTAGTGCGTCAAAAGAATATATTGCTTTTATAACAGAGCCAATAACTTCGTAAAAAAAGAAAGAAAAAAAAGGCAAAATTATAATAAAAGGGCGTTTCTCTTACTTTTTTGTCAACTGCGTACACAAATGCAATATTTTACATATCGTACATTTATAATTCTGTGTACATTACACAGACCTCAAACACAAAATAAAACTGATACACATTACACTATAAAATAATTTCCCAGCTTCTCACGACCGTCCTCAAATAAATACCGAACTGAGGCAGGAGAAACATAACCTCACTACGCAAATCCGTTTCTCAGAGGACGACCATTTTCCAACAAGCCAGTTCAAGCCAGTCGACGGAGCAAAAGCGAGTTATCACAGGTGTGGTGGCTTGCTACAACTTGATCGCCGCCCCACCGCAGGGTTAGCGTGCAAACAGAAGGCAAGTTTCCCAAGGACGCCACGACAGCCGCAGGCGATGGACAAGTGGTCAAGAATCAGCTTCTTTCACTCGATTAATTTCCGACTGTTACATTTTTCAATATTTGTTCTTCTTCTACTGGTTAGTTTTCAAATGAAATGTGATGTAGTGTGACATATTTTTATAATCTTTGGGTTAATGTTGATATGTGATTTAGAAATAGAATCACTTTCAGTATTGTATGTGTGGAGCAGGTGTGCAGTACGTTGAAAAATAAACGTGAAAGTATGTACACTCAAGACTATGATGTATATCTGCTATATGTACACAGACATGCTCATTTATTAATTGTGCTTCATCATATGCATAAATATACACATGGACTTGTTGCTTAAAGGATGGACACGCGTAGTGAATCACCATGTTTGATAACAGTTTATCGGCAACGAAGGGAGGTATCCACAAACAAGTTTGATAAAATATAAATAGAGTATTGATAGTCCAGAGTCCTCTAATATTTAAGCT
>NC_051407.1:9264589-9264812 GCF_015228065.2 Penaeus monodon
CATTCGGGAAGTAATATGAACACGTACAAAGAATATCAAATGGCACTACAAATTCCTTATCTATCCCAACAAGCTTCACTCCACAACGCTATTATCGCTCATTGTTCATCATCAAAAATAAGTTATAAACATTCCTAAACCACTGTTCTCCTTATCTTCACAGAGGGTTTATTATCTGCGCCTTTGCGTCATCATACTGCTCAGTTGTCAGAATTCTTACTGT
>NC_051407.1:9265333-9265746 GCF_015228065.2 Penaeus monodon
AGAAGAAATCCAAGGTTACATCATGAGGCGGTGGATAAGGCCGCCACCGCTGCCATCCGCCGCCAGTGAAGCCTTTCAGCCTGAGGACAACCCGAAGGCGGGGTCTCAACTACTGCAGTTTCTCCTCCAATCACGCGGAAAATGAAGTTTCGGTGTACGGTTTGCGAGACGGAAGAGAACTGTAGTTCGTTATTAGCCGTACGTACACGCTTAGTTTAAAAGTATGTAATTGTTTTCTTTATTCTTAATTTTTTGGGGGGGAGGTTTGTTCAGCACACTCGCATCACAAACACCTCGTCATCTTCTGATGAGCGCTGACCTAAATGTGGCCAATGCAGTCATCATGAGGCGTATAGCACGCCTAAGATCGGGGAGTGCGTGTGAACCACATAACCCTTCACAGCTGCGTCTCA
>NC_051407.1:9265824-9265974 GCF_015228065.2 Penaeus monodon
GTCACCATACACTGCGACGGCGAAACACATCCTCCCTCACTCACTGTTCACACGAGACTGAGTGATTCTGTGTATGTTTACCTGGCTAGACCTCTTGGCTACACCCCGGGGTAGGGGGGGAGGGGAAGGGGGTTCTTGTAGACTACGAGA
>NC_051407.1:9266013-9266141 GCF_015228065.2 Penaeus monodon
GTGGGTGTGGTGAGTTCATGTTTGTTTTTGTTTTGGGTTATATTTACGCGTTTTCTTTGATCTTATGGTCGATTTTTACTTCCCCTTTTACAGAGGTGTGGTTTTCCTAAACGTAAGTGCGTATGCAG
>NC_051407.1:9266238-9266464 GCF_015228065.2 Penaeus monodon
GTTTGTATGTAAGCATTACATTTTCCTTTTACATATATATTTGCGCAAATGCTATATGCGCTGTGTGCGTGCGTGAATGTGTGCACACGCGCGCGCCTCGTTGTGCAAGCATTTCACCGACTCCGGAATGCCTGTCAAGACTAAACAGAGCTCTGATTGGTCGAGAATGACGTAGAACTTCTAGAGACGAGGGCACCTTCGGGTATTCCTGGCTCGGGAGGCCTAC
>NC_051407.1:9266653-9267419 GCF_015228065.2 Penaeus monodon
AAAAAATATGTATATGTGTAATTTTTTTTAAACACACGAGAGAGCGAGAGAATACACTCCTCTGACAGGGTAAAGAAGTTTATGTCCAGACGAATGAATGAAGCGTAACAGGCGGCGTCCAATCCAAACAAAAGCGCAGGCATATTATGAACGCATAGCACAAGTATGCATTTAGGTTATAATTATCACAAGGGATGCCAGGAAAAGACGTATTCAGAAATGTCAACTACGTTTTATGGTCACGAATGCTTTTTTTTCCTTCTGTCTTTTATCTATATGTATTTTTCTTCTTATTTTAAGGATTTGTCATCAGACACGTTGATGCAAGATGCTAAATGCAGGATCGGCTAAGAAACTTTCGTGCAGATCGACTGAGAAAATATGGATACATTAATATAACACAAGCTTAAAACTAAATCATTTTCAAAATCTATCTCAAAATGTAAAGAAAGAAAACCAACATATAAAGAAAACACAGAGGGGGTTAAGAATCCGGAAATACACGTGACTCAACGAGAATGCGAAGAAAAATGGAAACGGGAAACAGCAAGAAGTGAATGTGGGAAACGAGCATAAACATAAATCTAACAACAACACAAAAAGACGCAGAACCGAAAACACATATAAACAGCAACGATTTCCACGAAAGCAATGACGCAAAACAGGCGAATTAATTATTAAAATATAAGTCACAATAATATCATGGAAAAAAAGTAACAAAAAAAGAATTAATGCTTTAAATAAAAGCTAGAATGGTACCGTAATG
>NC_051407.1:9267471-9268041 GCF_015228065.2 Penaeus monodon
GACCTCGACGAAAGCAATGACGCAAAACAAACATATTCATGATTAAAATACAAGACAGAATAATATCGTCGAAAGAAGTAGAGAGAGAGAAAAAAAACACGAATTAATACTTAAAAAATGCCACTGCGAATGAAAAGGCAAAAAAAAGCAGAGATGCAGAGGAAGTAGGCCATTAGGGATCGTAGGAGGAAAGGATATTGAGCTGGAGTGTGGGTACACAGAGACACGGGGAAGGGGGAGATGGGGGCCCTTAGGGTGGATAGGATAACAACATCGCGGTTATGCTGTTCAGATTAAGGCCTGAATATGTATCCTTGACGAAGTTACGAAAAAAGAAGTTTGCTCAAAGCATTGGGAAAGATGTTAGAATTAGAAAGGAAGATAGGCTGAAATATAACGGATATAACAAGGAGGTAAATTAATACCGTTGCGGGATACTGCGTCCCAAAAAGAATAAATAAAGAGTTTGTAAAGTGATATGGGAGGAGGAACAGTGCCAGGCCTTAAGGGGAGTGAGATGTAGGGGGAAGGTCGCCGTGTCTGAGAGAGACATGTGTACAGCGAGACACT
>NC_051407.1:9268253-9268480 GCF_015228065.2 Penaeus monodon
GCATGTAAAGATATAAAAGTATATATTATAAAATATCAATAAATATTCACTTCGCTGGATAATAAACACACTCAAAAGAACGAAAAAAATCCCTTAGGACAAACGTTAAATCAAAGTAAAAGAGCTAAAACGCGTTGCTCGTTCGTAACCAGGAATACCAACAGTAAACTTCTCCTCTTTTGTCTCGTATTTAATTATCACATTCTTTGCTCGAGCCTCTCACAGCC
>NC_051407.1:9268828-9269001 GCF_015228065.2 Penaeus monodon
GAAGGTGGAGGGGGTGATCCTACCCGTCCGGGCCTAATCCGAGAAGGCACGCGAAGCCGCATGCTAATTAATACTCGGGAAGTGACCCAAATGAATCAACGGGGGAAGTTTAAGGGCGTTATTCACTCGGTACGTTCATAAGATTACACGTGTCTACCTGTTTCGATACGAAG
>NC_051407.1:9270083-9270379 GCF_015228065.2 Penaeus monodon
AAACCACTGTTTTCCCCTTTCAAACTGCGTATGTTACGTCTTCTTCTCGAATTTTATGCATGGACCATCCGCCTCCATCCTAGCAATGCATCTCGCACGATCTTGCAAGCGCATCCCTGGAATATCTCATCCTACTTGACAAACAAGCGATGGCGTCACGGAATGATTTATTAACACCCAATAAAAGCAGCGAACATGCGTTGCGCGGCATCTCAAGCTTGAGCTTCAAACCTGTGAGAAAACAAAGTCGATTCTGTGAGAAAGAGGCTGCGTGATGGTCTGACCTGATCTTCGAA
>NC_051407.1:9270616-9271121 GCF_015228065.2 Penaeus monodon
GCGAAGGAATGGGCGTAGGAGGAATAACACACCAAGGGAGGTTGTGACGTGGTTGTAATGCGAAACAAGGGTGTGGGGAAGATTGGGTAGAATAGGGGGTGAGGGCGAAGGGGAGATAGAGGGAGGGGATAAAGGAGGGGAAGGGGAGGGAAGACGAGGACAAGAGACAAAGATGTAAGGAAGGAGAGAGATTGGAAGGAGATCAAAGGGGGAGTAGAATGAGGAGAAGAGGATGGAAAGAGAGACGGAAGTGTAAGTAAAGAGAGAGCTAGGAGAGATTATAGAGAAAATAGAGGCAGGGAAAGTGGATACAGAAGGGGAGGGGAGACGAGGACACAGGACGAAAGAAGGAGGAGAAGAAAGGGAGAAAGGTGTTGGGGAATAAGATTAGAGGAGGGGGGGGGGGCGAAGGGTGTTGGGGAATAAGATTGATATGGATGCTGCTGCGGCCTGGGCGGGGTGCGACATGACGTGATAGCATCTTGAGGACGCCCCTTTTACCTCG
>NC_051407.1:9271155-9271587 GCF_015228065.2 Penaeus monodon
TTTCTCCTCATTTCATACATTCACTTCACTCCTCTTCCTTCTCTCCTTGTTTTCTATCTTTCTCTCCCTCCCTCCTCTTCATTTCTTCTTTTTTCTTCCTTTCTATTCGTCCATACACCCCCTTTACTGTCTTTTCCCTTTTTCTCCTCTTTCTCTTCGGTTATCTTGCTTTCCTTCCCTTTCCTTTCTTCACATCTCACCTCTTCCTCGTTTCATGTACCCCTTCATTCTCCTTGCTCTCCTCCTCCTCGCTCTCCTCCTCCTTCTCCTTGCCCCAGTTTCCCTTCTTTTCATTTCTTCCCTTCGCCTCTTCCTTCTTTCGTACATTTCCCTTTATTCAACCTTCTCTTCCTTATTCGCCGCCTTGTCTACCTCTCCCCTTCGCTATTCTCCCCCCCCCTCACCCTCCCCGTCTTTATTTACCCCAATCTT
>NC_051407.1:9271693-9271786 GCF_015228065.2 Penaeus monodon
CACGGGAAAATCTCAAACCCCATGAAATGTTATTGTTAAATTAGCATTTTCATATTTATTTATGTTAATCAGAGGCGAGGATTCATAAACTAG
>NC_051407.1:9271920-9272016 GCF_015228065.2 Penaeus monodon
GGGAAGGTGTCAGCGAAACGTCTCGTTGTACCGTTCAGGTGAAACAGGTTAAATGGGTGTCATTACTATCGCAGAGCCTGTCCTTTCCCGCGCTGC
>NC_051407.1:9272202-9272564 GCF_015228065.2 Penaeus monodon
TTCTTGGTACCTCAATGTTTGCGACGAAAAAGAAAATTCTTATATAAACATATATATTTATAAGGGAGACAGAAAGGTTTCATAAAAAATATTTAATGCAGATGGATTTTTCATTTTAAGTCGCTACGAGATGTATATAACTAACTGCTACATATCATATTTCATAATTCAGGATATAAAAAACATTATCTTATTCACCGTTTTAATTATTTTAATAAACAAATCTAAATATCTTCATACAAAATGCACAAGTGTGAAGTTTGCAAGGTTAACATGAAACCCACAAACGTTTAAATCATTAGCAAAGCACACGCAACGGTTTATGGGTGTACTATCGTTGTTTTATCTACAACAATGGAACA
>NC_051407.1:9272594-9272789 GCF_015228065.2 Penaeus monodon
AGGTCTCAACCCAAAGTGACCGAGATTCTGGCTGTCATAGCAATGTTGCAAGTTCGTGTCTGTTTCGATTGTGACGTCATCAACTAAAACGTGTTTCGAATATCACAGGATGTCTGTCCATGAGTCGTTATCACCTGTTAGCCTAAAAGGAGAAAAATAACATCCACTCTTTTCTGTGAAGTATGTGTATGCATG
>NC_051407.1:9272840-9272926 GCF_015228065.2 Penaeus monodon
AACTGAATGAATAAGTAATCAGATACAACGATTAATTCCTGCGAAATATTTGCATACATGATAAAACGAACAAACAAACAAACAAA
>NC_051407.1:9273087-9273670 GCF_015228065.2 Penaeus monodon
CCATCCATAATAAAACAAACAAACGAACCGATAATGAGGAAAACCAAACACCCACCCCTCAACTGCATCAAACCCTGCGGACCATCACGCCACGTGCACCCAGCCCCGCCGACAGTGAGAAAAGAGACCCATTCATCAAACCCACACATGAACCGCCACGATGGATCCCTCATCAAACACAAGCTGATGCTGATGTTCCTTCCCTTGATCAAACAAGCAACGGGGCCCATAATGCAAACCACCTCATCAACAGTCCAATCATTCACCGTGGCATGATACCGCACACGCGCACTTATTCTGCTCTCAATCTTTAATTAAGGGCTTGCACCAGACTCTTCTACTGGCGCCATTGTGCATGTAAAGAGGGAAGGGCGACGTATGAAGACTAAAAGCCAAGGGTAAAAGGGTCTGGTCGGAGACACGACCGACGCGCGCAAATCGGCATTCTCGGCGTAACTCCGGACCCCGAATAAGGCTGAGACCGCTGGCACATCCTATCGCTGAAGGAAAGAGGGCGCGGGTATATCAGCTAAATTGTTACTAAATTGTTACGTTTTCTCGTCGGGGCATTTTGGCGACATTG
>NC_051407.1:9273759-9273842 GCF_015228065.2 Penaeus monodon
TATCTCGCTACGCTTTCTCCATCTTTATCGTTTTATTCAGGGGAGATGGTTGACGCTGTATGTTACAATTCATCTTAGTTTAA
>NC_051407.1:9274335-9274547 GCF_015228065.2 Penaeus monodon
ATCACTCCAACCAACGTCCCTCTTAATCCCCCAGCCTCTCGCATAAAATTCAATCAGTCAGCACTCCCTCCCTTTTAAACGTGTTTTTTTTTTCTTCTTTTTTAACGCACCTTTCAGCTACCTGCGTAAAGGGACACACTCGCCTTTATCGTCATCAAAAGATTACCATAAATTCCATCGACCCAGAATGCTGGAGGAGTGAGATGCCGATG
>NC_051407.1:9275135-9275323 GCF_015228065.2 Penaeus monodon
TAAATTTCTTCGAAGCGTAATGTGTATATACTGCCTGCCTTTACCTCTACGCTTGATGAAGAATAACCTTTAATAGTATGTAGGTCGTTACATAATCCCCAGACCATTAGCACTTTCGCTGAGAGTCAAAAGCACGCAAGGAATTCGGTTAGTATTTATGTATCTGATTTTCGCAGTCTAAAAGAAGG
>NC_051407.1:9275414-9275577 GCF_015228065.2 Penaeus monodon
TCACGCGTATCACATATAGTTACCACGTCTATGTGAAAAGAATATTGAAGAAAAGTCAACACAATACCTCGTAATGGATGGTACACATATTGTTACAATCTCCACCCCCTCCCCTGACTGCTTCCCTCCTCCTCTCCCTTTTATTTTATCTCCGGCGATATAA
>NC_051407.1:9275789-9275855 GCF_015228065.2 Penaeus monodon
TAACAAAGGCCTGAGGTACAGGTTACACAACCTTTCCAGTCACGGTGAATTCGGGAATTGCAAGTA
>NC_051407.1:9275968-9276101 GCF_015228065.2 Penaeus monodon
TGAACAGCCGCGTAACTTGTTTGCCTTCGTATCGAGTTGCACATTGCACTTGCTACCTTTGCAACCGAAGAGTGCTTTCGGCAAGAATAGGGATATGTAGAGAGGGGAAGTGTTGAGGGGCGGGGGAGTTGGT
>NC_051407.1:9276576-9276980 GCF_015228065.2 Penaeus monodon
TGCACCCCCAACGTAATAAACACTTTGCAAAAATCCAAATGCACTGCAGACGTGGGTACTTTGTCCCGGGGCCGCATGAGTCACCCAGTCACCCCAAACTCGCTCCCAGCAACGGCTCACGCGACAATAAACTCCAATCTCACCCAATCTCATTTGGTATATCAGAGAGAAAGAGATACCGACTCTAATCACTTTAACTGAGAAATATGTAACCTTAATCGAAATGCAAGTCGTTATAACTCAGATGAAAGAATGATACATTTATCTGTAAAGGATAATTAACTTTAGGTTTGATTAGCAGAGAGATTAAAAGAGAGATACCACTTGTATCATATTATGATAACAGGGAAATATATATGTACCGTACTAGAAATACTTCAGATTGAAAATCATATAGAGGTTTC
>NC_051407.1:9277338-9277592 GCF_015228065.2 Penaeus monodon
TCACTGTTTTATCTCGGCACCGGCCACCGCCAGGTCGATCGATCGGGCAAAGCGTCTGCAATTTCCCGTCTCATCAGCGCAACGGAGCACAGGTCGAATGGTAGGGATTGCAAGGCTCCGTGGATGTCATTTGCCGCGTGCAATGAGAGGCACAGGCTGTTGTGATTGGCTAATAATTGTGACATTTGATACTGGTGCATCTTGGCTTCTGTATATTCGCCTTCTTTCTTTGTGTCTGTCTGTCTGTCTGTGCG
>NC_051407.1:9277928-9278048 GCF_015228065.2 Penaeus monodon
ACGGGGCATCTCGCTCGAGAGATGAAAAATCGGCTGTTATTAACCACCGCTGCATGGGCTGACACGAGCGATAAATCTGTCGCCTGCACGAGCGCATCTGGCAGGGAAATCGGACGGGTA
>NC_051407.1:9278077-9278161 GCF_015228065.2 Penaeus monodon
TTAAAGACAAGTTCTATTCTTCAGTAATGATTCTTATAGTATTTCATATTTATTTATCTATTTCTTCTTTTCCTCCTTTTTGAG
>NC_051407.1:9278658-9278746 GCF_015228065.2 Penaeus monodon
CGTCCTCTTTCTCTGCCTCTCTCTCCCCTTCTCTTACCTTTCGCAAAAACCCTCCAAATCGTGATAGAAGAACACAAAACAAAAAACC
>NC_051407.1:9279232-9279347 GCF_015228065.2 Penaeus monodon
TGCATTGCAAAAGAAGTGGGCGTGAGAGAACTCGAAACACCTTGATAGAGAAAGGGCTTGATGTAATCGGTCAGATGAGACCGTGACGGGGCTTTTGAAAGGGTCTGTCTGATGC
>NC_051407.1:9279687-9279867 GCF_015228065.2 Penaeus monodon
CAAGAATTCACCATTTCTTCACCAAAAGTATCGAAGTCTACAGGGGTCTTAAGGTAACACCAACTTCTTCAACAAATTTTCACACACGTGTAACGAAACCTGAAGATGGAAAATTGAGAAACCAGTCTATAAAATGCAGGGAAACTAGACACAGGTTGGAGTCCTTCGCTTAGAAAAAAT
>NC_051407.1:9280158-9280290 GCF_015228065.2 Penaeus monodon
GTACACACTCATTCTTCCACGTCACTAAACACTCCCCTCTCCCCCTCTTCCCTCACCCCCTCTCCCCCACCTCCACACAGGTACAACTTCCCCCTCCCCTCCCCTCCCCTCCGAAATAGTCACCCCTTCACC
>NC_051407.1:9280450-9280817 GCF_015228065.2 Penaeus monodon
CCCTTCACCCCTCCTTCACCTTCACCCACCACTTCCCCTTCACCCCCCCCCTCCGCTCAATCAATCACCAATCACGAACGGCTGATCGTTGAGCTCGAAACATAGGCACAATCACCTAATGACACGTCCTATTAACCGAATCTTTCTGAGTCGGCTTCGTTGCGTTAATCAATTACGTTTAATGGCGGTGACGTGTTTAAAATAACGACATTTAAACGACCGATATCACGAGTCACGGTTGGTTGTACTACATTTTTTTGTTGTTGTTTTTTCTGTTTATTTTCTATCATTATCATCCTCGTTATTATTGTTATATCGCTGTTTATTACGCTTATTTTCGTCGTTATGTTTTCGGAAATTATGCTCC
>NC_051407.1:9280852-9280978 GCF_015228065.2 Penaeus monodon
AGATACTTGACAGAATATCCTTGCCGACTCACCCTTCTGTAAATCCTGTTAGCACTAACATCGAACCATTAATACTGTTCTACACTAGTTTTTATTAATGTTTGATAATTCAACCTGATTTCCCTT
>NC_051407.1:9281026-9281214 GCF_015228065.2 Penaeus monodon
CTTCAAAGACTATAAATGTTACTTCTATGTTGCCGACTACTTTCAGTATAACATATTCCTTACATTCTCACAGCCGAACAAATATCATCATCAGCATTGTCAGTTCCAAATCATATTCAATGTTGCTTGTTAAATTCTCATAAAAATATGAAATAATATGTCGAGAACATGTAAGATTTGCATGATAA
>NC_051407.1:9282203-9282344 GCF_015228065.2 Penaeus monodon
TGCTTGAGCCAGCCGCACCGACGGGTCACGAAATTCCGAGTCATGCTTCATTCTGTGCACGAAAGACGCGGAAATTAAATAAAGTGATAAAGAAAGGGAGATATAATAAGAGGCGATAGGGTATTCAGAAGAAAGTAAACG
>NC_051407.1:9283132-9283551 GCF_015228065.2 Penaeus monodon
ATTAAGAATAATGAGAATAATGAAGTCTTTCCAAAAAAATGCGTCACAATGAATCACAACTTTCGATTTGACATCAACAAATACTAACATGACGTCACAATGACATCATCTGATTAAAACCTACTTGGAAAGACTTCTCGTGTGAATTATGTCTTTTTTTCCCCAAACGCATTACAAATGAGATTATTAACCTCAAAAGACACCAAAGGTTAATTTTTTTTCTTCTAAAGATATAAACCCTACGTGTGGTTTAAAAGTCTCTCAGCGTTAACGGGCGACTTACACGAAAGACTAAAAAGCACATAAGGCGATGTTTCTGAGTCATCCATAGCTTTTATCGCCCTTATTTGTCTTCAAGGGAGGGGGATGTTTTGTTTACGTGCAAGATCACTCATCTTCAAGATGGGAGGTTACGGGTG
>NC_051407.1:9284082-9284748 GCF_015228065.2 Penaeus monodon
GGCCTGAGCAAGATGAGGTCAAGTCCCTGAAGAGGTCGAGTTATATGTCACCTTGGAAGATGGGATTTGCGAGTCACGAAATGACGAAGAAATAAACATTGGCTAAAAGCAGATGTCGAGTGCGTAAACTCCCTTTATGACCTGTAAACGTTGTAAATTATGCAATATTACATGCACAAAGAGAGGGGAGAAATTACTGCATCATTCACTCCCTTATTCCAAGAAATAAGTTTGGAAACCACAAGATCTTAACAAACCAATGTAAACGCATTTCATTCCTGTTGAAACGCACCAATAAACTAATCAGAACAAACCACTATCTTGTCAAAAATAACAAGAACATTAAAAAACCCGCACATTTTTCCCCATAATAAAACCTCGTCAAGACTAGTGAAGCCCACTAAAACCCGGTCGATGTCAGCAGTAAGTGAGAATAACAAAGTACTCGTCTTGTGGTCTTTCTTAATAAGGTTTTAGCGTCTTGTTCACCGTGTAGTTTCTGGTGATAAAGCATATGAGGTACAGAAATACAGTGAGGATGTGAGCAATGATGTGCGAGTAAATTTGGTGTTTTGCTGTAACCAAAATGATGATGGTTGTTGTGTTTCGTAGTAGGTAGGACAAGGTGTGTATTTATGGAGTATATGTTAAGGTGAGGTGACTGCT
>NC_051407.1:9284868-9285106 GCF_015228065.2 Penaeus monodon
CTTATCCTTTAGCTCCATATCCTCAAGGAGATTACAGTCGCGCCAGAAGGCCCATAAAATTATCGGACCATAAACATTTTATCATAATGGCCCCAACAGGGAAACCTAAATGCAAAAAGAAAACTTGTCTATCCATTAACTGCATCGCCTTATAAGGCCATTCATTACCAAAGGAGTATCTCTGTATGTTTTCCAGACAGTTGATATGTCAGTGTTCATTTCTCCCCCCCCCCCCCTT
>NC_051407.1:9285190-9285526 GCF_015228065.2 Penaeus monodon
CCTTTTATTTCATTATTACCATGTTAGGGGGATTGTCTTTGCACTTTATAATAATGTCTCCGGGACAGAATTGGTGGTTTCTGGCCAATGATTTCTTCTCAAAAAAGTGGAATACCTACAGATAAAAAACAATAAATAAATACTTTCAGATAACAAGCTACAAGCAAAACCTTTTCATACTCTTCGTACGTTCATCAAAAACTAACCTAACAACAAAACAGCTCGTTAATATTCTATAATCGCAATGTTAGTCAGCAGTCAGGCATGTTGTGTGGCAATACTGCTCCAGTGGGTACTAATAACATAGACTGACTTCTGATAGCCAATCTACAATGT
>NC_051407.1:9285914-9286039 GCF_015228065.2 Penaeus monodon
ATACTGTACCTGATATTTATTAGATCATGAAAAACAAGCACTATTACTTTATAAAAAGATATTGATCTACTGCTCGTACGATTCGACAAAGGCCTAGTATGGCCTTGTAAGCAGAAACAAAAACC
>NC_051407.1:9286373-9286480 GCF_015228065.2 Penaeus monodon
GAAAATAAGAAAAATGTAAGAATCTTTAAAAAAAATCGATGACAATAGCATCAGCAGCGATATAAATAGAATTACTTTTTTATAATATCACGCCCTAAAAACAATAA
>NC_051407.1:9286711-9286976 GCF_015228065.2 Penaeus monodon
TCATACACAAACAAACCAGTTCTTTACAACAAACATCGCAAAAATAAACCTTAAAAGAACATACAAGTGTGGCCACCACTTTAACCCCAAATGTCATAAATAAAGATAATTATCACGTTTTCGTCACCTCGCCGTATACACAACAGCCATGATTTGAGACGATAATGATAATAACAAATCTGCGACCAGACTTTTACCACATGCACTGAAAAAAGTCGAAATTATCAAGCATCTGTCACTTCTGGTCTGACATTGGTTACCCCCA
>NC_051407.1:9287169-9289384 GCF_015228065.2 Penaeus monodon
CCCCAAACCGACTCTTGACTCGCATTTCCCTGAGTGATGAGTCAATAACACTCCTTCGTTTATGGAGTGCTGTTCACGCCGATGTATTTTTGGACACCAGGGCTTATTATAACTTGGGGGGCATGACGTCACACTTAATGGAAGCCGAGGGCATGTGGGGGAGGGGGGGGCGGGAAGATGTGGGTGGGGATTGTGGGTTGTGGGAGGAGTTAATGTAGGAGGGGGGGGGGTGAAAGTGGGGGTCGGGAGAGGGGGTGGTTAAGTGTTTAAAAATTCACTCGGAAAGTTGGCAGTAATTTTTAATCATTACATAGCGAACAAATTCGTTTACATCACGTAATATAATTGATGTAAATACGTTTAGTAAAATGTGTTCCATTAGTATAATCCTGTTCAAATCATATTTTTCGGGCGGCTTTAGCGTGAAACCCAACCGCAATAACCACAAAAAGGGAATTCCAAACCAACAAATTCAACCCATTTGGAATCAAATAAATCTAAAATGATAGACAATAATATCAGTAAAATTCATATAGTGCTAAAAAGATGACCATATAATTCTAATCGTCTTATTTAAACCAGTTCGAAGACATAGGTTACGAAATTACAACCATTTTAACAGAATAATAATCAACCGGTCAAAGCGATAACAATCAGTAAACATTAACTAATTATGGTATACGATCACGGGCTTTTTTTTCATTGCCCGTTAATTAAGGGCAGCGCTGGGGGGTCCTGTAAGAGTGATATTCCTTTGTTTCATATTTATTCGACGAACACTTATGTAATTGATTTATAAATGAATGCAAGTTATTTATCTACTAATCTATTAATTCAGCTCTATAATTTTTTTACCCATTAATCTAGCAATCCATTCGTTTCTTACTTTTAATATAAAACTTATTACTCTTAAGCTTGGCGTTTCGGGTTTAAAAAAATAAATGGTGAACGCCCGCCCGCTGGTAAGTGCAAATTGCTAATTATCGCGTTAATTCGAATAATTTCCATCCGCCGTTTGTCATCTGGGACTAATGCGCATTTGATTGCTTATTTTTTTCATGGGTTGAGACATACAACTGTGGTATCAAATAGAAACACGATCATAAATGTGATTTTGTAATTTGATTTTCTGATATGACAGTTGTCGTTAATAATACAGGGGAAAATACAATCATAAAAAAAAAACATTGAATTATAAACTTTAGGTATAACAGCAATCTTATTTGCATAAAAAAAACTTTGACGCAAGAGGATCTGAAGGAATGCTGGGTATCTGACTCACCACAAACATACATTTATAATTCTTTACCACACATGACGAAGTTTTGGCTTGCTATAAAATTCCATATTTGTATTTAAGAGCATTCTAATATTTCGTCACCAGTTTCTGACTCACAAGAAGATGGATCTCAGGCATATTATGATATACGTTTATTTATGAAATTTCACGCAAAATGGAAAAATATTAATCAGTGGTGGATCCGATACGAGAAGGTAAACGCGCTTAGTTCACATCCGCGAGTTTTTCAATCCACAATAACGTGTTCTCTGTGGATAAGAAAACCATGTAATGGATCTCCGTTTACGATATCAGATACAATCATTTGATTATTCTTGTTTCATGGAAGCCAAAACATAGATAACACCACTTGACCTTATATGTAATGAGGCCGACCTTCGCTACGGGGTCAGATGACGCGAGTGGAAGATAACCTTTCCTCACGGCTATCTCCCTCTCCCTCTCCCTGCTACCTCCCCGCTCTCGCTTCCCCCTGCCTCTTTCTTTTCTCCTTCCCTCCCCCTCTTACTCCTTTTCCTCTCTCCCTTTTCACCTCGTCTCTTTTCCTCTTACTCCTTTCCCTGTCTACTTCCTCATCCTCTCTCCTTCCCCTTTACACCATTTTATCCCTCCTCCTCCCCTTCTCTCCCCCCTTACTCCCTTCCCTTTGTATCTCTCTTCTCCCCCTTCCCCCTCCCATTCAACCCCTTTCTCTATCCCCACTCCCTCCTCCTCCCCGTTCTCCTCTCCCCGAGGTACCACCGCCCAGAGCCCTTATTATGCAGGTACCCACAATATTAGGTAATACGCTGACGCGTTACTTTCTCCTGGATATGATCATACTACCAAATCCTGAGGTGTATTTGCTTGTTTGGGTGAGCGTGGGAGAGAATTTTGAGATTTATCCATTAACATATTTATTATAATTTGTCTATC
>NC_051407.1:9289634-9290032 GCF_015228065.2 Penaeus monodon
AAGTCTACCTATTCACACCATCACACACACAAAAAAACACCGAAGACTACCAACCGACCCCCTAAAGAAAACACACATTAGTACCCGCTAATTCTCTTCAGAAAAAAAAAAGAAAACTCTCAAGATGTCTCCCGCCTCTCGAAAAAAAACCACCCAAGCCAATGAGTGATGATAATAGGCGTGAGACGTTAATGTGACAAATAGCCGATGTTTTTTTGAAGAGCGAGACGTATTTAATGGACGTAGAAAATGTACCTCGATCACGTGTTTTACTAGAAAGTCACAGCTGTTAGTGAAATGGGATGTTTTTGTTTTGGGTTTGTTGAGATTGACGGGATTTGAGAGAAGAAAAATATATATAGTAATGAAGTTAAGAATGTTGATGGTTGTTGAGATGG
>NC_051407.1:9290253-9290392 GCF_015228065.2 Penaeus monodon
AAGATGCACACCGAAGGGCATATAACAGATACAGCTTATTCCGAATGTATCATGTATCTTGGATAATCATAAGATATCAATCCTTTTTACCTTTCCAGAAGCATTCTAAAACTAAAGGTCAAATTACACCCAAATACAA
>NC_051407.1:9290502-9290707 GCF_015228065.2 Penaeus monodon
AACAAATAGATATTTTCCTTCTTTCTTCTGCCAACAAAAAACAAAGGACGCTGTTATGTTGACTAATGGCATTATTTCCTATTTTCACTTCTTATTTCCCCACCATTTTTCCATAAACTCCGCAAAAACCTATTCAAAATACGCAAACGGACGTGTAAATAACCTAAGAGACATAGATAAATAAACGTACAACCTCTGTGACCTC
>NC_051407.1:9290731-9290857 GCF_015228065.2 Penaeus monodon
ATATTCGTATAAGACGCTCAGGTATACAGTAAGCTTATCACCACGGAATAATTAGGATAATCCATACCTCTACACGATCAATAAATCATACATTAACCTAAATACAAATCCTCTCTAATACCTTCT
>NC_051407.1:9290906-9291154 GCF_015228065.2 Penaeus monodon
TTATAAAAAAATGCCTTTCCTTTCTACGCATTTCGTTCAATCGTCACTTAAGAATTAGCCATAACTATTCACTAATTATTATTCCCCTAATCCCATTTTCCGAGGTAATGGCCTATCCCTTACCATTTGTATTATGGTATCACTAGGTATTAGGAAGGTGGTCAGTTCTCGGCTCAAATTACCATAAAATTTTGGGGTGTGTTGACGTGTGCTGTCTGTGGTACTGGCAGCTATAATGTGCTGTATCT
>NC_051407.1:9291457-9292038 GCF_015228065.2 Penaeus monodon
ATATATGTATTTGCGTATACGTGCGTGTCCTCAGCAAGTGCACACAGCAGCATACACACACGAATCTCCTTCCCTTACGACCACAGAACCCGAAACCGCAAATTTCCCAGCTAAACCGCGCTTGAAGCCTCCCACCCCACCCCCTCCCCCCCGCTGCGAACAGAGGTGACACCGGCTGAGTCACAAAGCAGTGTTTAGTCTGCGGCGAGAGAGGGAGAGGGTTAATCACGTCACGTCGCGCTAATGGAGTCGAAATGACGTCTTTCCCGTGACTTATTCAGTCCTCTTGCGGTTGTGAATAATCTTTATCATAACGAGAGTGGAAGGTACCGATCTAAATATAGTATCTGAGTTAAAGTCATGTCCTAGAGATTATCATTACGTTCTGATTCATGAAAATTATATAAATTCCTAGAAAAAAGAAATCGAAAATCGAACAAACTAGCCTCGCAAAGCGCACCAGATGGAGGATCAATTGCCTTGATGCATGTTGGTGCCAAGTTTAGACACTGCATGATGCCTACGCAGCTGTCATGCTCACGTGCACCTCACGAATCACGTCAAAATCTGCAGAAGGAGTT
>NC_051407.1:9292061-9292149 GCF_015228065.2 Penaeus monodon
CTGGAACAAACAGCCATTCGCATACATTTACATGCATATATCACCAAGGGAAAAATTCATATCCGCAAATTCAAGTATAAGCGTAAAT
>NC_051407.1:9292450-9292656 GCF_015228065.2 Penaeus monodon
CCGTATGACCCAAGGTTAAAAATTCACCGAGAGAGCGTTCGTTACCTTCAACCAACCGCCCGAGTCCTGTGCAGGCAGTCGGCAGCCAGGCGCCCTCACCTCCTAGGTCGGCTCGCTGTGCCAACCTCAGAATCAATAAATAATCACCAGATGACGACAGCGATGTGGAGGTCAGGCCCGGGGCGGAGATGATGTAAGGCAGAGGG
>NC_051407.1:9293128-9293540 GCF_015228065.2 Penaeus monodon
TGGAAGATTCTTTTTGGAGTTTAAAAAAACACTTTAAATGAAGACGTTTCTGACGGAGGGTCATTTGTCATCGACGACCTTTGACCTCGAAACACAACAGACAAGAAACTAGTGACCGTAACGCATATATCTAAGCCTTACACCCACGGTTTTTTTTTTAATATATCATAATTTACAGAATTTCGACAACACATCTGATGTAAATTTCGCATTTTCACTGCATGTAACTTGTGTACTAAAATAAACGGAATAATAAAAATGAAATACAATAAAAATTAAGACAGTGACCTTAAATACATAGAATCTAACATTTAAAATCTAGTGAAGTACAAGAAAATCTACAAAACAAAATAAAATAAAACAATAAAATATCTAGCGAAATCAAATGAAACCTAACACAATACTGCGATTA
>NC_051407.1:9293684-9293994 GCF_015228065.2 Penaeus monodon
ATTGCATAAAATACATAACCAAATCTCCCAAAACACATTCTCTCTCAGATGATAAATTAACACTGACGACCTCAACTTCGCAATTAGGCATCTAGCAAAATCAACAACAGTTTGCCATGACCTCAAGCTTTCATTAGTAAGTGCGTCTTTAATGAGCACAATTACCTACGAAAGACCATTAAAGACATTAGTCACCATCTCTGGTATTTCTCTGGGGAAAAAAATATATGAAATTAATGAGTTTATCATTCTGGTTACGTGTCATCTTGTGTGGATAAAAGAATACTGGGTTTATATTTTCTGATTAAGA
>NC_051407.1:9294011-9294449 GCF_015228065.2 Penaeus monodon
GCTAATGTCTGATATATAAAATATTGATGACAAGGATAAATCCTTCATAATAACACACACGCCTCTAGTTTTTAATGTTTACTATTGACTGAATCATTATTATTAATAATTTTCAATGATAATAATGACTCAGTTGTAAAATATTCTCAAGGTATTGCAACCAACTATGAAATCAAATTGAAACAACGAAAGGAAAAACCTTGACACAGTTAACGGTCGACCAAACAGAATTTAAATCTATACACAGAAAAAAAAGTTTGAATCTACGTGAAAAATATACTACATACTAAAATAAATTCTACGAATATTCGTCACTGTTATTTCCTTTTCCAGCAGATACTGAAATAAACCTTTTAACGCGAAACGACTAAATTTGTGAAGTAATCATCATTTGTAAGTCCTAAGGTCTCTCTTTGTTAAGAATACGTGATATCCCCC
>NC_051407.1:9295150-9295652 GCF_015228065.2 Penaeus monodon
GTATGTGTATACATAAATGTTTGCATTTGTAACACCAGGTCAAACAAAATAAATACAGAAAATACAGCATCCCAAACAAACAAAATAACATGAACATATAAACCAGAACGTCACTTACCTTACAAAATTCAAAACACATTTCCTCTTACCTGCCTCCTGAAATCTGACGATCCAGTCCTGTCAGGTATAACTACTTGTACCCAAACTACACGAATACACAGACAACAGGCACACATGCACAGAAGGGACCGCCACCGCTTATAAAAGGTGAGTCGAGACGTACCTGACAAACGGCGAACTCCAGCCTCCGACAGACGCCGCTGGTGCTTGAATATGTCGTCCATCACGGTGGAAGTGTCTACGGGGACAGAATGTAGGGATGCAGGACACGGTGCAACAAGGAGACGGTGCAACAAGCCACACAATGCAAAGGGAAGGGAGAAGGAGGGGTAAGGGACAGAATGCAACAGGTCACACACAATTCACGATGCAGCAAAAAGGC
>NC_051407.1:9295669-9295753 GCF_015228065.2 Penaeus monodon
GTAAACGTACGGTATATGCTATTTCCATGCAACTTAGCTATCTAAGATCTAGATCTCATTCGCTATTAAAATGCAGTTCTGATC
>NC_051407.1:9295790-9296573 GCF_015228065.2 Penaeus monodon
AAAATTATGGGAGGGATACTCAAAGACATATAACATTTCAACAAACTTTTGCCTGTAGAAACTGCATTCTAAGTCCTATGAAAAAAAAAAAAAAAACTATACCACAGTGCATTCCACAAGCGCAGTGATCCTTCTCAAAAGCACAAGCCTCCGAGATCACCCACACAGGACACTGAAAGGATCCGTCTTACCCAAGGATTTCTTGCGGACATCCTCGCTGAAGCGTCGCCTGGCAACCACCTCATCCTCATGCAGTGTGGCTAGAAGACGAAGGAACACATCAGGACATGAGGGCGGCGTGTGGCGTGGATGGACGGATGAGAGTGTGGGCGTGGGTTAGGAGTGGGGGGGGGGGAGGCGTAAGTATGTGGGCGAGGCTATCGAGAGGGGACTTATAAGTGTGGGCGGGCGGGAAGGTGTCAATATGTTAAGGGGGGGGGGGACTAGTAAAAGGAAGTTTAAAGGTGTGAAAGAAGAGAATACAGTAAATTAATGTATAAGGGAGAACACATACGGAAAAAACAAAGGTGTAAAGTAATAATAAAAATGTGTCCTTTGAAGGTAAGGTATTTCAAAGAAAAAAAAAGAAGGGACACTTCCAACACAACAAGAAAATAATTAACAAATTAGATGGGGATACTCTTTTAAAATGACAAAAACAAGAACAAGATACACAATAAATCAAAGTAATACAAAACTATACAAAGTACACGAAATACACAAAAAAACATACTACATATACGTATGTATTACACAAGTGATACATACATAAAGGAACAGGAT
>NC_051407.1:9296648-9296800 GCF_015228065.2 Penaeus monodon
GAACACCAACCTTGTTACAATTCCTCGGTCTTAGACACATTATGACTAGCTTTTTCATTATTATTTGACAAAATTAATGCTCATTGAATAATCCCTCTTACTCTGGCTGGGGAGCAGATGGGACAGTTTTAAACAAAAGGTTTTATAAGGCG
>NC_051407.1:9297058-9297671 GCF_015228065.2 Penaeus monodon
CGAATTGCGGTGAAACGACCGGGGAATTCGCAAAATTGTGTAATCCAAGTGAATGGGTACCTGCACTCAGAGGTCAGAGGTCGCTGCGGGTCAAGCGATCGCCTTCCTGGCCTTTGACCTTGTAATGTATGGGCAATAACCATTCTAGCTTTATATAATGGCGAAAGTGCTGAATAATTTTTATTTTCATCATCGCTTTATGATTATAACTTTCTTTGTTACACTTTTTCCAGAGATAAAAAAGTGTATTTTACATTAACGTAAAAATTCTAAATTGGAAAGATTTCTTTCCATTTACAAAATTAACAGCGTAATTTTCCAGGACAACATGACGGACTCTCTATGTATAAGAAAAACAATAAAAAATGTTTAGTATAGTTATCCATTCTAAAGGTATTTTCTATTTCCTTTTTTGGTACCATTTTCTTTTGCCATTTTTCATGACAGACTATTATAAATTATTGATATTACGGATGGCAAAAAGGGAAACTGATAATTTACATTTACGGCATGATTCTCATTCACTTCCGATTAAGACAGAAGTAATCATGAATCTATAACAACAATTATCATGTCACCGTATCATCGCTTTCGAGAGATAACAGGGAGATAA
>NC_051407.1:9297842-9298061 GCF_015228065.2 Penaeus monodon
ATGTCACAAAAACACGACTGGCACCGTCAACCTACCCAGCGGTCGGCGGAAGGACACATCCTCGCTGAAGCGCCTCTGAGAAGGCATCTTGTAGGAAGGCAGATCGGGGAAGGTGAAGGGAAGGAAAGGTTCCTCAGACAGACCCTTCTTTGTCTCGAGGATGACAGAGGGCGAGAGGCCGTTTTCTCTCAGAGGGGATCTGGCACGCTTATGGTGGAA
>NC_051407.1:9298195-9299698 GCF_015228065.2 Penaeus monodon
AGATCTGCTTGAAGTTTGTGTACGTTGGGAGAGCTGGTTTGGGTTGAGGCGAAGGACTTTTGTGTCTAGCGGAGCCGTTGAGCAGTGTGGAGTCTATCGTGCGGGCAGAGGACACGGAGCAACATTAATAAAACGAGAAAACACGTCATGAGAAAACTCTCGCATGGAACAAGCACATGCGCTACAATCAAAACTGTTAAATTCAACGATTAAAAAAAATAAATAAATAAAAAATAAAATAAAATAAAAATTCAGCATAGATGCACTTTCCATTACAGCAAAAAAAAAAAAAAAAAAAAAAAAAGGAGAAAAAGACTTAAAATAAACCAGTAAAACTCATATAACATTAATAATAAAAAAAACTCTAAAAGCAAAATAAAAACAACAACAACAAAAAAGACAAATAAAATCACTAAAAACAAAATCAAATAACGTAATCAAGAAACACAGGGAAAAAAAAGAAAAAAACGCAAAATCTTACCGGTTTTCCTGGCGAACTCTTCACTGAGGCGTCGCAGTTTTTCTACTTCTACATCCACTCGGTCACCGTCTACAGGACAAATGCAAGGAAAACGGAACTTGAGGGAAAGCACAACAAGACAAACAAAACAAGGACAGGGACTGGATTGGGTCTAACTGGAAAGCTTAGCTAAGAAGTTGAACAGGAAGTAATGCCTAATACTGCTGGCTAAATCTCTTTAAAATATTTTTATTAAGGATGGAAAAGGTCTAATTAAAAAAAGGGGTAAAATAAAATGGAGTAACTAATATCAAAGTATGAAACATGCTATGGGGAATATATATAGGAATAACTAAAATAATGCCTAATCTTTATGACTAACCTCTAGTCTATAAAAAAAATGCAGTTTAATTCTAACTTGAATAAGCAACAAAATTTTATTTAACACCTAAAACTGATGACTAAACTTCTATTACACAAAGTCTATGGAAAGTCCCAAATTTGGAATGCATAAAACAAAAAACATGCTATGAATGAAAAAAAGTCAAATCCTGCATAATGAAAATTTTCAAAAAGCATACGAAAATTATTAAAATTTTGGAATAAGTAGAATTGAACAAACGCATGTGAAAAACGGAACATGCTCTGCAAATTGTATGAATTTTGGAACAAGTAAAATTGAACAAACGAATGTAGAAAACGGAACATGCTATTTTAATACTATGGGGTGCAGATTTCGATATATATTCAGCTTATTCAGGACGAAATATGAACAATATGAAGGTAAAAATTCAAAAAGGTATCTTCACAGCTGAAGTATCTACATGGCAAAGGAGTAAATAAAAACACAGACAAACTCCGTGCACAAAAATATTTTAAATGTCTTGAATTTAAGAGAATTCATCAAGGAATATAAAACACATGTCCTTTAAGAGGAAGTAATTATTGGACTTCGTGAAAAGAAATTTGATTTCATGGTTGAAGTTCGTGAAATGTTTAACCTCTGTCATTTATCATAATTCAATTCTTTAGATTATTGGTGC
>NC_051407.1:9299966-9300080 GCF_015228065.2 Penaeus monodon
TCCAATCCTTCAGCATCAACCACACTCCAGAACACAGGCGTTTCCACTTTACCAACTATGACTGAAAGGCAGAGACTTCAAGAACACTTATAAGATAAAGATGACGGCGGTGAA
>NC_051407.1:9300511-9300595 GCF_015228065.2 Penaeus monodon
CTGAGTGGACGAAAGGGTAGGGCGAGTTATCTGAGTCACCAGCCATATCTGGAAACCTCGTTGATTTTTTTTTCTGCTATCTTC
>NC_051407.1:9300654-9301178 GCF_015228065.2 Penaeus monodon
TGTATCCTCACTTTTATCAGCGTGGAAATTTTGTGGACTTAAATTTGCATTTTTAGTGCTCATTATAGAACATTTCACTCTTTGGGACAGTTTTTATCGTGGCAGTTTTATATTTTTTCTCCCTTATCCGAGAACAATTATGCAACTTTCTTATCAACAGGCATTACCTAAGAGGGGAAAAAGAAAAAAAAAACTGCAGAAGGTATTATTGGCAATCTTTTATGAACGAGGTCATGTGATATCTCTCCGAACCACTCGACAGATGATGGGAATTCGCTTCCCTTTTCTCGCCGCTATATTGGACGGTGATCATCTTTGTGCGTTTATTTTGGTGGAGGTGATGATCAGATGAGAATCGAAATGCGTCGGCGAGCGGGAAATTGGTTTTGAAAATGCGATGAGGTGAATTTTTTTTTTGAGTTTTGAATACGGGATTTTGGTTGTTATTTTGGAGGCGCTCTGTATATGATAATTTAGATATATACCAAGATTGATAATTTGCTCTCACTCTTTTTTTTTTCTCC
>NC_051407.1:9301369-9302085 GCF_015228065.2 Penaeus monodon
CCCTTGCTAAAAATACATATAAAGATATATAATCAAATATAATTAAATAAAATTACAAAGAATACATATAATATTAAAACAAATTCGACTACCATAGGCCTCCATCGCCGTCGCCGAGCCTAAAAGAAAATGCAGATGGGAAACAGACTTAAAATAAAATTCATCTCTCGCGCTTTACCATAAAAGGAAATCGAGATATGGTACATGTCCCTTGTCTGTGGGTCTTAGCGAAACCAGACTGTGACAAGTGAAACATTTACTCGTAAAATTTGTTGGTATCTGATGAGAGTCAATCGAGACTGTCAGATGGAATTATGATCGTGTTTCGTCAGTGCTGTGAGCTGGTTCGTCGTTGTTTTTGTTTTGGGAGTTTAACCGATCTTCATTTATGTATCAGAGAGAGGATTTTTTTTTTTTTGCTTTATTACCGATATTCAATTACCTTTCAAGAAAGCGGAAATTTAAACTGCCGCTCTTCAACCACCTTTCAGAAAGAGGAAATCTATGCTTTATTACCGATATTTAATTACTTATTAGGAAGGAAATATATGCTTTATTGCCGATCTTCAGTTATCTATAAGGAAGAGGAAGTCTGTGTGTTAATACATACCTGTATTAGCCTTACAGAGTGTTCATTTAGTCATAAAAAGTATCAACATTTCTGGCTTGTGTTCGAAACCTGGTAGGCAAAACCTACTTCAAATCAATCAGTTCCT
>NC_051407.1:9302527-9302808 GCF_015228065.2 Penaeus monodon
TTAGTCAGAAATGGTATTCATATAAATAAATATATTCAGGACACGAGTCTCCATACGAAATTAAGTATGCAAAGCGAGGTTTCATTTGCAAATTGCCAGTACTTACATCCCTAGTCAATTGTTTACTCTCACTCGACCAAAAAAGGACCCCAATTTGCTAACAGGAAATGATTACATATTATCATCTCAAACAGAAGTGTGCATCCGCGTGTCTGGGGCGTTGTGTTTGTATGTTTTCTTTCTTTTTTATTTTCTTGTTTCTGATATGTGTCTGCTTTTGG
>NC_051407.1:9303050-9303240 GCF_015228065.2 Penaeus monodon
TTTTTGAAAATTCCTTCTTTTATGGACACACACAAAAGAGCCTGCATGTGCCAATGTGGAGCCGCAGCCTCGCTACGCGGAAGCTAGCGGCATCCCTCCCTCTCCCGCCCTTGGTCAGCGGCGTAAGAGGAGAGGGGCCAGGGCAGGGCGTGGGACAACTGACCACTCGAGGAATTCGTAATGTGGGCGT
>NC_051407.1:9303756-9304148 GCF_015228065.2 Penaeus monodon
ATATGCATATACATTTGCGTAGGGACCGCGTAGTGCTCATTAGCAAAAACGATAATCATATGCGTGGCTGATATTTTTGACGACGGCGGGTCAGAAATTTCTATATCAAATAAGGACATAATTGATGCCCATCCAGAGTGCAAGAATGCGACAGGTATTCGTTTTTTTCCCGTAATACGCCCTCTTTTATAATGGCCGTTTCTCATAAAGGTCATTTTTTTTAGTTCTCTGATGTGGATTGCATGTCTATTGCGTTTCGGATTTTAGATTGATACTTTTTTTGAGGTGATGCTTATATTTGTTATTAGTGTTATCAAAACAACAGACAAAACACATAATACACAAAACCACACTTGCAAACAAAAATAATTACATGTTAAATGCATAAATAT
>NC_051407.1:9304256-9305213 GCF_015228065.2 Penaeus monodon
ACGATCCTTAAAAGACTCCAATCCACGGACGCCGAAATGAATATAAATCATTTCTCCCTCTTCTGTACCACAACCCATTCACATATTCAGATCACACAGCAAAAAGGTCCATCGAAAATCTATGCAAACGGCCTTGGGGACAAAGCCTAGTTTGGAGCATTCGTTTCGCATCGACTCGACGGGAAGTAATCAAAGGGGAGGGGTAACTAATTTTTTTTAGTTATTTTTCTCTATCTTATTATTACGTTTTTTATTACTATGATTCATTTTATGTTTAGTTTAGTTTTTTTTTTTTGTTATTTATAGATTTTTCTGATATATTTTTTTTTATATACATATATTTTTTTCGAATTTTTCATAATGGGGGTAATGAGATTTTTGGTAGATTCCATAATTGTATTACCTTTGGTTTCGTAAATAATGTTTTGATTTTTATTACTTCGTTGTTTTATTATTGCTATTGTTTGATTTTTTTTAAAGGATATAATATGATATGCAGAGGACAATGAATTATTATTACATAGTCTTCAGTAGCCGTATATTTTATCGCTTGTTACGTAAAATAAAACTGTTGCACATTTAATTTCATTATTGTTGTTGTTGTAGTATTTCAAACGAGCATACTCAGATAAAATACTAGTTATATTTACGACAGATCTAATATTATGTTACTTTTCACGACCCTACAAATTTCCACACTCAGTTATAATAAGCATTATCAATATTCATAATCAATATTATCATTATAAAATAAATAGAATCAATGACAGTGACAATTTTCGGAAAGAGAATTGAACTCCAAAATAGGAATATTGGTTCACATTTTTTAAACCGAAGATTAAAGAAACAGGTAGAGAAAAAAAAGTTCAAATATCAGCCGCGGGTTTATCGGACGGATTATGACCTAATAAGGAGATGTAAATATTTAAAACAAATTCCTCCGCCTCTTTCATTTTG
>NC_051407.1:9305704-9305835 GCF_015228065.2 Penaeus monodon
CTTCGCCTCACTTCTTCCTCGTGCAACAACCATCAACGCAGAGAAGTGGCAGAAGGAAGGTCACCCAAAACTTCATTTATGGAAACCGCGTCTCCTGATTTCTCCCGGAAGTCTGAGAGTTGACCGTTTTC
>NC_051407.1:9306084-9306324 GCF_015228065.2 Penaeus monodon
TATAATCTGCGTCTCGGTTTTCCGGGTGTTTGAAGCTTCGATACAAGCTACGATTTTTTTTCAGATTCGGTTAGGGCGCGAGTTGGAATGTGGCGAGTTGAGTGTTTTTGCTTGGGGGCCGAGACAGATTTTCCAAAAAGGTGAATACACACCAGTCATAAAGTCTCGTGAAATGAAACGAATGATTTCTCAATATAATTACGTAAATGTGCCATTAAAATACACCGTTACGTAGAGATG
>NC_051407.1:9306719-9306917 GCF_015228065.2 Penaeus monodon
TCAGCATTAAAAATCCGACGCCAGAAGCAGACGACCGTGTGTGTCTGTCTCTCGGCGCTCCTCCTCCCGATCCTCACGCCAAAGAAGGCAAAACACACTGCTTTTAGGTAACTTATTGGGTTTCGGAGAACAGCGGGTGGCAAGCATAGATAGCAGCCGGTCTGGTGTGTGTTTAACCTTTTGTTTAGAATTAAGATT
>NC_051407.1:9307065-9307343 GCF_015228065.2 Penaeus monodon
CTTTATAATGGTCTGAACTGGTCCTCCGTGGAAATTGAGCAATAATACTATATCATACTTGGCTCATAACCTGTTCAAGATTTTTTTTTTTAAGAAGGCCTCTCCATTATCACTGTTGCAATCAGCACTTTTGTTATAATCATTTTTATTGATGCACTTGCTGATGTTGCTATTAATTTTTATCATCACCTCTCCTGTTATTATCATCACTAATATCATCATCTTCAATTTCACATTCTCCTCTTCTTTCATATCGTTATTGTCATTATTACCATTAT
>NC_051407.1:9307527-9307617 GCF_015228065.2 Penaeus monodon
ATATACACGTACATAAGCACACACATTACGTACACGTCTGTAAATAACGTAAAAAAAAGGCAACTCTTGATAATGAAACAAAATTTTCAA
>NC_051407.1:9307654-9307744 GCF_015228065.2 Penaeus monodon
CACCACCCAATGGATCATAAAGCTTATTTCATTTCAAGGACAACGCCTTATAATCACGAGCTTTAACTCCACTTATATCTAAGCCCCGCC
>NC_051407.1:9307797-9308099 GCF_015228065.2 Penaeus monodon
GCAATTATCGGTTTTCTTTACGTATTTCTCTCGATTTTTTTTTTCTTTCTTTTCTTTTCATTTTATTTTTCTTCGTTTTCTTTTTCTTTTCTACCCTTTTTTCCTTCTTTTCATTTTACATTTTCTCATCCTCGTTTGTATCTTTTTTCCTTCTCCTCCTCCTTCATCTCCTCTTTCTATTTCTGCTTCTCCTTTCTTCTCCTCATCTGCCTTTTTTCGTCTTCCTTTTCTTCTGCTTCCTCTGCCTCTTCTTCCTCCTTTTATCCTTCCCTTTTCCCTGTTCTCCCCTCCCCCCTCCCTCC
>NC_051407.1:9308268-9308425 GCF_015228065.2 Penaeus monodon
CTAAACTAGATGAATAAATCCAAAACAAAGCCTGGATTTTCACATCACTCGCCAACGAAGCATTTCTTCACCCCCCCCCCTAATACGGCATCCTGGTTGGTCGTCCAAGTGTGAAAGAGCAGGTGGAGATGAAGGTGGTGATAAAGATGGGGGAGGG
>NC_051407.1:9308636-9308722 GCF_015228065.2 Penaeus monodon
GAAGAGAGAGCAAGGGAGGAAGGGGTGTACCTGCCTGGCCAGACTTCCACCTGTATAACCCTTTGCTCTTATAAGACGTTCCGTTC
>NC_051407.1:9308753-9308918 GCF_015228065.2 Penaeus monodon
CAAAAGAGGACACGCCCCCTTCCTCCTATCCCCCCACCCCCTTTTTTTTTATAGGACGTCTCCGAGAACTGCCTGTGTATGGGTGCTAAGTGGAGGGAATTAGGGTACGTTCGTAAGACGCCTCCTTAGACTAAGGATTTAAAAGGGGATTTTTTGTAGAGAGAC
>NC_051407.1:9309131-9309311 GCF_015228065.2 Penaeus monodon
CCTATCATATTTTCATTTTTCTCCCCCCTATCCCCCCAAAAATAAAATACAAACCCTTTAAATAATCACCACCTCCCGCTATATAATAACCCCCCCTCCAAAAAAAAAAAAATAATAATAAAATACAGGCCACAAACACAAAAATTCAAAAACACATTAAACAAAATTATAAAAATTGCT
>NC_051407.1:9309429-9309626 GCF_015228065.2 Penaeus monodon
TTAGCCAAAAGCCAAGGTTCTTAATGGCTCAGAAAGTCCGACCGCCGCCCTCCCCTCCGCTCGCGCCCACGTTCCGAAACACACGAGACGGGCGTGCGAAACCGCCTTTCTGGAACTTTCCTGGTCGTTCGCCTTGGCAAGTTCTGCGGTAATGTTCGGTGTTTATTTCCCTGAAGGCCCTGTTTGCTTTCACTGTG
>NC_051407.1:9309931-9310230 GCF_015228065.2 Penaeus monodon
TGTACATGCGCGACTGTGTGCATGAATAAGTGTATAGGTATACACGACGCACAGCAATTTCCAAACACCTACCTTAACTCCTAACATACGAAGTATGATCTTCCCTCCACCAACTTCAGACCACACTTCCAGCATTAGCTTCCAAACACCGCCTTCCAACACCAACTTCCTCCCCCTGGATTGCACCAGTCCGCCCGCTTCTTCCTAATATGGCCAAGTTAAAGGGTGGAGTTCCCTTACCACATGCAGGGAGATGAACACCGTGCTGCGGTTACAGGATTGAAAGGAGGAAAGGTAGA
>NC_051407.1:9310313-9310415 GCF_015228065.2 Penaeus monodon
TTACTTCCAAACATGACACCGAAGATGAAAAATGAAATACAAAACCCTATATGGATAGCCAATGAGGTCTTTAATATAGTGGGAGATAATTGAGCAAGAAGC
>NC_051407.1:9310564-9310756 GCF_015228065.2 Penaeus monodon
TCACTGTCAGTGCCAGTGCCACAGTTATATTGATGATGAAAGTGGTTTACGTCACTTGTTCAGTCCAATAGACAAAGGTTAAAGGGATTCCCCACAGCGGCAAACATCCACTCTATGAGTACATAAGAAATACTCTTACGTGTTCAAAATATGATGTAGATATAGCAAAAAGCTCTTAGACCCCTTCATCAA
>NC_051407.1:9311565-9311894 GCF_015228065.2 Penaeus monodon
CCCCAACAGGCTAAAATTGAAAGGGCTTTCGACAAAAGGAACCTTCCTCTCCGCCCAGATCCTTAAGAAACACAGCAAAAGTTAAATTTACCTTTTTTGAACAATGGCTTTATATATTACTAAAAAACATACGCAACCAAGACGTAACCTCAAGTCTAAAAAAGGATTTTCCACAACAGTTCCTTTCCCTCCTAAGGCTGCCCCGTGAGCTGGCATCTTTTCGAACGCAGACGACACAGGCATTTATCATGATCCTTTTAAGAGAGACACGGTGAGAATACCACCCCGCACCCCACCCACCTATGCCCAAAAACGTGTATTTTATCATC
>NC_051407.1:9311990-9313527 GCF_015228065.2 Penaeus monodon
CCACCCCCCTCTCCTTTCCCAACGGTGAGCTTACCCCTAACGCCATAACACCGTCTATTTAATCATCCTGACGTGCGACTGACCCCTGGACATAACGAGGAGGAGGATATATATGAAGGAGGAAGGATGACAAGACGCGACATCCTAGCCTAATCCTGTATCCTGTCGCGGTGTTCGGGTCTTTTGGTCATAATCCATAGGGATGTCATTACGACCATTGGATGTTCCTGTGGCCGCTGAAACTCGGGTCTGATTTCGGTCTTTGGAACTCGGTAACGAAGATGTGGGTTGGTGTGGTCTGGGCTTGTGGGGTCTTTAGTAGGGGGTTCGAGTGCTAGGAAAGAGAAGGTAAGTGGCCATAAATCAATAAAAAAAGGATTCTATAGTGAACTAAAGTTAGAGGATTTATGACTCCCTTGTCTGTATTTTTTATTTTTTTTTTCTTCATCTTCACAATCAGATTATCAATATACAGTATAAAAGTCTTTGCCTAAACTCTTTGCTCTAGAAAAAAAAACAATAAAACCACAAAATTTTCAATCACGTACCGTTTTCACTGACGAACAAAAAAATGCTTTTACTGACGAAAAAAAAAAATCTGATAAAAAAAATCGAACACACATTTATCCATCCCATCTCCTCATATTAAAACCCCACGACCTTATACACACACCACAGACTTCAACCCCGCTTGTTTCAACCTACACCAAAGCTTTAAACCCCATTCCAGCACCGCACATCTAAACTCCATTGAATTCGTCCTCACTCCGAACACCATCGCCCATCATCACAAAGTTCAAAAAAGCTGACCTTAAGCTTAGTGATGTTACACCGTCACGAGCTCAGCGGCGACTGAAGCTTGATCTGTCACCTGCTTCACAAAGGGTATCGTGTGTCGACCTGGTGACAACGTGGCTCACTTTCTTAAGGAAAATAAGACATGCTTTCTTAATATTGTCTTTCTGTGTAAGCTTTAGGGTGGTGTAGAACAGGTTACGAATATTGTGTATTTTTTTTATAATGATGCTGATGAATGCCACTAGTCTCGCTGGAATAATATTTTCTCAATCTTCAAAGCCATGAAGAAATGGCATTACTCGAAAACCAAGCTATTTCCTTCCAGAAATTCGCAGCCTTATGGCACGTGAGATAAAATAGGCCATGATGTATCACCTGACAATCTGACTTACCAATACAATGTGCGACTTCCTGACATCATATAATTTACATTGGCCCACAGAGAGAATTGTGATGAATGTAGAAGCAGTATGAATGAGAACGAAATATTTGTTAAGACCATATAATTTACACTGGGCCGAGAAGGAAATGATGGTGAATGTAGAATAGGTATGAAGAGGAATCAATAATTTCACAATGACAGTCATGTAATTGAAGCTTTATCCATTCTCATTCACACTTTTTCCCACGCGACTACTTTATCATGAATGAATAATGAATGACCCCGTAACACCCCTTTGGTGATGGAGGAAAGTGATCATTATGGGTAATGTTACAAGAATGTCTTGAGGGCGCGTCG
>NC_051407.1:9313562-9314519 GCF_015228065.2 Penaeus monodon
CGCTATATATCACTGCCAGTTCGGTATCTCGCAGGAAACAGATGATACGTCTATGAAACTGCATTGCTGTGTCTTTGGGATAAATAACCACTGGTTTGTGAACGAAATGCGTTACTGTATTCTGAAGCAACGAAAATTGTAGAGGAGTGTAACAGAGGTTTATTGTTGCATTTTGCTTATGGCAAGATCTCTTACCGTATCGTAAAGGAATAGAGCTTAAACAAACTGTATTTACCATATATTAACACTGAATTCAACCGAAAACTGATCAGCTATATCGCAGGGTAGAAATAACTAGGATATTCAAATGATATCATAGGCGGCGAGCATAACAGAAAATGCGATTGGCAAGAAATCGTATTGCTAATGAACATGACATTAATCTAACAGTTCATTTGCTTACTGGGAATTTGTGGTCATTGATCTCTCTCACTCAAAACTATTTTCGGTAACTAATTAATCTTTAACCTTTTCTTTGCCTTTCTATTAACAGTGCATTCAGCCCGACTTTCCTGCGCACAGTCACCAGTCCTCGGTAATGCGCTTCGTAATGTAAACGATCCAGAAAAGGGTTGGGATGAGGTGTAACCCAAACCTCCTGGACAACCTTCTCCCGAGCCACGTGATCTCCAGGATTCTGGGAGGTGAAGTCGCTGGCAAAGTCCGTCATGTATACGTGAGGTTTTTGGAATTAGATTTTTTTAAATGTATTTATTTAATTAATTCTAGGTTGGTCTTGAGTCATAATCAATACACACGAACAAATAAGTATATAATATAAATATGCCGTAAAATGAATGATTATATTCTTCACAAACTGACGTCGAGGCAAGACTTTTTGCCCGGCGTGTTCATAATTTTTCTAGTGCTCGCGGGGTATCCCTGGCTGCCAGTCCCCGCTTCGAGCTACACAGTGAAGTCGCCCAGCCTGGTTCCGAGCCAAGAAAAATAGACACT
>NC_051407.1:9314730-9314893 GCF_015228065.2 Penaeus monodon
GTTGTGAAGCTCAGACGCCGGGATCCCGCTGCATAGATCATAAGCCCTGTGATTCAATTCCTTCATTATCCCTCGGTATTGTTGCCGTTATCTGTTCTCATAAGCTAAACTGGTCGTTATATCGCCCTAAAAGGCAAGTTCGGTCGTAGGCTTCGGGTTCTTT
>NC_051407.1:9315293-9315685 GCF_015228065.2 Penaeus monodon
ACGACCGAACGACCATCACCGTTTTGTCTGATAATTCTCCATGGCATCAAGTCTAATTAATTGTCTTAGCCTTTTGGATTCGCTGGCACCTCCGCCCTGTCCATTTTTGACCAAGCGACACTTTTTTTTTTGCCTAAGGGGAGGGTAAGGGGAGAGGTGGGAGGCTTTGCTTAATTAGGAATTAATCTGGGTAATCGCCACACTCACTCAGGTGTGCAGTCGCCTCTCATACAACCCGTCACTCACTGTAAGATCGATGACAATCTCGGTTAACTAGCAACCCATTCTCAACTGGTCTGGGAAACTTTCATTCTTTGTCATTTATTTCTATCCCTACTTGATCTTCCTTTATGTTCTTTATTCATTTCTTCTAACACTTCTATATACTCCTA
>NC_051407.1:9315812-9316089 GCF_015228065.2 Penaeus monodon
TATCTCCCTTGTTCATCAACCTCGCTCGTCTGCTACCTGTCGCTAAGCTCGTTCACCACCCACGCCTTGTTCTCTCTTCCACCAAGACCTGTTCAACCAAGTGTTCAGTCCATGGCGGTCACTTTGCTAACGCCCAAAGAACCTGCCGCGATACAAAAAGTCATGGAAGTCGATTTTGTTCGTGGATTAGATTGGAAAGGGAGCTTGCTTCGTGTTTTAATCGTTTTGGTTTGTTTATTATTGTTTTATTTATTAGAGTGATAATCTAAAGGCCTTA
>NC_051407.1:9317083-9317151 GCF_015228065.2 Penaeus monodon
AAAAAACCTAAAGCCATGGCGTTCCATTCTTGTTGGTGGATCAGATGGAAAGGAAACTTAGGTATGTT
>NC_051407.1:9317203-9318177 GCF_015228065.2 Penaeus monodon
CTAACCTGATAACTAAATCACGAAGGTCGAAATTCGTTCGTGGATCAGATGGAACGGGACACTATTTCGTACGGATTAATAATTTCGTTTTATTGTTTAATTCATCATTACTATCATGTGTGTATGTCATAGGCTGGTCTGGTGATCATAATGAATAAGCCATTGTGTAACTGTAAACATGCAGGAACAAGTTGAACTTTCCGTGTCCATTTCTCGAAGCAACTTTAGCACAACCCTTTTAATTTTTAAGCTAATAAAGGAATAATAATAAAAGCGAATAAAACTAATCCCTATACCTGGCTGTAAGAGTTTAATTAGAAGTCCACAGAAGCAGAAATCTAATTTTGCGCGCCATCTCTTGCTTCCTTCACCGACTACAATGGCGGTGCGTTTGTCGACCGTCGGCTGTTTTTTGGCACCTGCGACCTGGCTAATGGCGCCTGACTATATAAAGGAGAATTTAATTTTACGACGTGAGAGAAGATGCAAAGCACTTCCTGACACAATTTCGAACCGTCCATTTGACCGAATATGGGCCTGAGATCGTATATCTGAACAAGTTTTTATATTTGAAGATTATGCACATTGCGACCAGAATACATGATTCGCAATCTAATCGACGCAGATAAGCACGGACGGAAAATGCAAATCTTTCCCCGGCAACAACAACAAAAAAAATCTAATCTTCCTTCTTTGTTTTCCCCCTATTTTCACTACCTTCTTTATCTTTACCTCTGTTCTTTTCTCTCTTTTTCTTCTCTTACGATCCTCGCATTACATACGGGCACGAAAACAAGGGCCCGAACGGTCACCCAGTCACGACACAGACTGGGAACTCCCGAGGTAAACAAGTGGTGTTTTGTCTTATACCCACAATAGGCTTCCGTGACCTGTACTGAGACACACCTTAACTTCCCTGCATCTCCCTGCACGACCACCGAGTTGGTGTTGGCAGGCATGTATGACGATTCTAG
>NC_051407.1:9318290-9319033 GCF_015228065.2 Penaeus monodon
AGTATCAGCAACGATAACGTGATCGTAGATATGGTGAATATTCTTTGTATGTAGTTTTGGTAACGAAAACATGATTGTATCATGAGGATTCGTCGTATATTGTGTAGGCAGTGATAATATAATTGTAACTATTATGAGAGTTCTTAATGTGTAATATCGGCAATGGAAAACATGGTTGAAACCATTAGGAGCATTCTTTGCATGTAGTATTGGTATTGAAAACCCGATTTTTAGCATGTGGTGTTGGTGACGAAAACACGTTTTTTTGCATGTAGTGTTGGTAACGAAGACACGATTCTAGCTGTGTTGTTTTGGCAACGGACACACGATTACAATCATGAGAATTCTCAACATGCAGTATTCACTTACATACATGACCCTAGTTATTATGAGAATTCTTAGTGTGTAGCTTTGGTAACGAAAACATAGTACAGTACAGGTTCTATGTTATGGGTCATGAATCATAATCTACTGATACATGTTGGAATGAGAAGCACTAGCATTAAAAAATGGTCCTAGTGGTTCATAGTAAGTTATAGTAAGTTGCAAGGAAATAAATGCAAAATATGTATCGAATCAAATATACCAATAATTCGTTCTTCCTTCCTCGTGTACTAACAACAGACATATACCGAACGTTCCATATATACATCTCTGCATTTGCAAAACCAACAGAAGAAAAAATCAACTGCAGAACTAAACCCTATCAATCTAACAGCAACAGACCAGTACATAAGATATAT
>NC_051407.1:9319169-9319416 GCF_015228065.2 Penaeus monodon
TACTCGGGAACTATATCGCTACCACAAGTCACATCCGCCAAGACTAGCTATAGTTACTACACACTAGATGGACATCAGTGGGCGTGTGGGCGTTGAGGTGCGAATGTAGAGGCCTCGAACGTGGGCGTGGGGGATGACTAGATGAAAATTCATATAGATGACTCAAGAAAACAGGAGTGGAAGAGGGAGCGGTGGAACCAGCTATTTAACTGACCTCTGATATTCTGCTTGTGAAGGAGTATTCAGA
>NC_051407.1:9320031-9320618 GCF_015228065.2 Penaeus monodon
TCGTACGAAAAAAGTTAAACACACAGAATTTCAGCAAATTTCAGCGAGAGATAACCAACCACTGGTATTCAGAGCAATAAGTGAGTAGGTTAATAGTAAATAGTTAGACCAAATAAATGTGTAGATGAATTTTAAAACCTCGACGTGATAAGCTTTGTAGTGGTGATAGGATGTGTTATGAGCGTTATATTAGAATACTTGAAGGTACATCTACTTTTAAAAATGGCGCTCTAAAAATTGAATGGATGTGAATGAGAGTGGGAGAGTGTGTATCTACTTAAGAATATATATGTTCCTAAAATGAATGGTTGAACGAATGAGAGTGGTTGAGTGTGTTTATACTTAAAAAAAAAGTGCTCTAAAACGAATTATGGTGATAGGGTATATATGTATCATTAATATTTTATTAATTAATTTATTTTTTAAATTATTATGCTCTAAAATGAATGGATGAATTGATTACAGTAACAAAGGTGTATCTCTACCTTTACAAATTATACTCTAAAAGAAATGAATAAATAAATGAAACAGAATGGCAGGTTGTATATCTATTCCCAAGACAACACTCTAAAAACACTTAATGCCTA
>NC_051407.1:9320660-9320970 GCF_015228065.2 Penaeus monodon
TTCTTTCTCAGCTCTAACACGTACGGTTTTCAGGTTAACCTCAACACTCGTATTATCGGTCTTGTTCCTTTTCCAAGGGTAATTATCCACTAAGTACTTATAATAACCATTCACACAGCCTAATATTATGATAATGACACTCTCACCCACACGAGGTAATAATGCGACACTTAGAAAAACAATTAAAGGATTCCTTTTTTCTTCGCTGTCCGTTAACCAAAGCAAAAAAAAAATGTTCTAAGTGTAAGATCAGTATTGCAATATCAATATCTGATATTTACGTGTTTTTGTTAGTTGGCTTCAAGGGACG
>NC_051407.1:9321067-9321393 GCF_015228065.2 Penaeus monodon
GGGGGGGGGGGTATTTTATTAATATGATTCAGCAATTATGCTCATTTCATAAATCGATTTTCTTAAGAACTAATTTTGCTAATTATCAACAAAAACACAAATTTCTTATTACCGTTGTTATTAGAACCAATTAAGGCACATAAAAAGAGCACTAAAAGCTTTCATTTAACTGATGGAAGAGAAATGATTACGGTCCATAAAACATGGTAATCATAATATATGCTTATATGCATATCCCGCTTCGTCAAGGTAAAGCCACGATGTTAAAAGAAAATTATGGAAGATAGCATTTCTAGCCTTAATCACACATTATTAAAAAGAAAATA
>NC_051407.1:9321461-9321547 GCF_015228065.2 Penaeus monodon
GCGTCAATAAAGTCATGTTCAAATCCAAACATTATCTGGAAAGAAAATGTTTGATATTTTGTCTACTATTGTCTACTATTCATCGC
>NC_051407.1:9321606-9322174 GCF_015228065.2 Penaeus monodon
AATTAGAGAATGCGTTCTTGTTGTTGCTTACCCATACAGTTCGTTATCGAACATCGGGCAACCAAACTCACGGTTACCAAGCCTTAACTTACGCTCTTTATTCTCCATGTATGCGTCTCAACATACATACACACACACACGCGCAAAATAATCATACCTCATACAAAATGAATCAACCGAATATAACGTATACTAAAAACAGAACAGATCCCAAATACCTGGACTTTATTGAAAAGCACAATTTAATGTGAAATAAGGGAAAGCCTTTCTTGGTTTGGTTAGACAGAGTGACTCACACGCGCGCGTCCTGGAATTTTCAACTTCAACCTGACGTCATTATTAAGATCTCGGCATCACCCAACTTGAGTTCATGACGTCATCCGAAAGCTAGTCAGCTGTTCGTCTTGTAAATATTCGATGACATCATCTATGCTTTTATGATTGGGTTTCGTGTTTTTATTTTTTTTCTATTGTGGTGGAAGACACTATTCGGTGGTCTTATTGTAATTATTCATAATCTACATGCGTTCAAGTATAATTTACAAGATTTTCCTTTTTTATCGCTAAC
>NC_051407.1:9322444-9323374 GCF_015228065.2 Penaeus monodon
GATTCTGTAAGCAGTTAGGGTATATACATGCACTTACATACCGACAATACTGCATCATATTTTGCTTTAAATTTACATATGTTTTGCAGTAAGGAGGGCGGAGGGACACCATGCACCAACTCCCAAATGCAATGGACTTTGCTCTCGGGAAATCGCGAAACTTTTTCAGGAATTTCCTTATGTAGCAAGATCGAGGGTTGGGCAGATCAGGCACCATTGCAAAGGAAAAGATTGCGTCAGTAATAATGCATTAGTTTTGTTCCACTTTCTTGCTGGAAAGTGCGCCATCGTTTCAATATATTTTTTTATTATTGTATGCAACCGAGTTATTTTTTTCAGTAACCATTGTTATGATCTGCTAATTTTATTGGAGTTCTTCTGTTATATTTTTTTACAATGTACTATCACTCTTGAATTCAATCAGGTATTTTTAATATATATGCAAAACGACAATGAATACGTTTAGTATTTCCACAAATAAATATTCTTCGCGTACATGCAAAACCCTTTCATACCACAATCCTTCGAGGAAAATTGAGGCACATGAACTATAAAATCTCTATAAACTTTTCTCCAAACTTGTTTCTACCTTTTAATCTCAAATGTTTTCGTTGAACTAAGCGCTTTATCAAAACGATCCCTTTAAATGAATTTCGTACAAGGAGAATCGCACATACGCCGTACGAAAAAGACTATTCAATAGCGTAAATGTAGAGTCATTATGTAATCAAAATGACTTCTTAAGCTGCGCATAAAATGGACTTAATGTCATTTCATTGCTGGTTTTTAGATACGACCACAAGGGAAGGCGTTTCAGTATTCAGGTCATCTACGGTATTTTTGAGGAAGTTGGAAGTTAACTGAGGAAGCTGAATTTGTTAATGGGCAAGCGAAAAAAGAGAGAATTATAAGCATCATCTTAACGTGAAA
>NC_051407.1:9323457-9323554 GCF_015228065.2 Penaeus monodon
ATGAAACAAAGATTAGTTGCAGAGTCAGTTCTCTCTTGACTGATACAGATTACCACAGCCTACAGGAAATACAAATTAATCCCCATGAATATCACCT
>NC_051407.1:9323728-9324281 GCF_015228065.2 Penaeus monodon
CATCTTTCCCAAAATAACGTTAGGTTTAGACCAAGGAACCGAACCGGCGCCACGTTTCGATCCTTTGAGTCTCCCATGTGACACGAAACAGCGAACCCGGTAACCTGCCCCCCACACACACAACCTTCCTCGCCCGGTCCTCGCCTGCTGTAACCTGGGATTCCTGAGAACTGAATCATCGGAATGCCTTACGGAGGGAAGGGGGAGGGGGGAAGGGTAAAGAAAGAACAGCTAATCATTCTTGGAAGAATTGTTGTGGTGGTGAAGTATCGGTGTTGATGAAGCGGTATGTCGGATGTAGTGTGTGTGTGTGGGCGCGTCTGTGCATTGTCGGTTTTTTATGTGTTGTATGTTGGTCCCGAGGAGGAAGTAGTATTAAAATCTGATATCTGACGTTAACGGGGCGTTTGATTTTGAACGTGTTTTTTAGTTATTTTTTGTATGCTACTTTTTTGTTACTCCCATGTTACGGAACTTTGCTCATAGAATCTAACTTCGCATATAAAAAACAGTGCAATCAACATATCAACTCTTGCTCTGGGAATGTCGTTTA
>NC_051407.1:9324319-9325667 GCF_015228065.2 Penaeus monodon
TCCTCAGGATTCGATTTTCAAGGTAATAGAGAGGAGGGTCGCTGAAACATAACACAGGTGCTCTCAGTACACACATCACCCGGCTCTTGTGCGTGAAGCCAAATATGATATTCTTGCTGATTCATGTCTATTGACATCTCCTCATGGATGTTTTATCGCGTTACTTTAATGCTCGGGACTGTGTTAACACAGGTGAGGTGATAGGTGATATATGTCGCCGTTTTACATTTGAAGGTACAGACTGATGACATAGTAAAATTGTTTATCTCCTATTTCCCTGTGATTGCAAGATGAATGGTTATAAATATCCCATATATGTGTTATTTGTGCTGAGTATAATTTATATATTATACGAAACAGGACTATTTTAAAAGATACTCTGATTATATAATCGAAAGACTAACACTAGTATATGATAAATGGTAAATGCCAAATGTTAGTAACAGTATTAATCGTAAGTTTATATTCAGTGTAGTTAGTCAACGGCATATGACGTAATTTAAAACAGAAATAAAATGACTTGCACGTTACACGACGTACAACTTCACGGTTGATGAATCTGATATTCAAAACACGTTCTTACAACAAACTTTACTGTCATGACGTCACTGTTGACATTATAGAAACGGCTATTCAAAACATCAAGGATTATTTAATAAAAAGTCTATCAGAAATATAATTCCAGTTACGCTTCCTAAATAACGAACAGAATACACATGCTACAAAGTATGTTCTTATCCCATCTCCTCTGTAAGGGACACGGCAGAAGATACCTATCTAAAATACAGGAAGCAAAGACTAATCGCCTTGCTTTACAAACGCGAGCGAGGAATCTGGAACTTCCATTTACGGACAGTTCATTAGACCCCGTGATTACCGGAGCTCGAATACTCACAGTTAACAAGGCGACGATGGATCACTTCCTAACACAGCGTCAAATTCACCTCGACCGTTTCGATTCCTCTTAGTACATCTCTCTCTTTTCTACGTCCTTCTACCACGAACAGTTCTCAAACGGTGTTCTTAAAGTCCTAAATGTTCTAATGACGATACGAAAAAGGAACAGCTGATTTCTATCAGGTAGGGGGAAAATTGCGATAATAATGAACGCACTTCGACTGTCTACAGAGGGGATTTCTCGACAGCGAGGACTTGAGCGGGCAATCTACTTTGCCGCTTTCGACTGACTGAGTGTGAGCGCGCCGGGCAGCCTGGACTGCGAGGCCGAAGAGAGAGAGGGGGAGGGGGGAACCTGTGGGATGATGTGTGGGGATGGGGGAGGGTAAAGATGGGGGGGGGGGAGGCGGGGAGGTCGCGCAGAGACGGCTGTGGGATGCTTATGAGATGA
>NC_051407.1:9325736-9326230 GCF_015228065.2 Penaeus monodon
ATGAAAGATGCTGGGGTGGTCGTGTACGTTAAGGAGGTTGTGCGTGACTGTCTGGCACCACTAAAAGGGTCTTCTTGCTCTTAACAAATATGCAGGTGAGATGGATGGAGACACAGAATTACTCCATTGTGACTTTCTCTCTTTTAGGTCACATGCACCCTTGTTCAGGTTATGGCAACAGCGTTTTGCGATGAGTGTGTGCATGTAGGTGTGTGTCTGGTAATCAGCCATATATGTACACCTGTATGCTGTGAGAGTAATTTGGTCATTCACTTACATGGATGTCAGTAGATCTATCGGTTTTCCTTCATATAAATCTTCTTACCATGTATTTACTTAAATGCGTATATATATCACATTGTCAGGAAATTGCCGTATGATGTAAATGTTTGTAATTTTAAAGAAAAATGTGCATCTTTAAATATGCTACAGGTACAACTGCATACCTACAGCCACTTTAGTGTGGTATGAATACTAAAGCTCCCCCCCCCCAC
>NC_051407.1:9326350-9326478 GCF_015228065.2 Penaeus monodon
TCCTCCAGATCTATTGACCTGCATAACACACTCATTGCTTTTATATATCTGTAAATTAAGATGTGAATACACACATCTGGCTATATTTGAGATATGAGCACATGCATATTGCATCATGTTCTCCCTTT
>NC_051407.1:9328648-9328842 GCF_015228065.2 Penaeus monodon
ACCTTCCCACCCACACCTCCTCATCAAATATTAAAACATGTGCCAGGAACGAAGACCAGAGGACATCTCATTATCCCATTCTTACCTGATACCCAAGTTCATCAAGATCCCCGGATGAAGAGGCTGTTAAAGTGCGAACAAGAGACAGCAGCTCATTATCAGGCAAGCGGACCCATTGGCTTGTGCATGGCAAG
>NC_051407.1:9328870-9328959 GCF_015228065.2 Penaeus monodon
CCCGCAAGCTGTTGTCCTGAGTACAGTCCACGGTCACCTTCATCTTTGAGCTAAATTGTCGTGGCGTAAAGTATAGGGAAGTAGGTTTT
>NC_051407.1:9328990-9329102 GCF_015228065.2 Penaeus monodon
GGTTAGTTTCTGGTCATTATGGCTGATTTTGATTCTTAAATACAAATAAATAAGCTCTATTCATATAGGTCGTTATCAAGGATCGTATATATGCTCAATCGTTAATTCCACA
>NC_051407.1:9329235-9329516 GCF_015228065.2 Penaeus monodon
CGGGAGTCGAGCAATCAAGCGAAACATTTACGATAAGATCTTTCAGCAGTTTCCCCCAAAACGGCCTAAACACGAGCTCTAAAGTATGTTTACGTCTCTGATAATTTGTCCGCTGCCTTGGATCCGACCTGATAAAATACTAGTGTAAATGTTTAGACCAACGTAATAGGAGAAGGGACGAGGGAGATTATCAAACAAGTGAGCATCAACATACCGTCGCTTTGGACTTTTAAGCCGGTTTTGACGAGCTCTAGAACGTTCTTTTCCCGCGGGTGAAAATG
>NC_051407.1:9329549-9329915 GCF_015228065.2 Penaeus monodon
ACAATTATTTTCCCTTTATGGTAATATTTCTGATACGCTTCGATGCCATATAAAGCCCTCGCACTGTACACCATTTACCCAAACGAAGCTTACGTGCACTTCGCTGTATAAGGAAGACCCAAACAAACCATAAAATTGGCACGATAGAACCTCCCTATTTTGGTCTCCCCGCGGCGAGCAGAGGGCGCGACTGGACCCTGTAGTTGACGCATGTGAAAGCCATTTTTTGGGGGGCGTGGCTTGCAACCCTTAACGAGAGGGAGACGTGTGTGTATATCTCTGTGACACTTCGGTGCTTGCTTGTTATCATGGGCGATGTATGTGTGTGATTTGTAACTCTCGTCTGATCATTCTTTATAGGGGTAT
>NC_051407.1:9329994-9330803 GCF_015228065.2 Penaeus monodon
GGTTTGGGTATCTGTCTATGAGACTATAACAGTGCCTCCTACATAGTGTTCTGAACGCCAATCAACTTTAATGCCTTTGACTTTTAGACAGGATAAGATGGCAGCTTATTCGGAGGGGTAAATAAGTCAAATTTCCCATTTATTGTAGTCTTTTCAGTAAGCGACCCACGCCATTTATATATATATTAAAAAAAATCATTTGACTTAACCATAAAGAAAAACTTATGCCCAGTATAGTTTTTGACTTGACTGTTTTCATTCAATCAAGGTTTGATGAATTGACCTAAGACCAATTCATGACTTTAATGCATGCAACATGACATTTATCACACAGGATAATAAGACATTAGCAAAGGGAAGTCTCACACCAGAATCAGATCATACATAAATATCATAACCTCTTACATACATTTTTTCTACACGTACAATGGTAAGATCACATCCTAGACGACACACAGAACATAGTTAAATCGCAAAACACAAAGCCAACCATTTTGTTTTGCTCTCCGGCTATTCAGAACCAAGAGGTCTAATGTGGGCGTAAGGGCGTGGTGCCTCCCGTCCCCTGGCGCCCTCGCTCCCACGCCCGTGACGAGAGGAGAGTGACCAGCAACCTCCTTCTTGTAAGCTGTGAAGGGGCGGAGGGGAGGGAAGGCCTATAACGAATAAAAGGGCCAATACAAATGGGACTAATGGGTTTCTATAAGCTTCTGTTTACTCTAACAAAAAATATATGTATACTAAAACAAGGTAATTTTCGCATATGTTTACGTTTATATGGCCGTGTACTTGCTTAACTTCCATCCGAC
>NC_051407.1:9330830-9331776 GCF_015228065.2 Penaeus monodon
CTAAATTACTGTTTAGGTTTATTTAGATTCACACAAACTGGTAAACACTAAACCAATCAAAGACACCCAAGCATAGCACCGCAAAAGCGCGCCATAGCGACACGAACAGCAGCGTTAAATCACTTAATACGAACAACAGAAGAGGTAGACAATACAACATTAAAAAAAATGGCTCGAATTTAGATCCGAACGGCGATAACCCCATGAAATACGAGGCGTTAGAACGAAAACTACAGGTTTGCGAATCGAGGCAACGACTTGTAAACGTGGGCATGGAAACGAATACATCTATTCCCTCGATTGTTGTGGTTTTGATGTTTTCATGGGCTGTAAAGGAATGCAGAGAAGCGGGGATTCAAAAGGCTGTGGGTGGAAGCGCATTTCTCAAGTGGGTTTACGAGTTCGAGGGCCCAGTATGGGTTATACGGAGGCGGCGCTGCAGGTGATAGGCACTGTACATTTCTTTATCGTTACTAACAATCACTACGTCATAAACGGATGAAAGAATAAAAGTAGATAAAAACAATTTACTTTATCATTAAGACATTTTAAAAATAAATGTAAGAGATCATATACAAATAAATCACAGAAACAGAAAAAGGGGAAAAGTTCACTATATCATAAAAAAAAACATGATTTACAAAAGTAAAAGCAAGACGGAGAATCTATATAAACAAAAATCATAAAGCACAAAAAACTCAAATAGAATATCCTTAAATCATAAATATACAAATCGCAGAAAGAAGAATCAGAATTAAATAAACTAAATCATAAACACACAACAAAACGAATCAACATTTTTTTTTCTCCATCATAAAGCATCCGAAGGGGAAAAAAAAGATACACCAGACCCATAAGAAATAACAAAATTTCAAAATGTCAAAATCCACATAAACCGCCGAGAGCAACGTTCCTCCATCATAAACCACCAGACCCCCCCCCCCCC
>NC_051407.1:9331807-9332021 GCF_015228065.2 Penaeus monodon
GTTTTAAGAGCCCGAGTAAGAAGCAGGTGAGGCGAGTGCAGGTGTGGGAAGAGCAGTTCTTAACCTTGCTCGTCCTCCTCCGGCCAGCCTGTCCGACCTGTTATGGAGCCACAGTGGGCGTGACACGATTAAGTGGGCGTTCCTAAGGGTCAACGTTTGACCGATTATTTTGATCCGCTGGATGGGAGTCGAAGTATGAATTGTGGGATATTTC
>NC_051407.1:9332144-9333148 GCF_015228065.2 Penaeus monodon
ATCTCCTCTCCTCCTTCCATTCCTCTCCTATCCTCCCTCCATTCCTCTCCTATCCTCACCTCCGTCCCTAACTTTCTCTCCGTCTTTTTTGGTCAAGTTCCTTTCGTTCAAGAAAATATGTCTCAGCCTTTCGTATCAACGATGCAGAAAATGAAGGGAAGACTATACTAAAAAGGACATTGACGCGATAACCGTAGCATGTTCCTCAGTATTATAATGACCCTAAAAGATAGTAATAAACGATATCTTGTATATTAACCCTTAGTAATACCAGACGCAGCGGTGGATCGAAGGGCTAAATCCATCGTGATGTGGGTATTACTGAATATAATAATAGATATTGAGTGAATATTGGAAACCAACGAGGACGCAACACTTTATGGGATTTCGTAAGTAAAAAGCGTCAGTTGAGATTATTTAGAAGACTGAAGTTGAGACTGATGATGAAAACAGTAAATCTTCGGTAGTATGTTACCTTAGACCATTCATCATATTTTGAAAATTAAGTTAAATATACCAGTGCAAAAAGCTGATGATTTCGTCAGGCGGGACGGTGATAAACGTAACTTTTATCTATATATTAATTCATTTTATGGCAGAGTGGGAAAAAAAAGTGAATTAATATTTGAGACAACGTAAGGGAAAATGCCGAAGTTAATAATAATGATAAAAAAAATGTGATGACATGGTTCTCAAGTCTTATAAAAGAAGGTACAGTCGATTGTGATGAAATGTGTGGTTAAAGGTTTTGAAGGAGAGGAAGACTGTGAGGATGGATGGTGATGATCAAAGATTTAGACGTTATGATGGTTGGAAATCATGACTAAGATTTGAAATGCTGATTTTAGAGATTAAAGATGATGTATTGATAAATACGTTAGGGCACGGCGAGTGTACTTTAATTCTGTCAGGATGAATAATCAGTGTGTAACTTTGGAGTAATTAAAGCAGTAGTTGTCAATAATTTCGATTGTCTATCATGATCTTTTCTTTTTTGCACGTTG
>NC_051407.1:9333589-9333761 GCF_015228065.2 Penaeus monodon
TAACATCGATGATAAACATATCTCATCATCTTCATTCTCGAAATATTTGTCTCTCGCTCCACCTCCGTCCCCCACCCACAGAACATGTACAGAAGGTTGCCAGTGACGTTTGTGGGAGACTCGGCTGCCCACAGATGTCGCCCACACAAATTATACCCCATTTTGGTGGATT
>NC_051407.1:9334111-9334394 GCF_015228065.2 Penaeus monodon
GGCTGATATTTTTTTATTATTATATGTAGGAGGGTAATTCTAGAGTATATTATATTTTGATGAATATACGTAGACGTAATATAGACGGTGGTAAGAATAATAGTTATGCTGGTGATGATTATGATGGTGTTTTTATTGATCCATTGGCAATAGCAATAATAGAATACGGGCCATAGGTATAAGTGTGATGATAATCATCACAATACATACATCACCACAATATAAATAATGACGTTAAGACGACTATCAATAACAACGACACCCATATCATAAATAATAATAG
>NC_051407.1:9334456-9334768 GCF_015228065.2 Penaeus monodon
ATGATTATGATTATGGCAATTAAGAATAATAAATCACAAAATTGTAAATTATGAAAAAACAATAATACAAAACTAGTAAAACTGAGAATGAATAAATCCACAACTTAAAAAAAAAGTTCATATAAAAAAAGAAAACCAAAAGCAAAAAACTTTCATGGTAAAAGCATTTATTTTCCTTTTTATCTCTCCTTAGTCTCAGTAAATTTCGTAACGAGGTAATAAGATTCAGTAATTAATATCAACATCAATAGTGATATCAACTATTGTAATATCAATTAACAATTAATTTTATAGCAAGGCAATGACCGCGTT
>NC_051407.1:9334836-9335002 GCF_015228065.2 Penaeus monodon
GGAAGAGGAAGGAAGGATAATTAATACCTTATAATAAACATTAAGGAAACGAAGAGAAAAATATAATAAAAGAAGTGAGAAAAATCAGGAGAAGAAAGCAAGACAAAGGATAAGAGAGATTAAAAAAACAGATAATGTAGAGACACCGAGAGAAAGGAAAAGTGAG
>NC_051407.1:9335169-9335724 GCF_015228065.2 Penaeus monodon
ATATGGGAGGAAGGGAAAAGGGAAGGGAGGGAGGGAGAAAGAGAGAGAGATAAAAACTATACACACAGCCACAACACAAACACATCTACATAAGATCACAACACCACCACGAATCATACAAAACAATACAAAACAAACAAAGGTCCCCCCCGAGATCGAGATCCCCCCTTCCCCCATATGCCCTCACCCCCCCCCCCACCCACTCGCGAGAGGAGGTTACCTGAGACGGGCTGAGTGCATGTCTGTGTGCATTGCAAGGCCAGTGACGTCACATTCCGGATGCAAAAGCCTGTGCAATACCGGATGGGGTGCGGGGCAGCCGATATTGCAGAAGGAAAAGGTGGTTGCAAACAATGACTTGACTACTGGCAACAGAAAAGCTAGTGATGTACGTTCTAAATCGTTGGTGAATGGTGATAAATACACGTAAGCCTATATATCAATGATTACAAAACACTATGATCGTTGCAATACGAGACAAAAGAAGGAATGGTTACTAGTATCATCACAGCACGAGAATCATTACCATTCCAAAAATGACAACACCACTAAACG
>NC_051407.1:9335766-9336185 GCF_015228065.2 Penaeus monodon
ACTTCTTCAATAATCACTTTTATCAATATTCTAATTCACCAATACCATAATCACCAACCCTCTCATCGCTACCAATAATAATTATTACCACCAAAACTGTCCTTTACTCAGACGAGTTCAATCTAACGGTACACAGAATAAGCACGCACCTTGGGCAAAGCAAGCACTGGAGTTCATATGTAAAGTTGTTTACATGCTGTTAACATGATACACATATATGAATTCACTCAACAAATGCCTTCTTTGCAAAATACATTTGTACCCTTCAACTTACATGGAGATATGAACTAAGATGTAATTATTCTGCCTTTTTTCCCACCCGTTTATTCTTCTATTTACTTATTAATTTCTTCATGACTATCAAGGAATTCAACCACTGGGAGAAAATGAATGGCATACTTTTGTTTTGTTGACGATAT
>NC_051407.1:9336749-9337350 GCF_015228065.2 Penaeus monodon
CAAATGTTTAGGTTATATAGACGCCAAAACTGCGACCATTAAAGATTGTGCATCTTTCTGGCGACACAAAATTATGATCAACATTTACTCTAGTGTCAACAATACATGCAAATACATCATAACAATGAAAACAAAATCATTAAGTAAATTTTCACGTAAAGAGCTGGCGAGCTCAATGAAAATTCTCGTGACACATTCATTCAAAATCGCGGCCTCGCAGAACAAAAGATCACGGACCTGAAGATAAAGTTTCGATAAGAATACAATAGCAGTCGAACCAGACTTTCTACCTATACACATATATATAAATACACACATTCTTTTTTCTCTTTCCCTTTGTTTCAATGTCTCTTTATCCTTTTCCGCCTCATCCCACGCGTCCTAAGCCCACATAAGGCTGGAGAGACCATCGCTAACCAGCTCGAAAGACCATCTGGCCGCGGTTCGAGAATACGGAACCCACGACATCGCGCGACACATTCAGGGCCGACCGCACCGCCAGCCACGAATTATGATGTCGTTATCACAGGGAGTCACTGAGTCCTTTTTAGGGGGAGGGGAACCAGTCCGAAGGCAAACGAGGATAGGAGGAGAAAAGATA
>NC_051407.1:9337372-9337473 GCF_015228065.2 Penaeus monodon
AAGCCGGAAATGCTTCAAATATTCGGTGTCGAAACAACATAAGGAACAAGGCTGACGTTGCGACACAAACCCAACACATGTATAAAAGTGCTACATACATG
>NC_051407.1:9337505-9337961 GCF_015228065.2 Penaeus monodon
GGAGTTGAAAATAGGAAGTCCCTATAGACAAATCTACCATCAAAATACCCGCTCTTTAATGAAATAGCTACCCCTTAATAAAATGCCGAATGGGAAAAGATGATGTAAAGAAAACGGTCGACAAGGAGACACCGCCATTTATCAAATTGGGGTAAATGGCGCTTCGCAAAACAGAGATAGAAATTCCGACGATTTTGGCGGCATTATAATCAATCATTTGCCCAATTCGCATCACCAAAAACGTTAGAAATATACGAGCAAATCAACGAAAGACTAAAGATGGATTAAATCAACTAATAAAACTGATGGTCCATATAATTAAGTTACGGAAATGTTTACGTTACTTTTTATGTAACTTAGGAAAGTAGTTTAGTATATCAGCTTAAGATATGTTCTATTAACATCGAAAGAGGAAATATTAAGATGAGAAAAAATATGGAAAACGGAATTAAAGAA
>NC_051407.1:9338281-9339153 GCF_015228065.2 Penaeus monodon
CCGATACTTTCATCATAAACATACACATAAAGATAAAACGACTTTTTTTTCCTGAAGACGGACATAAAACCATAACATTAGCGTTAATGAATGTGAAAAATACAAAAATAATATAATCTAAAATCACAACAAAAAAATCAAGGATGAATCTTGACAATATCAGTATTTAAAAAGTCGCAAAATTCGTGAAGTGAAAAAAAAAGACTTTACCAATAAACGCAATAGATCAGATCGATTTGGCAACACTTGACCCCTTTGGGAATCTTACCTAAAAGATACCTTAAAAGGAACGCCTCAATGCGTGCATAATTTTTCTTTCTCTTTCTTCTTAATTACGTTCGGATAATAAACCTAAACAAATCATTACTGATTCTTCTTCAACTTTTGAAAGGAAACTGTTGACTCACATCTATATGAAAGATGTCTGAAAGTTAAACCAACCTAGACATACGAAAAAAAGGAAAAACAAAAAACAAAAAACAAATCAAATAAATGAAAAAAATATATATGACCTACACCTGAGAAAAAAATGCAACGAAACAAAACCCACCATAATAAAAAAAAAATAGAAAAAAAATAAAAGAAAACACGGAAGGTTTTCCCAGAAGTGAAACCCGGAGTGGCTCATCCCCGGGGCAAAGGGCGGGGGTACCACGTTATGTGTGCTGTATGGCCGGGAGGAATTTCAACCTGCGAAGGCGAGAGAGCTTGATGGCGGGGCACCGGAAAGGGGGGCGGGGGTAGGAAGTGAGGTTTGTGAGAGGTTGGGGGTAATGTTAAAGACTGGAGGCGGGACTGTGAGAGGTTTGGAAGCGAGGTTTTTCAGAGGTTGAGAGAGGTTGGAGGCGAGATTTTTCAGAGGTTGGAATCGG
>NC_051407.1:9339442-9339998 GCF_015228065.2 Penaeus monodon
AGCCACCGACGGGGACAACATACAACCGAATTTATGAATGCATTTTAAAAGGGAAAAGGTTGTGGGGGTTATCAGCATTGATCGGGGGGGGGTCATACTGGGGTCCCTTTTGATCAATGGACATAACGCACGAATCCGAAAGTGTGATGAAAATGAAGAAGAAAAGAGAGTTTTTTTTTGCGTTGACAAGCTCCATTGGCTAATTCATAAAGAGTTATTGAGTGAAGAGATAAGAAGGGAGATTAGAGAGCAAAGAAGGACATGAATTATTTCTGTGCCATTAACCAGTCCTTACTGTTTATATAATTAGCCGATAAAAAAAAAAAAAAAAAAAAAAAAAAAACATAACAAAAAAATACCGACCGATAAATACAAACAAAAACAAACAAGAACAATCACAATAACAACAACAAAGACAAACAGAAACAAGAAATGCAAACAACGATAACAGAGACAACAACAACAAAATAAAACACCCGATATCCACCCGGAAATAAATAAATAAACCAACAAATAAAAAAACAAAAAAACTTTCACTTGGGTATAATAATTACAA
>NC_051407.1:9340035-9340333 GCF_015228065.2 Penaeus monodon
AACTCTCAGGTCATCGGGGCTTTCCTCTGACCACCCCGACGAGAGCAAGCGACCTTAGTGCTTGTGCGAAAGTGAAACAAAGCCAATAATTGCGTGTTAGAATAAGAAGGGAGACAGTTAGGTGTAGAACTGCCCCGCCCGCTATGATGGACGCGGCTGTGTGTTCTCAGGCTGGGTAGGCCTATGGTGGAACACAAGACACAAGAACACAAGATGATTTAGAAGTGGAGACAGAAGTGAAGATATAGAAAGATGGGAAGTTGTGACGATAGAGGTGGTAGTAATAGTGGTGGTGATG
>NC_051407.1:9340745-9340864 GCF_015228065.2 Penaeus monodon
CACTTAATAATCTTCTTTTTCTTGACTGCATCTCGTCTGCGTTCTTGTCGCCATATGCAAATGACTTGGCAATCCGTAGTCTTTAACAACGTCATTTGTGATTGAATAAACAAAAATAA
>NC_051407.1:9341233-9341350 GCF_015228065.2 Penaeus monodon
TGTGGATAACTCACCTTTTTTTAATTCAATCACATTTATGAACATTGGTTAGACCACATTACCAAAAATAAAATTTAAACACATCAGAAAAATGAACATCCATTCTTTAATAAATAT
>NC_051407.1:9341531-9341722 GCF_015228065.2 Penaeus monodon
TCCCACGCAAACGTACCACATTCACGCCCACGGCCGTCTACCGCCCATCCCTCATTCTCGTACCTCCTGTCAATGAGATTATTGCCACAGTCTCCAAATGTGGCAATGCAAGTGGCAACATAGGTACGATGATGAGGCCCCTGCGAGATTCGGTTATGCAATCGACGGTATTTTTTTTTATCGCTTACAGT
>NC_051407.1:9342136-9342718 GCF_015228065.2 Penaeus monodon
TAGAGAACAAGATGATGATGAAGCTACTGTACTACCAACGCCTTCTATTGTCCCGTCTCGCCCTGTTGAGTTGTGACATTTACAAGAACGTGCGCTTTTGTCTCCTCATCTGTCACGCCCCGACGCTAGTCTCCCTCGACAGCATTTACATCTACTGACAATAAGAGGCATGCGAGATCCTATCTTACGGGACAAGAGAAGAATCAGAACCAACTAAAAGGACACCCGATCGTCTTTTGTTTACATTGGCGGGAAGAAGAGATTCACACCCAAGGGAATTAGATTAATGACGACCCCTATATTCCGGGACTCTATACAAAACTGCGACGTCACAAATCGTAGTGTGCGTCGTTTCGTCAGCGATACACCCAGAGAGCCGCCCACGCTACGCCCACACATGATGACGGACACATTTCTCCCCCAGAAACGTGTTTTACAATCCCATACCTTGTTAGCACGTCGTATCACCTGCAGTTTTAATTTCTCCTGGGAGGATTTTAGTGACTTCATAATGAAATTTTCGGATTGTAGTTCCATCAAGGGGCTTTAAATTCTTAAGGTCATTTGACGAATGATGCGCAG
>NC_051407.1:9342808-9343110 GCF_015228065.2 Penaeus monodon
TTTAACGCAAATAACTAAATAATCTCGAAAACATACTGGTACTTGAATAAACTACAATCAGACATTTGCTGTCTTTACCTTCACCTAAATTCTAGCGGGACACGTCTTGGGTGATCCCGACACATGCCTCTGCAACTGATACCATCTCCCTGTGCCCAGATATGCCTGATTAATTGGAACACTTGTCGCCATTATGGTCGCAGATCTCTCGATAAGCCGAGACGCGTAATAATGTTAGACTCTTGATCGTCTCCTCGTTGTTACTCCTTGTTTACAGGAAGTTGTTATGATGCAAAATTGTA
>NC_051407.1:9343367-9343824 GCF_015228065.2 Penaeus monodon
TAGAATGAGAGAAAGATAAACAGACACATAATCAGACACACAGACACAAACACATACACACATCCAAACAAACACACACTTAAGCCCCCCTCATAAAAAAACGACATATATCCTAACAACCCCTCCCGAACGGCGACCATGCATACCTCCCACCAGCCTTAGATACTTATAATAGACGTTGCTCGCGCCGTCGCAACCAGGACCCGTCGCAGACAAGTCTATCGCCCGTAACATAAATCCCCGCTTATGTCCCGCCGACGCTCCGCTGTCCACTTTATTCTGTTTTGCTGTCGACGAGCGATAACAGCCTGGCGTCGGTGGCAGGGCGAGGTGGCGGTACTTTGCCTGTCTTGTCACAATGAGGAGGAGATTTATTCTTATTGTGACAGATACAATCGGCCATCTTTATGTAGAAACACTCACATATTACGTACGTATGTGTGTATATGTATTAATG
>NC_051407.1:9344137-9344707 GCF_015228065.2 Penaeus monodon
GGACAAGAATCACAAACACCCGACTGCCTGTATTAACTTGTCGCTGTCATCAATTTAGAACGCAAGTAAGCGGTAATGAGGATAAAAATAAAAAATAAAAACATGTTTTATCTTTACACTGTAATTAAGCCAAAAGAAAGAATTCGCGGCATAAATATCAATTGATTTCAAGATGTGTTCTTGATAATCCGTCCTTTTACAAATACAACTGAATTAGCGTATAATCAACAAATGCGGATCGGTGTTAAGTTAAAAATATTTTAGATATTCACCACACCCCTAGATTTGGGGATATTTAGGAATATTATATTCAGTATCCCTTGATTTCTTTATATAAAAACGAGCTAGATAATTAATGAAGTAAGCTTTGTTCACGTCAAATCACGTTCTGCATTATCGCACATGTTTCTTTGGTAAAGTATACACATACCTTGAAGTGTATCAAATAAATTGAATGAACGGAGAGGGAGTGAGAGGAAGGGGGGAGCGAATATTAATCAAAAGAACACACAAACAACTTTAAAATATTTTAAAACATAAACAAAATAATTCATACCCACTCCCCCCCCT
>NC_051407.1:9344757-9345547 GCF_015228065.2 Penaeus monodon
TCTCACTGATTTAAACCTACAAAGAAAAATGAACAAAGAAACACAGGAACAGAAGGAATACAAAAAAATGTAAACAAACACTGGAAAACGATTCAAAAAGTCGTCATATCACTTGAGAGGAGTGTCCACCTGCTGGGGCGTGGTGGCTTTGTTTACATCGCGCGGCCTCGAGACGAGAACAAACACGCTACGCCATCTGTTTCGCTAGTAATGGCTACGTCGCTTTTAAATGGGCTTATTTTTAAATGTTATTTGCTGAAGGTGTGTGTGTGTTTGTTTTTGGATATGGTTAATTTTGTTTGGGACAATTTGCTGTAATGAGGTCATTACATATCATGATAATTATACGTATATATTGCCCATATGCTTCCACAATTTCCGTTTATGGTCTGTTATATATATTGTGTTTGGAATAGTTGCTATTCGAATAACGATTCTGCTCCTTTTAGTTCAGTTTGTTCTTCGATCTAAGACAGACCTCTCCCCTCAAATGTTGAAATTTGACTTTACATCCCAAAGAAGCAAATCACTAAATCACCTTTTCTGTCGTAAACTAAAACTACCTGCAATCTCCCAGGTTTCCGGCAAATATTTAAAAGACAGAGACAGAAACTCCCAGGAAAGTTAAAGAAAGAGTTAGTACGTTCAGTAATGGCTGTATCATAAAACAAGCACTTGATAGGTTCGCTCTACGACCTACTTTGACTGGACAACCCGGGGCTATGGTCAAGATACTGCGTAGTTACAGCAGTGTCCACAAGAGCGCGTGGGCATAGCCAGATTTCGACAC
>NC_051407.1:9346412-9346744 GCF_015228065.2 Penaeus monodon
GTTGTCTCTACTACTCTTTAGTAATAATCGTATATTATCGCTTTACAGTCTCTTACGCTTCTTCTTACCCTCTTATGATAGTTTAGTAGAGTTTATTATTATTGTTCTATATAATACCTTATTTAGATAGATAAGTAGTTTATGGCTCGTAATAAAGGTAGATCTAAACTTAAAACGCATTTTGGGGATAAACTAATAAGGAGATTGGTGGGTTCTTATTTTTTTCCCCTTTTTTTTACGCTCATTTTTTAGAACGTCTTGCCTTTCCTTCCGTCTAAAGAAAAATGCCTTGTTTTCCTTTGCGTTTCGTTTTTTTTAAAATCCGTCTCATA
>NC_051407.1:9347264-9347567 GCF_015228065.2 Penaeus monodon
CACCTGCATAGTCGCCCATGGTCCCTGCCAACACCAACCCGCGGAAGGCGAAGTTGTGGCCTATTTGGCGTGGGCGTCGAACTCGGGCGCCGCCCATCCCTGGCGCCCGGCAAGCAAGGCATGGGCGGACGACCCACGCCAACCAGGTCGTCACTGTCAGACGCAGCGAGTCGTATGAGGCGATGGGGGAGGGGGGAGGGGAAAAGGTGGGGTGAATGGGGGGGGGCGTTTATATTGCGTTTTAATAATTTGTAAATGAAGTGTGTGTAAAGTTGATGAGTGTGTACCCGATGTTCCACCGAT
>NC_051407.1:9347891-9348095 GCF_015228065.2 Penaeus monodon
AGATTTTGACTGAATTGATAAAAAAGCAAAATACTGCAATTTCTTATGTATTCCGTGCACGTGCTACGTAAACCAAACGTAATTTTGCAACATCGATAAACAATATTGTGTAGCCCACTCTACACCTACAGCTCGTTGCCAATACCTTGACATTGCCATAAATCGAAGTCTGACAAGTACGTTGACATAACCGAGCACCACCCA
>NC_051407.1:9348188-9348264 GCF_015228065.2 Penaeus monodon
TAAAAGTAGACAAGTATGAAAAAAAAAACAAGAAATTGGTTTATTGAGAAATTAAATAAAAGGAAGGAAGTTAAGT
>NC_051407.1:9348348-9348841 GCF_015228065.2 Penaeus monodon
GGGAGAAATGGGTAGATAAATAAGATCATGACTGCGTATCAGTGTACACGTAAATATACATATATCATAATTCAGTTAAATTAGCTATTCTCTACACCAAAACACATCGGCATATAAAACAAAAATTGTTACCCCTCAACTGTACGCATTTTCTCTCAGAAAAATTGTTACTCGAAGAAAATGGGAAAATAAGGGGTGACGTATACCTTTCGCGTCGCTGCTCAGCATGCGAATCATTTTCACAGTAACAGTAAAATATATTAATAACTCAGTTATTTATCAAACCATACTTATTTACTTTTTAGATGACATTTCAAGTTAAGCAAAATGTTAATAAAAAGAGGTTCGGAATGCATTAGCTCCTAAACACATACACACATAAATATACAAGTGTTGATATTTGTGTATAATAGCAAAGCAATTGTATGTTGCACAGAACAAAAGAACGATGGAGAAGGAAGTCACATGATAAAGAGGAAATGACACGCATATT
>NC_051407.1:9349233-9349541 GCF_015228065.2 Penaeus monodon
CTTCCACCTGCATAGTCGCCCATGGTCCCTGCCAACACCAACCCGCGGAAGGCGAAGTTGTGGCCTATTTGGCGTGGGCGTCGAACTCGGGCGCCGCCCATCCCTGGCGCCCGGCAAGCAAGGCATGGGCGGACGACCCACGCCAACCAGGTCGTCACTGTCAGACGCAGCGAGTCGTATGAGGCGATGGGGGAGGGGGGAGGGGAAAAGGTGGGGTGAATGGGGGGGGGGCGTTTATATTGCGTTTTAATAATTTGTAAATGAAGTGTGTGTAAAGTTGATGAGTGTGTACCCGATGTTCCACCGAT
>NC_051407.1:9349934-9350136 GCF_015228065.2 Penaeus monodon
ATTTTGACTGAATTGATAAAAAAGCAAAATACTGCAATTTCTTATGTATTCCGTGCACGTGCTACGTAAACCAAACGTAATTTTGCAACATCGATAAACAATATTGTGTAGCCCACTCTACACCTACAGCTCGTTGCCAATACCTTGACATTGCCATAAATCGAAGTCTGACAAGTACGTTGACATAACCGAGCACCACCCA
>NC_051407.1:9350237-9350314 GCF_015228065.2 Penaeus monodon
TAAAAGTAGACAAGTATGAAAAAAAACAACAAGAAATTGGTTTATTGAGAAATTAAATAAAAGGAAGGAAGTTAAGT
>NC_051407.1:9350434-9350920 GCF_015228065.2 Penaeus monodon
AATGGGTAGATAAATAAGATCATGACTGCGTATCAGTGTACACGTAAATATACATATATCATAATTCAGTTAAATTAGCTATTCTCTACACCAAAACACATCGGCATATAAAACAAAAATTGTTACCCCTCAACTGTACGCATTTTCTCTCAGAAAAATTGTTACTCGAAGAAAATGGGAAAATAAGGGGTGACGTATACCTTTCGCGTCGCTGCTCAGCATGCGAATCATTTTCACAGTAACAGTAAAATATATTAATAACTCAGTTATTTATCAAACCATACTTATTTACTTTTTAGATGACATTTCAAGTTAAGCAAAATGTTAATAAAAAGAGGTTCGGAATGCATTAGCTCCTAAACACATACACACATAAATATACAAGTGTTGATATTTGTGTATAATAGCAAAGCAATTGTATGTTGCACAGAACAAAAGAACGATGGAGAAGGAAGTCACATGATAAAGAGGAAATGACACGCATAT
>NC_051407.1:9351319-9351517 GCF_015228065.2 Penaeus monodon
CCGTTTTTCAAATTTCACATTTCTCATAACATGTTTACCGTTCATTTCAGTTTATTTAAGACAAAAAGAAAAGTACGCATTTCGACCTTAAGCAACTCGGTTATATTCAATGTATATTAGAGATACTAACTTTGCGAGATAAATGTTTTCACTTGAAATTTCAGATAATATTCCAGGGAATCAACAATATCTTCCCTA
>NC_051407.1:9351605-9351916 GCF_015228065.2 Penaeus monodon
GGCTAAAAGCACAACTACGATTTATTACTTTTTTCCGCAGGCAAAGTTACGACCCAACTATCCATATCTAATTCTATACCGAGTATACTACTCACCTTATCATTTGCCATATTTATTATCGTTTTTTTCTCTCTTTCTTTATAATGCTATTTACAAATAAAATCTCTAATGTAAAAGAATAAAAGGACAATAATTTTCTTCCAATGCAGAATCCACGGTAATATTATATCTGCCTTTTATACCGAGTTTAGTACTCACCTCATGGTTTGCCTAAATGCTGCAGTCAATTTTCTTTGTAAACTATCTACTAA
>NC_051407.1:9352022-9352199 GCF_015228065.2 Penaeus monodon
CTCTTAACATACCCCATATATTCTACGTATAACACCATACCTGCTACAAGAGAACAATAAAAAATATATATAATAAAAGGCTCATGATCAACCCCAAATGAGTATATAGGCCTAGATACTATAAAGGCAAATTTTAAAAACTTCTCATAATCAACTCCATATAGGCCTACCAACTAC
>NC_051407.1:9352224-9352579 GCF_015228065.2 Penaeus monodon
CCCAACACTTCACGTAGGCCTACCCTGAGAGGACATTGTACTCACTAGCTCCTGCAGACGGCGAGGGCGTAGACAGAGGAGCGATTTTGAACGGCTTATTCTGTGTCGGGGGCGTGGGCGGTGTGGGCGGCGTCGGGGGTGTTCCGGGCGTGACAGGGATCCCGGAAGCAGCACGCCCAATGCGGGTGGGCGTGCGGAGACCAGAGGGCTTCGGGCTGTTCATTGTGTGGGCGTGTGGGCGTGTAGGTGCGTTTGTGAAGGCGGCAGAAGGTCGTGAGCGGACTTCGTCAGCCTTAGCGATGCCCGAGCCAGAATTGTGACAAGCAAAATACTGGAAGCTTCTCTTTTTTTAAGG
>NC_051407.1:9352620-9353021 GCF_015228065.2 Penaeus monodon
CCTATTGTATTACGTTGCTGTCACTTCACTGCCACGTGATATATGTATTTATTTCATATATATTTATTTTCTTAGTTTCCCTTTATTTTCTTTTATTCTTTTTACATATATCAATTTTCTTTCATTTATTTCGTGTATTTGCCCTTCACTTAATCTTCTCAAGAGTTTTGCTTTAGTCACGTTTTCTTTCTTCTGGTCGTCCTGCGGGAAGATAATTAAAAATATTAAAGTATATGCTGTAAAATATTTGTTATAAAAAACGAGGCATAAGTGTCTATGTCCAGAGGATCTGGTAGAAAATAATTATAATTATATATATTTTAAGACTGATGCAGAGAGAAAAAAATTGGCAGATATTGAGAGATAAAGATAATGTGGATGAATGGGCAGATAAAAGTTAC
>NC_051407.1:9353212-9354281 GCF_015228065.2 Penaeus monodon
TTTTAAAAATCCCTATTTAACAAATCTAATATAAATACCTTACTCAGACTGAAAAAACATCCTTTTTAACACAACAAAAAAGTAACCCAGCAAAACCAGGATGGAAGAGATGTACACCAAAGAGGAGTCAAAGTGACACTGACAAATGACACAATGTACTCGATTTATAGTGTGTGCTTTTAGATAACCTTTCATATATGCATAACTACAGTTGTTAAGCTGATGTTATGCAATTCACGTATGACAGATTTTAAAAATCAATCATGGTCATTTTCTTCTTGTTTCTTCATATATTATTCGGGGGGGGGGGGAGTGGGTTACAGCATACATTTTTTTTTTACGTCATACAGATGATAAACAGCTTAAATCAAAAGAAAGCCAACGACACGACACGCGCACTCTATCATCCGCAGATCGCGACGCTAATTAATCCTGATGGTAAAAACAAACAAACACACTGTGTCGACATCTCTTGAGCAAATAAATAAAAGCGGAGTAATTAGTTAGTATGCCCGTCTCCCCTAATGAGGTTTCGCTCTATGTTAATGTATGATGAATGCGTTGTGGGGAAAATAGTTGCTCGTGACGCCACCAGAGGGCCACGCACGCGTCACGGTCTGGGACAAAATGTAAATCTCATTTGGCGTAAATATAAATTCCTGGAGTCGACGGAGTGGAGAAAGCAAACAAAGACTGTTGCATTTGCACGGTTAAACATCCCTAAATGTTGTTTGACTAAGATGGCGTTACAGCGCACACGATCTTCTCTTGTTCTGCTGCGAGGGAAATTCATCTCCGTCAAGATTCTTTTTCAAGGCATGTATAATGTCTTCGAACTTTTTCCACCCCCTGTAGCTTTTCTCTTTATATAGAAGAGAAAAGAGAGTTTATTTTGCACGATTGCAGTCAGTAAAGAGATCTTGGGAGGTAAAATCACTGCAGCTCTGTGACTTATGGCATAATTAAAGTTGACATTAAGAAGCAGTGCGTGAGATGCATAGGATGTACCTCATATGCGGACGTCGACTCGCCTTGTGCAACATGGCATGAAATTACGCAATATGTATGC
>NC_051407.1:9354548-9354689 GCF_015228065.2 Penaeus monodon
ACATTCAAACACCTGTTGATTTGGGAGGACTGGCATGCCTGGCTATGGTTAATGCCCGGCTGTGGCTGGTTCATAACAACCGAACCAGCCAGCCTTGTCTTGTGTTTCGTAGTGTCATAAGGGGTTGCGTATATCATGCAG
>NC_051407.1:9354932-9355063 GCF_015228065.2 Penaeus monodon
ACTACAGTAATGGGCAAGTAAGTGCGTCTTAATAAATATATTGCATATATGACTTCGTTTATGTTCGTAAGTATCTGTATAGGCGCTTAATAAATCCCTGACACCGAAATCTATTTAAAACTAATCCTATT
>NC_051407.1:9355094-9355844 GCF_015228065.2 Penaeus monodon
GCGACTCTAAACACAAGAAAACAATAGTTGTGTATTGTTGCATTCTTACCAGAATCGATACGTTCTTTTACAGATAAACAAACCAAGAATTACATAATTGCAAAATTTAAACGATCCCCCTCATCAGCCATTTATTGATGCACAACAAATCTTCATTCCCGATTTTTTCTTTCTTTCTTTTACAATCTTACGTTTTGTGTACGTACGTATATATAAACCAAGATTTACATAATTCTAAATCCACACCATCCTGAACTGATGCATTACACTCTTCCTTCCTTATATACAAGAACTTTTTTTTTTACGTTTTGTTTACACAGCATAAACAAAACCTCTCTGGCGCAACTGATCCAGGTTCAACGTTATTACGTAACATCGTCAATATAGTCGCTGCGTGTTAGAAGCGCCCCTGACTGTCACTTAGGACTTACCCTGGAGTTCTTACGGCCAATCAGAGCGAAACCCGAGACAGGACTCCCGTGGGCGTATTCATACTAGGCTCCGCCCACCTGCTCTTCTGCTGGTAGCGTGAGGGAGTTAGGGGGTGGGAGGGAGGAAGGCCAGAGGGTGGTGGCTTTCTTTGAATAAATGTCTATTATGCGTGAATGGAAGCGTTTCTATATTTGGCACTTTTTTATTTCTCTTTTCTACTCCCTCTGTCTCTTGTTTTTATCTCTTTTTTCCTGTGCACTTTTAGTCTGGCTGCCTGAACCTCCCTCTGTATCACTGAGCCTCTCTCTCTGTCCCTGG
>NC_051407.1:9356089-9356542 GCF_015228065.2 Penaeus monodon
AATGAAGGTTAGATTAAGCCTGGCCCGCTATTTTGACTCAAGGACTGCGTTTCTTGAGATAACACCTTTTCTTAAAATTGCGTTACTCGAGATAAATAGTTAACGTAAATATGTTTTACTTCAAACACCACTTTTTACGTAAATTTACGTTACCTCAGATCCCATTTTTTCGTAAATTTGCGTTACTTCAGATCCCACCTTTTCCATAAATTTGCATTAGTTCGGATACCACTTATATGCCAAAATGGCGAAATATAACCTTCGTATAATAATGCGTTTGCTCGAAGTGCCTACATTTACGTAAAATTACTTTGCCTGTTTACGTAAAATTGTTCCTAGACTAGCCACCTTTCGTAAGACCTACGTTGCTTGAGATAACGCTTATACGAAAATTTGCGTTCGTCTGATCTTCCATTTGTTTCATCTTGATAAGACGATCTCGAACAGTTGAGA
>NC_051407.1:9356571-9356658 GCF_015228065.2 Penaeus monodon
GATGATGTTCTTAAACGTATCCTGAAAGTATGTTATTTGGAGGGCCGAGGATGGCATAAATTGTGTCTAGGTATGAGGGATATGGTT
>NC_051407.1:9356896-9357132 GCF_015228065.2 Penaeus monodon
ACGAAAATTACGCGTGGTCCTACTCGACGGGGCGATCGAATACCCTTTCCTTCCCTTTTCCTTTCCTTTAAATAAACAAAGACACCCAAAGTATTCACAAATAAGACACAGACCGAAAGGGTACAATCACGGGTATCTGAATAAGGGTACTAGCAGATCGTGGTATCGTGTTGGTTTTAATACGAATATTTTTCCAGTACCATTTGTCGTATAAGGAGTCTCGAGGATATGAGTAT
>NC_051407.1:9357700-9357954 GCF_015228065.2 Penaeus monodon
ATGAAAAAAATCAGCCTCATTCCAACGCACGCATTTTCGCCCCCCCCAAAAAAAAAAAAAAACGGTTTCGAAATCTCGCTGTAAGATTCCCAACGAAAACGTGATATTTTCTCCGTCACTTACATACCCTAAGTGAGCCAATCCATTACACAAAGTGGACGCATTACATACACTCTACACACACCTACACAGGAACAGTGGGACGCACCCAAGCCCATTTGGAAGCAGGCAGGCAGGTAGGTGATTTTGGGGTC
>NC_051407.1:9358232-9358350 GCF_015228065.2 Penaeus monodon
ATAAATTGCATACAGTCTATCCAAAGAATAGGAATACAGTTATTGTCTGTTAAGTGGAAGGTTTTAAGTGAATTGTATTTACAGGACTTAACACAGATAGAATTTTACAAGAAATTAC
>NC_051407.1:9358393-9358616 GCF_015228065.2 Penaeus monodon
TCAGATAGCACCTACATCCACACTCTTTTCACCAAAACAAAAACAGTAATAAAAAAAGGAAAGTGGTGAAGAGACACAAGTCGTTCTTTATGCCTCAAAATATGCCACACAGCCCTAAAGGAGAACGCAAAAGAACACTGATGAACACGATGAACAAAAGGAGAGTGTGTGGTCGGAGTGAGGGAAGCGGGGGCGGTCGAAGCAAGCACTGCCTCTTGCTTGC
>NC_051407.1:9359267-9359363 GCF_015228065.2 Penaeus monodon
CATAATTTCTTCTTTTTAATAATTTTATGCTCTTTCTGTCTCTCATGTTATCTACCTTTCTCTTGTTTTATCTCATCTGATCTCTTTTATTTACAT
>NC_051407.1:9359934-9360012 GCF_015228065.2 Penaeus monodon
AAACTCCTAAGAGCAGACGCGTGGAATGCACAGCACGCAGCCTCATCCCTTTAACATAGCAGAGCGCGTGTGTCATAA
>NC_051407.1:9360057-9360189 GCF_015228065.2 Penaeus monodon
GTAGTGGCTCTAAGGTGGCACCTCGTTGCATACCTTGGCACTGCCTCACCCTCCCTCGCGAGAGCTTGACCAGTGCACGTGGGGGAGTTGGCACTCGGGTGAAGGTGTTGTGCGGCTCTCCGTTTCTCTCTG
>NC_051407.1:9360386-9360616 GCF_015228065.2 Penaeus monodon
TCCTTGCGTTCCTTTCATCCTCACTCTCTCTTTCTTTCTCAATCTATTTTTTTCTACCCTTCTTACTATCTACCCATCTCACGCGACACCGAAATCCCTCAAATTCTTCACATGGGCGAAATTCCTTGAGATGTTAGTAGGCCTTTCAACCCTAAAGTCCTTTAATTTTTCTTCCTTTATTCACTCTTGTTTTATGCCCGGCGTTACCTGAATGGAGTGTGTTGGCTTAG
>NC_051407.1:9360665-9360841 GCF_015228065.2 Penaeus monodon
GTACTAAAAAAAAGCAAGTCGACACGTGAAAGTAACGTAAGCTTGTGCATGTGTTTGTGCCTGCGCTCGCTCGTTTAATGAATTTCATCGTTTATGTATTAATTTTCTGTCTAGTAGGCAAAATATCACGTATGTCTAAGTTCCTTTGTATCAAATTACAAAGTATAATATAATAA
>NC_051407.1:9361024-9361173 GCF_015228065.2 Penaeus monodon
TTTTTACCCCAAGGAAAAAAATCACTGCTATGAAAAAAAAAAATAGTTAAAAAGAAACATTTGCAAAACACACGATATGACACAAACACGTGATCCGGGTTTTAATTGCTATTCCAGTCACACTTCCAATGTACAAGTAGAGTAACTTA
>NC_051407.1:9361535-9361721 GCF_015228065.2 Penaeus monodon
GTAAAAGACAGTCAGCTTTTTTTTTCTTCAAAATCTCAAAATCACTTTGATGAATACGCGCCGTTAGATTAAATATGTATACTTATTACCTGGAAGAAACTTCATATCAAAATGGTTATTAGATTTATTAATCATATTCCTTGATTTTGAGGGAGGGAAGAGTTGCTTTAAGAAAATCAACAATGT
>NC_051407.1:9361961-9362102 GCF_015228065.2 Penaeus monodon
TGACGCGACGACCGGTGTGACGACAGGCACTCAGTGTCCTTGTGACGTTAATGGTGACGCCAGTAACGCAGCTTTTGCTGTTTGCTCAAGTGGAAATTGTCACTGGGTTCTATTCAACGCGTGATCTCACGTCCAAAACTC
>NC_051407.1:9362460-9362655 GCF_015228065.2 Penaeus monodon
TTAGTGGATCTTTCTTTTTCCTTCTCCCTTCTCCTTGCCGAGAAATTTGCATGATCTGATCTTTATTGCAGAGGCTTACGAACGTGATCTTCGTAGTTTATAAAGATGTAAGCATACTAGTAAAAATAAGGGATTATGGAAACTAGTGTAATATCTACGAGAACCCCCTTTTTTTTGGCTGCGATGACCTGTGAC
>NC_051407.1:9362929-9363020 GCF_015228065.2 Penaeus monodon
GAACAGTTCACGAACAGAGGAAATCCACCTGTTAGATAACATACATTGCATTCCTTAAAAAATACACTTAACACCAACAATATACAACCAG
>NC_051407.1:9363046-9363286 GCF_015228065.2 Penaeus monodon
CACTCCTTTCGATAGACATTTCAACTTTTTATTTCGATTTTCTGAAGGCGAAGAAGAAGCGACCGCGGGAACAAGACCCTTTGTGACCCAGCGACCGCGGATTAGGTGGCGGAGAGGCGGAGGAAAACAATGAGGAAGGATTGTACATACAGGAACTGAGAACCTACGTTTGAATTCATTAAAAAAATGTGAATGTTGAGAGTTATGGAGGGAGGGATGGTAGGATAAAGGGGAGAGATA
>NC_051407.1:9363440-9363720 GCF_015228065.2 Penaeus monodon
ATAAAGATGATAAACACAAACACTGTAAGATATAAAAACAAATAAAGCTGACAAAAGTAAATAATTGCCAGACGTGAACCCAAATGAAAAGTCGTGAAAATAACAACACCGGACAATAACAGCGGTAGCAAAAAGTTAGAAAAGAACAAATTAGAGAGAGAAAAAAAATATATATATATGTAGAACCTTCAAGCGCGAGTGTTGCCATCGAGTGGTCACCGTTCGCGTGGGCAGGCGTAAGGACTGACATGCTGTGTTGACTCTGCAACTCCGTCTTGCA
>NC_051407.1:9363812-9363917 GCF_015228065.2 Penaeus monodon
ATCCAAAACAACAATACAATTTCCACTTTGAATAATATTGTCCACGTTCGTTTCTCCACGAACCAATAAAAAAAAAAATCTCATGGAAACTGCAGAGCAATAGTA
>NC_051407.1:9364385-9364927 GCF_015228065.2 Penaeus monodon
TATCAGGCAGAGAAGTGGACATAACTCAAATGATCAAAGGTAATTACTGGGAAATGACCCGATGACAACACCTTTACAAACAATCCATGGTATGTATACTACGAATCCCACAACATGAATGACTAAACACGGAGGCAAATATCACACACGAACAAATAAAACGAAGAGTAAACAACTGAACAATTACATGCTATAAACAAAAATAAACAAAATAAACGAAGGCAGAGAAAACAACAAGGAAATACGAAACCAAATCAAACCAAACAAGTAAAACAAAAAACAAAAGCAAAAACAAATACGAAAAATGAAGACAAAGAAATAACTACAAAATACGAACCTAACCAAAAACCGAACAAACAAACAAAAACAAAGAGAAAAAAAAACAAAGAAAGGGCACAATAAAAGGCAACTTCGTGACATGAAATCAACGCCCCTTAACACATGTCTTTGCATCTGCACGATATCAGTCGAGTGACACCCTAACGCACGCTGGCATCCTCAACACACACACACTCTTGTACCTTCACATACTGGGCTTGTGT
>NC_051407.1:9365128-9365778 GCF_015228065.2 Penaeus monodon
ATTTGTATGTGGGTGTCTCCCTGTGCCTACGTGCGTGCTATATGTTGGCTGCGGACGTCCGTGCGTCGATAAAGACAATCAGTGCAAAAATTACCATAATTATCACTGGAAGTGCACCAGTCTCCTTATGAAAGCAAACACACCATTGTACAGACTGAGCGACAAACAAAAAATGATAATCAATTCTTCAACATCAACCATTTAAACCCATCCGTCTTTGCGAATATATAAAAGTACGTTCACCTTGACTCTATCCTCACGATCCCTCTTCCTTCCCTCTTGGCTTCGAGTTGGCAACAAAGACCTTTAACTTTTAGGCCTAAGAGAACCCTCCCCACCCTAACCCAATCCTATCCTGTGTCAGACCGATTGCCGATTCATCCTACAATCCAGACACGCGGGAGATCGATGGTTATCTCATAACATATGTTTATCATGTATAGGTTAACGCCGAGTTCTACTTTATACGCAGGGTCCCTTGCCCTTGATATGTCACGTGCGGCTCTTACTCTTGTCATGCTGAAGTGTTTCGTGCGTGAAAAATGACTGTCACTGTGATATGAACGTGATTAATATATAAATCCGTTTGTGGATTTGTCGTTTTGTAGTTTTTACGTATATTCACATTATATAATAGATCACTTCCAATG
>NC_051407.1:9366258-9366655 GCF_015228065.2 Penaeus monodon
GTATAATGTACACTTGGGATATCTGAAAATCTTGACGAACAAACCATTTAACTCATGACACTATCATACAGATACTGAGAACCGTTCTCCACACCAATTCCGAAAAGACTATACAAACCACCCCGTCGTTTCAGTTAACAAACAAACAAAAAAAAATCGTCTTCACTCTCTCGTCTTTATTGCCCAAAACATTTTCTTCTGAAGTCAGGACCTATTCTCGTTGGCTCTTTCCCATCGAGTCATGGCGGGGGAACAAGGCCACCAGCAGGAGGCAAGCTTAAATGCTGAGATCATCCCAGATTTACATCTCACTTGATCCTGCTCATCGAATTAACATCAACAAGACGCCACCTCGAGACGAGAGGGCCGTTGCAGCAACTTTACTAACAAGACCTTG
>NC_051407.1:9366690-9367397 GCF_015228065.2 Penaeus monodon
CTCCTTAGGTTTCTGTGGTCAAATAAAAGATGGCGCTGGTTGGCTTTTGGTTATCGTCTAAATGATGGCTCTGCTTCATTAGTTAGATGGTGCCATTTTTCCAAAGTAGCCACTCCTAGGACCATCTAGTGGGTGGGTTTAGTGACTCGGTGATCAACTAATAGGTATTACTTTTCAAAGGCTGGTTTTTAAGCAATAAAGAGGAGATAATCAGGTCATCAACACCATTCATTATGGTAATAATTAATGACTGTCGATTAACAACCAAGTCTGGTGCTTCAGTATAATATACAGTGTTTACTATATCTATGGCACGGTGTATAGTCCCTCATTCATCATATGGCTGATAATTTTCTACATGTTTCCCAAGCTCGCGCCATCTATCGGCCGAACACAAGACTAACAAACATTCTTATCTACCATTCTTTTCTTTTTTTCATCCATCTTTTATCACCATATGGGACATACTGGTCGTAAGTCAACACCTACATGACTACCGAGGTACAGATACCCATCAGGTTAGATGAAGATGCTGATATCTTGTTTCGTGTAAGTCCGCGGTCTGTTCCTTATACAGTGACTGTAATCATTCGCTATTTACAGTTCTGACACGATTTGCATCTTCCCAAGGCGATGGGGATTTGGAATAGCAGTCGATCAGCGGCTCGCCTCGAGTTCTCTGTCGTTGCACTTAATGGATGTTGTAT
>NC_051407.1:9367543-9368491 GCF_015228065.2 Penaeus monodon
GTTTTACAATCCATGTTATACGACACTGTTAAGATTTTTCGAATCTTAGGTTGTGCGAATTCAAAAATACAACTGTTTACACTTCTGTTCATAACCGTTGTATGTAAATAAACCTAAGATTTGCAAGTAAACTGTCCCCGCCTATTTTACAGACTAGAAATCCCTCGTTTAATATACCCTAGTTACATGATAACCCAACTGCCCAATATATCCTGCTTATATAGCAACACAACAACCCAATTGCCTAATATATACTGGTTCCTTAACAACCTAACTACCCTGTTCATCTATTTTGGGTTAACTACTGGTTTCAAACGTCCCTGACTATGAATGTTTTCTTTGTGTCATCGGGTATCATGCACTTACTGACCTCTCGGCTGATTTCTATAAATATTTAAGATGGCTTATTTGTTTCGATTTTTCTTCCATTACGTAAATATATGCACACTACAAAAACTTACACAGACTCATCAATCTCGATAAACACTAAATTATAGATCCTTTTTTTTCACACCAACACTCAAACGCCATCTGTCTCTACGAATGCATTTCTTCCTTCAAAGTTTCAAACTCAAACAACTCACTATTGGGACTTTCGTGAAGGGCGGCCGAATCGACCTTCCACTGGCCATTTACAACCTCAGAAATCCCTCGTTTTAATATACCCTAGTTACATGACAACCCAACTGCCCAATATATCCTGGTTATATAGCAACACGACTGCTCAGTACATCCTGGTGATATAACAACCCAGTTCCTTAATGTATTCTGGTTACTTAACCCAACTACCCTGTTCATCTTCTGTTTTGGGTTAACTACTGGTCTCGAACGTCCCTGGCTATGAATGTTTTCTCTGTGGCATCGGGGTAACATGCACTTACTGACCTTTTTGATTGATTTCTATAAGTACTTATGATGGCTTACTGGCGGTACATTCCCTGTAGAAAC
>NC_051407.1:9368781-9369140 GCF_015228065.2 Penaeus monodon
ATACATATAAAAACTATGCATTTAAACTAAACCCATGTACTAATCTACCTCACAAACCACCACGAAACGATAACCTAACCACAGCAGCATAAATCAAAAGAAAAGAAAACCTTATATATAAAAAAGGACCTTATAAATTCCCTATAAAGTGTCCTCCCTACCACAGGTTATCTCTACCGTTCCTTCGCCTACGCCACAGCCTGTCTTATATTACCTCGTCTACTCTGTCTACTGTGTCAGTCCATAGAACAAACTTTTTCAACAACAACAAAAAATCGCAACCGTAGGCGCGGCTGCGATCTGGCACTCATTTACTTAACGATCCGAGGAGTAACTTATTTCCTAACGTGAGATAAAAG
>NC_051407.1:9369381-9369830 GCF_015228065.2 Penaeus monodon
GCATGCGTATCTGATTATATACTGTTACTGTTTAGTGCTCAAACTCACTGTACAACCTAATACAAGACTTATTCGCAAATGGCTTCGAGCAAAGAAAAATGGTAATATCTATCGACAAATATGAAAATGATATTATTTACACAACTACATCGTTTACATATAAAGGTACCGTGAACTCCAACTTGTCGTTGCGTCAATAAACATCTCATAGTATTATAAAGGTATCATGATATACTATTATAATAGTATTGTAACAAAATTTAATAATTGCAAAACTTAAGTATTTGCAAAGGTAATGCGAAAACGGAGGGTGAAAGTGATTGCTGTATGTCGATGACTTTAACATTTAATAACCCTTTTACTATAAATTCCCTGATTATTTAAAAGTAGAAATGCACACGCTGGTTCAAGAGTCGGGGGAAGGACTTATGATAACCCCCTTAGATCAA
>NC_051407.1:9370155-9370284 GCF_015228065.2 Penaeus monodon
CAGTCAGTCAATGCACGCTACGCCTCTACATTACAACCTTGCCTACAACCGCTACTTACCTACCCCACAAATCTTCCCACGTAACAGAGAAGCCTCGTAAAAAGAACTAGTACTCACCCCGGAACGTAC
>NC_051407.1:9370385-9370584 GCF_015228065.2 Penaeus monodon
ACTCACCTTCCCTACACTCGCTTATTGACATTCACCACCCATAGTTGCGTCGACTCACGGCGATGTTTACAACCTCACCCAACACGCTACTATCGAGCCCAGTGTTGCCAACTTTTTTTTCTCTCTCTCTAAGTAGGGTCAGGATCTTATGGATGGCGTTTTGTCGGATTTGTGACGCTGTCTGTTTGATGGGAAGGAC
>NC_051407.1:9371296-9371468 GCF_015228065.2 Penaeus monodon
ATGTTCTTTCAACAACTGGAGACAATTCTTGTCTACAGAGCATTTGACAATTTGTTGCACATAATCTTTTAATATGAGAGCGAAAAGGGGGGGCTTACAGAATTTATATGATAGACATATATAGTTAGAAGCGACAGCTCCCGAATAAATATACAGCTGAAGAGTATTTTAT
>NC_051407.1:9371625-9371906 GCF_015228065.2 Penaeus monodon
CCTAACACATACAAATATAAACGACATAACACACGCGACAAAACCACATTAGGAGGAAAAAATGATACAAAATAAGCTTAAAAGAACTTAACACCGACTTAATTCCTGATTGACGGACCTTTGGCTACGCATGGGAAGATTAGGACCAAAGTGGTCTCTGGTCGCTCTGTGTATTGATGGTCATGACAGATCCACATTTGGGCGGATTAAGCTTAAGTGAATGATCGCCTACGGTCCGCTGTGGTAATTGGGCGATATTGCATCAAATATACGTGAAGTCA
>NC_051407.1:9373712-9374063 GCF_015228065.2 Penaeus monodon
AGAGGAGATCCTGGCTTCGCAGTCGAGGTCGTCCTCGTCCTCGGAAACCGAAGCCTCCCAGAGGAACTTCCTCGTCTTCTCGGCGAGCTTCTTGTAGTCGTCGAGGTCCATCTTCGTGAACTAGGCGAAACATCTCTCGTCCTCGCAGCGAGCGAGTCCGAAGTCGATGATGCTCGCCTGCGCTCGCCTCTCGCCGACCACGACGCACACGTTGTCCTGGTTGAGGTCCAGGTGCGTCACGCCGATCGCGTGTAGGCGCTCGAGGGCGGCGCTTATCTGTTCGAGGACGTCCTCCAGCTGCTCGCTGGACAGCAGCTTCTGCTCGACGCACCGCTCGAGCGTGACTCCGGC
>NC_051407.1:9375018-9375541 GCF_015228065.2 Penaeus monodon
TCTTCAAACTTGAAAGCAAGGACTCTCTCGCATTCCAAAACGAGTTAACCTATTCTGTACAAGACACGGCACCATGTTCCACCTTAGGCCTCCTCCTCCCCCTCCCCCCCTGCTGCGAGGTCATCCAAAAGGCAAACACACAGGCGTATCATCCGCCATGCAATTTTTAGCTTGCCTTTTACAGCATGAAATAATCATGTCCTGTTTACGGTATCTCGAGCGCCCTGTTCCCGCATGTAGGCCTATCGACATTTCAGAGCCAGACCTTGGGGGGTTATGTTAGGTCACCTCCACCCTCGATAAGCTTCTCCTTTAGGCCTACCCTGTGGGATGCCTGGACAGCAGGGCATCGCTCACCCTTGGACCTTCATGCCCTGGTATGGACTGGCATTTCCTTGCATGGGCTCGTGTGATCAATGTGTTCAAACGGGGAATTTCGTACGAGTTTTTCAAACGGGGAATTTCGTACGAGTTTTTCAAACGGGAATTTCGTACGAGTTTTGGTCAATGTTTTTGGTGAGCG
>NC_051407.1:9375872-9376053 GCF_015228065.2 Penaeus monodon
AGCGCCTAACGAATGAACAAACTTTTCATTAACATTTACAGATTCGCCAAACGATAAACAACGTTTAATCAACTGGACTGTTGAGAAACAAATTTGAATAATTAATGACAAGCGAAAAAAGTAGCTCTGTCGATGAAGAAGAAAAAAAAAAAGAACTATATACGTAAAAAAGAAAACGGGG
>NC_051407.1:9376140-9377158 GCF_015228065.2 Penaeus monodon
TCATTGATATTCGTATATCATTAAAGTCTGTCTGAATGTCATTGATTACTTTCTTTTAATTTCTTAAATGGATTTTTAAAAACATTCTTAGGAAGGCTACGTTTTATATTTTTGTTAATTGATTAGTCAATTAAATTATCTATTATTTCTTTCAGTGCTCTTTGCAAACCAATAACTTGCTTTAAGATAAAATAACTTTTCCCCCTTGAGTAAAATGCCCTTTTGATATTGGAAATCTTGACCCCGGACAAGGTTTTACAATATTAAAATATTTTAATAAAATATTAAAATACTTCTGAACTGCGCGTAAGTCAGTAAGATCATAAAAAATATATATGATAGGGTGGGATGTTATTTTACACCAAGAAAAAAGTATTATTTTCTATGCATAGAATGTTAGTAGATATGATAATGGAATATAATATAAAATTTGTGGTATCCATTGTGTTTTTTTCCCTTTTAGATATCTTACAAATGAACTATTACGAAATTTGATCATTACTGTTCTTTAGAATGAGCTTTGAATAATAGAATATAGCTCTACTAATTACTACTGAAGATTTTTTTTTTATTAATGTAATCTACAAAAATGATTTTCTTGCAAAATAAATAACGACTGCATGAGAGATATTGCTATTGCGTGCGTGCACGCTTGCGTGTGCTTGTTCGTTTCTATAAAAATCTACCTCATTTTCTTCTTCCACTTGGAGAATAAACTATTTCAAGCTACACTTGTTCCGACTTGACCGGAATGGCGCGCGAGAATACGATTTAAACCAAGAATTATTGCTAACGGTTCTGCTTGAATCAAGATTTAGCAAGCCGACGTTTCGCTGGAGAGGCAGGCAAAGCTTGGTTTAAGTCGCTCGCCAAAACGACGTCTGACCAACTCGGCGTAGAAACGGTTGCACAAGCTTGACCTGTACTTACGTTCACAGTCCCTTGTCTTTAAGGATCAAATTGCCATACCTGAAAAAAAGAAAGAGAAAACATTAGAAACGGGAATGAAAGGCCTTCA
>NC_051407.1:9377717-9378142 GCF_015228065.2 Penaeus monodon
AACAGACTCGACCATCCACTGTCCATTAATGAAACTGGTCTTATCACTTTTACTCGGATCTATAGCTTTAAAAACAGAGGTCTTGTTTGTTGGTGAAGATATTGTGTTTGTGATAACGGTAGTCGTGTTTTTTCTCCTTGGTTTAATCTTTATTTGTGTCTGTTATCAATTATTTATCATTTGCGGCTGATTTGGTAGCCGTGTAGCTTACGTGGCAATGCTTCTTTTATCAATTCTATTAGACATAACTTTTTTATTCATGATTAGCTTTTTGTTGTTTATCGACAAGGTGTATTTTGGGAATATTAAGCCTTAAGGTACAGTATTTAACTCCTTATTCTCTCGAGTTGACTGAATTCTCATATTAACAAGCAAATCCAATAAAAAGAGACAAAAAACAATATTATATCATAAACCCACGTCTC
>NC_051407.1:9378256-9378429 GCF_015228065.2 Penaeus monodon
TCTGGAAGAACAAGAATCCCATCAAAGTCTACAGAAACGGGTAACTGTAGTTAAAAACTGTTAATTTGGGATTACTATGTTGTCGGGGAATCAACAAAAAATATATGTTATGTTTTGTTTAATACATTACTGGAATCTGTCTTTCGGTTTTTATTTAATTCTTATTTTTATTC
>NC_051407.1:9378846-9379301 GCF_015228065.2 Penaeus monodon
GCATATTCTTGTTGAAAATAAGAAGCAGTACATGGATATCCCATCAATCATATTACTAATAAAAAAAATCAACCATAACAAAAAACAACAAAGCCATTAGAACAACAACTAGAACAATTAAAAACACAAAATGAAATAAACTCAACGGCCATACAACTGCCAAGGTCCCAAAGTCAAGGTCAGATCCACACGCTTTTTTGGCAAACATATCCTACCTGAGGATAAAGTGGCGTATATTTGAGGCGTGGGAAGCTGCGTGGGATGCCTTGGAATGGAGGAAGGAGGATGGGGAGTCAGAAGGAACCGACGAAGTGCGTAGGATGCATTAAAAATTAGAGAAATAAGGCGTTACCCGGCGAGTACAGACGGGCCCGACGGCGTAGGCTGCGTTCGACGGCGGGATAGAGTCTTGTCTAAAATTTGGCCTGCGTGAGATGGCGGGAAGACTGGTGCTT
>NC_051407.1:9379364-9379870 GCF_015228065.2 Penaeus monodon
TGGGCAGCGTTCAACGGGAAGGGAAAAGTGTACAGTTAACGTTGGGCCACGTTCGATAATAGGAAATGTATATTGTTAATTGTGGGCCTTGTCTAGGAAAAAGGTATATTTTAAACACACTGCGTTCCACAGTGGTAAAGGTGAAATGTATATATATAATCTTTAGCCATGTGCGATGACAGAAGAACCCGTATTATAAAGGTAGGACCGCCTTCCATGGTATAGTATAGTATAGTATAAATTTTGAACCGCGCGCCATGATATGGACGGGTTGTATAGTAAAAACTCTGGTCCGCGTTCGATAGTGTAAAAGGCGTAGCGCAAGGTTTAAGTGCGTAGAATCACGAACGAGTGCGTGGGTGTGCGTGTGAAGTAAGAAAGGAAGGTGTGACTACGTGTGTAGGATACTGTAAGGGTCGTAGAGGAAATAGGAAAAAGAATACTGCACAAAAGGCGTGAGCGTTTGTGTGGGATTAGAGGTTAAGTTGCTTGCTGTGGGTGCGTTC
>NC_051407.1:9379887-9380502 GCF_015228065.2 Penaeus monodon
GTCTGGGAGAACAAATAAGTGTCTCTTTTCTCTTTCGTGTTAAGGATATAAGAGCTTAAGCCGGCTGTTACAGCTGGCGTTCAAAAGCAAAGACAAACAACAATAAAAATAATTTCTCAAAAGAATAAAAGACATACTAAAGCGAGTGCACCTTCTCAAACGCATCCACAGAAAACGGGAGTTAAAGACCGGTTGGTTTTCAGTGTCTTGATGTACAGTATAAGTACATATAATGTGCATAAGAACTTTGCGTTTACGTAGGCTAAGTAAGGTACATCAAAACGGACGAGATAAGAAGGTTAGCCAATGAACGTAGGTGGCGCCATTACCTGTGATATGAAGGTACGAAAAGCTCTGTGCCTTTACAGCAGTTAATGATGCAATAAATCTTCGTTTTTTATATCTACTTTTTAGTATATGTTTTTTTTTTACTGCCCTGCCCTGCATTCACAATGAAGGTGATGTGCAAGGTGCATGCTGAACGCGGCGCTAAATAGGGAAATCGAGTTAATAGATTACATTTGAGATTCTTTTGTTATATCAAGGTGATCTTTAAGCTTGTCGAAAGAACGTGAGGCGGACGATGGCGCATTCAAGAATTTATATCATGTATTG
>NC_051407.1:9381020-9381334 GCF_015228065.2 Penaeus monodon
GCACTGTTGAATTCTACGCATGCCTTACCTAAGATGAATATTAATGTGTTATTTAATTTAAAGCAAGTTAAATGGGATCTCTCTAGAACATCCTGCATACCCTAATATTAAAAGATAAACAAATAAATAAGATAATAGTCCTACAATCAGACATTCTCATAAAAAAGAAATAATCACAAATAAATAAACGAATGAGAAGGAAAAAATGTGATAAATATATAAATAAGCAAATTGTCATAACAATAACAATAAATGACATGAACAGTAAATAAGTAAATTAATAACAAATGCAAAAAAAAAGAAAAGAAAAATAA
>NC_051407.1:9381453-9381665 GCF_015228065.2 Penaeus monodon
GCACCAAACAACCAACCAGAATAACAACCCAATGACCCTACATCATAAACGTCCATAACATCATCAAAACACGTCCACACCTGAGTTGACTTCAGCCAAATAATACTGAATGACACAACCCAGCCACCGCCCTGTTGTAGGTCTCAAGAGTGTAGGCTGATGAAGCAGGACCTACCTCTCTCACCTGTCAAATGGACCACTTTAGCTTTTTA
>NC_051407.1:9381822-9382252 GCF_015228065.2 Penaeus monodon
GCGATAATGAAAAGTTTTATTTCATTTTGTATAGTCGTTATTCATGGAATCTGTAGTACGAGCGTAATCTGTATTCAAACAATTATGTACACATGATCTAATATTTTTAGCATGAACATTATCATCTTCTTTATCATTTATAGTCATTCTTACCACCATTCTCATTATCTCATTAACTAGCAAATATTTATTTATTTATTTATTCACAGCAATGTGCACGGCAAACGTTAATTCATTCAAAATAAATCTACTTAATAAAGCATTAATTTATTCCCCCTAAAAAAACATTTATTTACAAAATAACATAAAAAAAAACAGTAATTCTACTGTAAAAAGTGTCCCACAAACGTGCATTAATTCACCCACAAAAAAAGTTTAGCAAACGTTCATTCAATCACATAAAACATTATCCCAACATGTGTCCAACAAA
>NC_051407.1:9382353-9382786 GCF_015228065.2 Penaeus monodon
TCTACGAACAAACGTTCATTCAAACGTTTCTCTTCTTCAAACCCGAAATCAGACCTTCAGAAATCCATATTGAGAATATGCCTTGCCTTTTTCTTTTCTTTTTTTTAACTTTAACATTAATTAGCATAAAGTAGGAACATTAGCGAGTCATAAAAGGTGGGTGGGCTCTGATGACGTCACAAGAGGCACAAGGCCAGCTGGTCTAAATGATTCTTCGCTTCATTTTTGACGTGCGAGGAAGTTCGGGGTTCAGAGACGTGCTAAAACCAGGCATCGAAACGACCTTTACATAGCTTGTTTTATCTGGGGTTATATTGTAGGGGATGGGAGTGTTTTAAGTGATTTTTTTTTCTGCTCTGAGTGCGGTTGTTGACAACAGAGTACATTTAGATTACCATTTTGTCATCATTGCTTAGTTCAATGTGTGTGCGCA
>NC_051407.1:9383346-9383621 GCF_015228065.2 Penaeus monodon
CCATCAAAATTCACTAATCCCTAAAGGACAAACTGGGCTTCAGAGTCAAACATCCTTTCTCGACACTTGGTAAATAAACGATTTCTAACGGAATGAAGTGTTCTTGATATCTTTTTCTTATCTTTAATGACCCGACGAAGTGGATCATATACCGTGTTAATGTTGTGCTAATTATCCGAATCTGGAACGGCAGTAGTTTCTCCTTTTTTTTTTGGGGGGGGGGGGGATTCGGCAAATGCACTGATAAAAAAAAAGCTGAATTAGGATGGCGTACG
>NC_051407.1:9383647-9383771 GCF_015228065.2 Penaeus monodon
ATACTTGACCCGGTTTCCGTGAGATAAATATTCCTGAAAGGGTATGCATTATTCTGGTAAATAATTTATTATATTAATACACTCGTTGAGCCAGGCTTTCTTTCTTTTACTCTCTCTGTATACA
>NC_051407.1:9383976-9384094 GCF_015228065.2 Penaeus monodon
CCCACTCTCCCTCTCTTTTCCTCCGTCTCTCCCTGTCCTTCTCCTTCTACCTCCCTCTTCCTCTCCCACTTCTTCTGCCTGTCCCTACCCCCCTTCTCCGTCTTTCCGCCACCCCACC
>NC_051407.1:9384164-9384594 GCF_015228065.2 Penaeus monodon
CCCCACGATCCCCTCCCCAACACTCACTCCCACTCCACCACCATCCCCGAGCAGCTCTCCAACACTCACTCCCACTCCACCACCATCCCCGAGCAGCTCTCCAACACTCACTCCCACTCCACCACCATCCCCGAGCAGCTCTCCAACACTCACTCCCACTCCACCACCATCCCCGAGCCTCTCTCCAACACTCCCCTCCTCCCGATCCCCTACACCCCTTCCCCCAATACTACCCCCCATTCCCCCCTTCCCTCCCCCCAACCCCCACCCCTACCCCAATCCCCCAACCCTTCTCCCGTGGCTAAAAAAATTTGCATATGTGTGAGATACGCCCGAGAGACATTCTCCCGTTGGCCTTCTGCGCTCGCCTCGCGCGTCTCGAGACAAATCGGAGGCTTCTTCGCAATTTCCTTTGTATGTATTGTTGCAA
>NC_051407.1:9384637-9385118 GCF_015228065.2 Penaeus monodon
TCTGGGGCATCTTTTTTTTTCTTAACTTTTTTGAGTTTTTCTTCGATTTTATTTTTCTTTCGTGTTTTGATTTTTTTTCTCGATTTTTTGGATTGTGTTTTTTTCTCTCTCTCTCTCTGTTTCTATTTCTTTTCTTTATTTTATCTTCATGTTTACATATTCTTCTTGTTTTTCATCACACAATTTCCTTTGATTTCCTTTTTCTCCATATATTCTTCGCATCTATATTTTCATTTTCGTTTGATTTTCGCGATTTTTTTTTTACCTAATTAATGCTTCGGATATTCCATATTTTATTATTAATCATTTCTACCAACTAATGGTTCGTGTTTGGAAATGATAATCGTTTTGTAATTAATTAAACGTGTGACCTTAGAGTCAGCTAGTTATTAAAAGTCGTCATAATAAAACAAATGCATTATATACATTCCTAAAAGATGAATAAAACTCAAATATCGTTATCAACATCCATCCCCATCAA
>NC_051407.1:9385200-9386813 GCF_015228065.2 Penaeus monodon
CCACAGACCATGAATTGAAAGAAAAAACAGCTTTTGCAGATTTTGTTTAGACAAGGTAAGCGCGGGAAGCGTGTAAAAGTCACGCTGTCTGGCGAGGTGGAGACAGGGTGAAGGAGGGAAGGAACAGTGTACGAGAAGGAAGGGAGGAAGAAAAAAATAACGGGGATAGGGAGGGGCAGAGAAGGGGGAAGGGATAGGAGGATGATAGGAATAGGAGGGGTGACGGAAGGGGGGGGGGGGTAGAAGGATGATAGGAATAGGAGGGGTGATGGAAGGGGGGGGGGGGTAGAAGGATGATAGGAATAGGAGGGGTGATGAAAGGGGGGGGGGTAGAAGGATGATAGGAATAGGAGGATGATAGGAATAGGAGGGGTGATGGAGGGGGGGGGGTAGAAGGATGATAGGAATAGGAGGGGTGATGGAGGGGGGGGTAGAAGGATGATAGGAATAGGAGGGGTGATGGAAGGGGGGGGGTAGAAGGATGATAGGAATAGGAGGGGTGATGGAAGGGGGGGGGTAGAAGGATGATAGGAATAGGAGGGGTGATGGAAGGGGGGGGGTAGAAGGATGATAGGAATAGGAGGGGTGATGGAGGGGGGGGGGGTAGAAGGATGATAGGAATAGGAGGGGTGATGGGGGGGGGGGTAGAAGGATGATAGGAATAGGAGGGGTGATGGAAGGGGGGGGGGTAGGAAGGATGATAGGAATAGGAGGGGTGTTGGAGGGGGGGGGGGGTAGAAGGATGATAGGAATAGGAGGGGTGATGGAAGGGGGGGGGTAGAAGGATGATAGGAATAGGAGGGGTGATGGAGGGGGGGGGGTAGAAGGATGATAGGGAAAAGGAGGGGTGATGGAAGGGGGGGGGTAGAAGGATGATAGGAATAGGAGGGGTGATGGAAGGGGGGGGGTTAGAAGGATGATAGGAATAGGAGGGGTGATGGAGGGGGGGGGTAGAAGGATGATAGGAATAGGAGGGGTGATGGAGGGGGGGGGGTAGAAGGATGATAGGAATAGGAGGGGTGATGGAAGGGGGGGGGTAGAAGGATGATAGGAATAGGAGGGGTGATGGAGGGGGGGGGGTAGAAGGATGATAGGAATAGGAGGGGTGATGGAGGGGGGGGGTAGAAGGATGATAGGAATAGGAGGGGTGATGGAGGGGGGGGGGGTAGAAGGATGATAGGAATAGGAGGGGTGATGGAGGGGGGGGTAGAAGGATGATAGGAATAGGAAGGGTGATGGAGGGGGGGGGTAGAAGGATGATAGGAATAGGAGGGGTGATGGAGGGGGGGGTTAGAAGGATGATAGGAATAGGAGGGGTGATGGAAGGGGGGGGGGTAGAAGGATGATAGGAATAGGAGGGGTGATGGAAGGGGGGGGGGGTAGAAGGATGATAGGAATAGGAGGGGTGATGGAGGGGGGGGGGTAGAAGGATGATAGGAATAGGAGGGGTGATGGAAGGGGGAAGGGATAGGATGATAGGAATAGGAGGGGGATGGAAGGGGAAGGTGCGAAAGATGATGTGAATAGGGGGGGGGCACGAAGGGGGAAGGGAGAGAAAGATAATAGGGATGGAAAGGGAGAGGGCAGGAAGAATGAGGGGGGGGGAGGATGAT
>NC_051407.1:9386889-9387016 GCF_015228065.2 Penaeus monodon
AGAGAATTAGATAGAAGGTAGGGGGGGGGAGGGAGGGGAATACGATGATGGAAATTGGGAATAGTAAGAGGTGATGGAAGGTAGGAAGATGGGAAAAGAAGTGAGAGGTGGTTAAAGAACAGATGAT
>NC_051407.1:9387084-9387208 GCF_015228065.2 Penaeus monodon
AGGGTGAGTGGGAGAGGAACGTGAGATGATGAAAAGAGAGAGTAAAGGGGTGATGAAAGGTAATGGGGTGACGTAGGAGGATAGGAGAGGGAAGCTGAAAGGGTGATGGGCGAGAAACACGCAA
>NC_051407.1:9387319-9387453 GCF_015228065.2 Penaeus monodon
CTCCACCCACGCTCTTTAAATACCCGGAGGAGAATCTTCCTTACGAGGCGAAACAGTCGATAGAGCGAATCTTTTCATAGACGAAATGGATTCTGGGATTTTTGTGGATCTTTTAGTGTGTGTGTGTGTTTTAT
>NC_051407.1:9387658-9387913 GCF_015228065.2 Penaeus monodon
TGAATAAGAAAATAAAAGAATAATAAATAAAACTAAACGAAAAATAAATGAATAAAAATAAAATCTACGCGTGGAATCTCCCTAAATCTACATTCATCGACTTTGACATACCCCCCAAAATCTACTCATATACACGCTGAATCTACTTCCATCTATCACTGCCAGAAATCTAATCAGTTGGTCCCTAGTTCATAGGAAATTCACTTAATAAAATTCCATCATAATCCATCATTAACATTCCACGTCGCACTACTG
>NC_051407.1:9388032-9388101 GCF_015228065.2 Penaeus monodon
GTACAAATTCATGCGTGCGGGACACACACATGCACACATATTCACACTGAAACTTGTATGCAGATATAA
>NC_051407.1:9388462-9388878 GCF_015228065.2 Penaeus monodon
CCCCCCCACACACACATTTTTATATCTATATATACACACACCAATGCACGCAAAACCTCGTACATATACTTATACACAGAGACACGCCTACATACTCGCTCTATCTATCTAATACATTTCCACCAGACACACTCGCTCTGCCGTTGCTATAAACATACGCCCCCGCGAGCCCAAGTGTCATGGCCACCACTGCTTCTCCTGCCCTCCCCCACTCCCTCTACTCCCCCACCCTTGCTTCAGCTAGCCTCCCCCCCCCCTTCAGTAATTCTCTTCCACCCTTCCCTTCCACCCTTTCTATACCTCGTGGGCCTACTGTACCCTTCATACACCCACCCTTTTATCCTACCCCTTATGGGCCTATACTCTTTCCTCCCCCTTTTTCATACCCTTGGCGCTATGCCCCTCCCCCTGCTTGG
>NC_051407.1:9389079-9389198 GCF_015228065.2 Penaeus monodon
AATTCACCCAATCCCCCAAACCCGCCAGTAACACCATATTCAGAGATTGTTTACTGTTATTCTAACCCTGTTGTAGTTTTTGAAAGGAGTGATGTACGTTGCCGTTTATACTTAATCTC
>NC_051407.1:9389339-9389486 GCF_015228065.2 Penaeus monodon
CTGCCTACGTGCGTGGTCGTCCGCTAATCTCGCTAAATGATATTGCATGTCTTTCCAGTTTATCTCATGCTCGTCCAGTCTTCGCATGTAGCCTTTGTTAAGTACGTCCGTCACGATCTAATTAACACAAATAAGATGAATAGAGAG
>NC_051407.1:9389506-9389576 GCF_015228065.2 Penaeus monodon
GTGAGAAAAAGCTTGGGAATCGCGTGAAAACTCTATGGAGGGAAGCGCCGTGTTTGGTGAAAGAAGAGGT
>NC_051407.1:9390129-9390628 GCF_015228065.2 Penaeus monodon
TTGAATTTTGTATTTTGAATGAAGAAAAAAACAAGACAGGATATGAAGACAGACGGGAAAGAAAAATAAAAAAAAGAAAACAGAGATATACAAACAAACAAAGAAAAAAAAAACAATATAAAACACAGCAATAATAGTAATAAAGGGAATATAAGTAGAAAAAATATATATAAAGTTAAATAAAAAGCGAAAAGGAAGAAACCACAACAGGATCGGTAGCGTTTATTAATGTTGTTGCACTATAAACGGGTGGAGGACAGGCTCCCTGCATGTTATTGACGGCTCTGCAACATGAGAAACTGCTCTTGTTGCAATTAAATGATAATATCGTCAAATAAGAAAAAAATGGGACAGGGCAACTACCAATATATTCGAAAAACAACGAACAAGTTTGAGATTTTCATTCTGGTCCGCAGTCGAGCGGAACTTAATCGTCTATGGCTAGTACGGGTTTGCCTATATTTTTCGATATTTCATTCTCCTATTCTCTACATTAACC
>NC_051407.1:9390652-9390828 GCF_015228065.2 Penaeus monodon
TATTTCAACTACTCTACAGCGAAACGAAATAATCGCAAAATCCAAAAAGTAAACCACAATCATTAAGAAAGAGAATCAGATAATTTAGGCGGAGACAGTGTAAGGTGAGTGACGTAGGCTGGACGAAGGACGTGGGAGGGAAGGAAGGACCCATCAACCTGTTTCTCCTTCCCTTC
>NC_051407.1:9390960-9391066 GCF_015228065.2 Penaeus monodon
CTTCCCTCTCCGTATTCCTTCACCATCTATTATTTCCATTCTGTTATTTTCACCCTTGTCTCTCCCTTCTTCCAACTTCTCTTTCCTCCATCCTACTCGATAACCG
>NC_051407.1:9391365-9391523 GCF_015228065.2 Penaeus monodon
ACCTTCAATCATTGCCAGAGAGGGCGGAGAACTGACAGCCGCTGGAGGGAGGCCTCGAACCTGCCGCGGGCTAAAGTTAGGGGTTTCTAAGGTGCAGTTCTCGATGATCTGTTAATATGAGGCTAGTATGCTTTGTTTTCTTTGGTGCGAAGCTTCTG
>NC_051407.1:9391790-9391942 GCF_015228065.2 Penaeus monodon
TATATATCGTAGAACTCGTCTTGCATCCCATTACGAGTCAGGCGCTCACTAAGCAGCCCCGGATGATTTATTCTCGCCCGACTTAATAATACGAGGCGTTCCATCTCCCCGTCAACTGGTCTAGGCTTCTGGGCTATGGGCAGTGTCCGCCG
>NC_051407.1:9392023-9392089 GCF_015228065.2 Penaeus monodon
ATCTACTGCGTGTATGGGTGATTTTATTTCTTGGGGCTCTATCTTCTTAATATATTTATAGTTTGG
>NC_051407.1:9392267-9392609 GCF_015228065.2 Penaeus monodon
ATCACAGTTCATCTTACACATCACGGACCGTAAAATGGAATGTTTATGTAATAGCAAACTACTAAAGTGTCTAAAGTCTTGTAACACGTATATATATTTGCATAAAAGATAGACATCCATATATTTCAGCCCATAGACAGCACGAGCAGGCATATATTACCCAAACATCCACTTCAAGTTTGCATAAGGCCTGTACAGTGTATCTAACGCGTACATTAATTCATAAGATATTCATAGTACGTAGAGAAGCGATCAATTTAAATCATTTCCCAGATAAACTTCACCATCTGCACAATTTGCATAAAAAAACGTTCATATAAAATGCCCTAAGTTATATGTAAA
>NC_051407.1:9392843-9392983 GCF_015228065.2 Penaeus monodon
CCCTCCAAGATGTACACAAAGCAACATTACGCGCCTTTAACCTACGTCAGTATTTCCTCTTTCAAAAATAAACTTTTTTTTTTTTTAACTCCTCCCTTCTTCCTCCGTCTAAAGTTGGAACAGAGGAAATCGGGGAAGGG
>NC_051407.1:9393055-9393531 GCF_015228065.2 Penaeus monodon
GTATTAAAGGGCGGATAAAGGAAGTGGAAAAAACAAAGAGTGCGAAATTGGAGATTTAAGAGAGAGAGAGAAAAAAACGGAAGAGAGAAATTTGAAAAAAATATATATTGAAGGGTGCAAAATAGGGTGAGAAATTTAAGGGTGAAAAAACAAACAAGAAAATATACAGGGTGTTTAAGGGTGGGGAAAAAGAGAAAGAAAATAGTATGAAAAAAAGAGAAAGGGAGGAGACATGGAAAACAACAACAAAAAAACAAGATAGGGTGCGACACATGGATTTTCCCTCGAGCCTCACACTTACCTTCCACTCCACCCTAAAGGCCTCCCTCACAGCAACGAAGAAGCGAAGGTTAGAGCGCAGAAAACCCTTGCGTTGGGATTCCCTATCGTACGCGAGACTGAGGACTCAAAACGCAATTCACGTTCTCTTGTGTGCGTTATTGTCAAAAGAGAGGGGGGGGAGGGCGGGGGGGAGT
>NC_051407.1:9393978-9394054 GCF_015228065.2 Penaeus monodon
TTAAGTCTTGACAAAAAGGGAATTTTGACTCGTCATTTCCTCGCGTATTTTTGGCAGATAACGCAACCAAATACTC
>NC_051407.1:9394259-9394436 GCF_015228065.2 Penaeus monodon
GATGATGACTCGGGTGCGTATCCGGTACAGATCGTCATAGATAATCACGTAAATTGATAAATGGATTAGTGTATAAAGATGGAAATGAAGTGATTCGTCATGGAAGGGAATAAATAAAGTAAATAAATAGATATAAAATAAATACATAAAAAAGAGGAGAATAACAATATTAGCAGC
>NC_051407.1:9394518-9394833 GCF_015228065.2 Penaeus monodon
TTGCATCGAATCCAACAAAGATAAATAATAACTTCTACAAAGACAACAAAAACAACTACAACAGATATACATTACAACAAGAACTGCGACAACAAATACGTAAACTACAACAACATCATCAGACAAATACAACAAATACAAGTACGACAGCAAATGCAACAACAAAACAAGTGCAAAAACAACAAAACTTCGACAACAAAAACAATTTCCATAACAAAAGCAACTACAACTTCGACAACAAAAACAATTTTCATAACAAAAACAACTACAACTTCGACAACAAAAACAACAATTTCCACAACAAAAACAACTTCG
>NC_051407.1:9394939-9395025 GCF_015228065.2 Penaeus monodon
AGAGTGCCGCAGAGGAGAGAGAAGCTGCAATATTCGAGAGTGGCACTCCCCTCTCCCCCTTCCCTCCCCCCCTTTTCCCCTCTTTC
>NC_051407.1:9395601-9395946 GCF_015228065.2 Penaeus monodon
TTTTTAACATTAACCTAGAAAATACCATATACTCTCTCCTACTAGTATTTCCGATTAAACCTTTGCTTTCATTTTTTTTAATAGAAAAAAAACCAGCAATTTCCCCTCTGTTCCCCTCAGCTGGTTGTTGGCAACACTGCCGAGGGGAAATGCTTCAGGCTATTTTCCCTTTATGCGCGTGAGGGGGGGGGGGGTTACGTGTGTGGGGGGGGGGGAGAAAGGGGAGTTTGTGTATGGGGGGGAAAGAGAGTTTGTGGGGGGAAGGGGGGACGGGGGGGAGGGCGAAAGAGTGCGTGTGTGTCTGAGGGGGGGGGGGGGGGGGGGGGCAAAGGAAAGGAGGGTGAT
>NC_051407.1:9396092-9396234 GCF_015228065.2 Penaeus monodon
ATTTGTTTTTTTCTATACATTTCCGAACGTGTAATGAATATCTAGTATTAACTGGGCTCATTTTTGTTATCAACTTTTAAGGAAATTACTCACTTTGTGAAGTTGATAAGCTTGTCGCGTGAATACATTTATCATTCAACTG
>NC_051407.1:9396615-9396982 GCF_015228065.2 Penaeus monodon
CTCCACAAGCAAGATTATCCATATCGGAAATTACTGTTTTGCGAAAAAAAATGTTGCATTTGCAGAATTTTGCAACTGACTTTTAAATATCAATCCTAATAAACAGTTCAGGTTTTGAATTGTAATTTCTTACATGAATATACAAATGTTCGTGTGTATGTGTTTATGTGCATAGAAAAAAATCAAAATAAGAAGACAGACAAAGAAAAATATATGATTAAATTCGCGTTAATTCTCTTTTTCACGTTGACACGAAAAAGCGGGCGATAAATAGTATGCAGAAACCACACCTCACACCCTATCGATTTCCAGAGCAATGACAATGTATTTACTATCTACTTTTATTCATCTTTCTGTCTGTCTATCA
>NC_051407.1:9397305-9397425 GCF_015228065.2 Penaeus monodon
TACGGTTTCTTGATGTCACGGCGCGATGTCCACAGAGGCGGCAGAGCTGAGAAGAAACCTTACTGATGTCTGACAAGATTGTGAGAAGGAAGAAGAGAGAGAGAAAGAAGATGTATTTGA
>NC_051407.1:9397758-9397891 GCF_015228065.2 Penaeus monodon
GCCTCTTTTTCTCATAAGGTTTCTTGAAGATGAATCATGCTGTTGACATATATGCATCTTGTCACTGTTATATATGATGAATTGACACGACATGCTTAATATGAAGAAAATTGTACCAGCCTGGGTGTCTGGG
>NC_051407.1:9397954-9398043 GCF_015228065.2 Penaeus monodon
ATTTCCTTTCTGTCGTCTATCTATCTTCTTATTCATCTCGCTTCGACTCTTTCTGTGTAACAACCTATATTGATATCTGTGTGTCCCTT
>NC_051407.1:9398487-9398873 GCF_015228065.2 Penaeus monodon
CCTCCTCTTCGCCTTTTTGCTCTTCCCCTCTCCTCCTCTTCGCCTTTTTGCTCTCCCCCTCTCCTCCTCTTCGTCTTTTTGCTCTTCCCCTCTCCTCCTCTTCGCCTTTTTGCTCTTCCCCTCTCCTCCTCTTCGCCTTTTTGCTCTTCCCCTCTCCTCCTCTTCGCCTTTTTGCTCTTCCTCTCTCCTCCTCTTCGCCTTTTTGCTCTTCCTCTCTCCTCCTCTTCGCCTCTTCCCTTCCCTCTTTTTTTTCTCTCTCCCTATTTTCTCCTCTCCCTCTCGTATGGTTTCTGTCGGAGGGAGAAATGCGCTCTGGTCTGACACTCAGCGACTCATCACAGTCAAAGGATGAGCTGAGTGATGGTGCGCCAGTTTGTCTGTCTGTG
>NC_051407.1:9400324-9400642 GCF_015228065.2 Penaeus monodon
TTGGTAAAAAAGAAAAGTTAAAGGAACAAAGGCTTAAACAACATGTAATTGTACTAACAAGAAAATTGAAAAAAAAAACATAGAGAACGAAAAAAAAAATAGACATAATATTTAAAGAATATATATAAAGCAAAAATAAAGAACACTACGTGAATATAAAATCCCAAGAAGCCCAGAGAAGATCAGACGGATGCATAATCATGCAAACCAAATTTGCATAGACACCCATAAACCTGAAAACCAGCAAAATGAGGGAAAACGAAGACATGTCCGCGAATCAAAATGGCGCCAAAACTGTCCCCTCCCCCCCCCCATTAT
>NC_051407.1:9401123-9401962 GCF_015228065.2 Penaeus monodon
TGGCCGAAAATAACTGCCTGGAATATGACTCGCAGAAGATAATAGTGCAATTGCTTGTCCTCACAATCTGTCTGACGGCGGCACTCTGGCACCGTGCCTCCCCCCTCCCTCTCCCCCCCACCTCCACCCCACCATGACCAATGATTCCCCAACCCCCCACCCACTCTCACCCCCACCCCTACCCCCACCATGACCAATGGTTCCCCATCCCCCTACACACTCTCATCCCCCTCACCCCCACTCCTCCCACCCCCCAAGCTCTTACCCCCACCCCCTTCACTCCTCACCCCCACCCCCTTCACCCCTCTAACCCCCCACCCTCGAGCTCTTACCCCCACCCCCTCACCCCCACCCTCTCACTCCCACCCCCTCCCACCCCACTCCCCCTTCACCCCTCTCGCTCCCCCTCACCCCCCCTACTCCCCTCACCCCCGTTACAGTGAACTAGGAGCGAATTGGGATGACCTGTCAGCAAACACGTAGAGAGGGGAAGGGAATAAGAAAGAGGATAAAGAGAGAGACAGAAGGAGGGAAAAAGAAAGATGGAAAGGAGAGAGAGAAAAGGAGGAAAAGAGAAAGAGGGGAAAGAAGGAGGGAAGAGAGAGAAAAGGAGGGAAGAAAGGAGGAGGTAAAAAAGAGAGAGAGAGAAGGGAGAACTAGGGAAAGGAGAAATAGTGAGAGGGAAGGAGGGCGCAGAAGGGGAGAAAAAGAGAGAGAAAAAAAAAAGAACAAGAAAACGAAGGTGAGGAAAAAAGGGTATAGAAGGAGAGAGGAAGGGAAGAAGAAGAGAAAAGGAGAAAGTAGAAGAGAAAAGAGGTAGAAGCGGAGAATTAAAACTG
>NC_051407.1:9402718-9402801 GCF_015228065.2 Penaeus monodon
TTGAGGAAGAAAAACTGAATGTCCCCAATAAGAGTGTTGACAACGGCCTCGGTTGACGGAGGGTGATGAGTTGCAGGTTGTAA
>NC_051407.1:9403032-9403141 GCF_015228065.2 Penaeus monodon
AAAAAATTTTGGGGGGCGAGAGAAAGGAAGACCCCAAAGGGGAAAAAGGGGGCCCAAAAAAAGGGGGGGGGTTTTTCCTTTTTTAAAAATTCGGGGGGGAAAAACCCCC
>NC_051407.1:9403336-9403501 GCF_015228065.2 Penaeus monodon
AACCCCCCAACACACAAAACCGGCAAACACAAAGAGACTGCCACACCCTGGCGCCAAACTTACAAATCGATTTTATAAATAATTCTTTATACTGAAATCTACATTGCTTGTAATATTCGTGCTTGTCCTGTAGCGAACAAGAAAATGGTTTGTCAGTCTTTCCGT
>NC_051407.1:9403674-9404310 GCF_015228065.2 Penaeus monodon
TTTGTTTTTACTTGCGTACACACATATACACACACTGTCTACATACATAACTTTTCAGGATCCACCAAACGAAGTGCTACAAGCCAAGTACAGCTAACTACAAAAGTCAAAACTGTAGGCCTATAACATCAAGCGGAAAATGTGAAAATTGTCCTTCGCAAAGAAAATTGTGAGAAAAAAGTATCCTTAACCAAAAAAATAATAGTAATTCCTGTGTATTTATAAAGCATCCCCGTGAAATAAAGACATGAAATAAGATATATTACAAAAATAAATGCCTTTGAAAGTATTCATAATACTTCTCAGGATACTGTAGAGAATAAAAACTGACTCACTGAAAGAAATGATTCACACAAAAAACAGGGGAAAAATGGTTTTCCTACTTATTTGAACAAACGCAAGAAAATTCCCCATTGCCTGAGGGAAAAAAAATCCTTCTTTCCCGGGCCCACACTTTCCCTTATAGCCCTGCTGCGAGGTTTACATTAAATGTAAACCTCGCAACATAAAAAAATAATGAAACTTATGTTAAATATGGACAATGTAAATGATACAGAGGAGGCTATAGACGTTATACAAAGAGATAGATGATAGATAATTTCGGATAAAGGTTGCCATACTTTTATAGAGTGTGTG
>NC_051407.1:9404446-9405157 GCF_015228065.2 Penaeus monodon
AGATAGAAGTAAAAATTTACATTGCCATAGTTTCAAAGAAATGGAAATCCCAAGTTACCACGGTTGCAATTAGGGGCTACCGAGGTTTCAGACAACGGCGGAAAAGGGTGGCCAAGTGGTCATAGGTTTCTGAGGAAAAACGAGCAAAGTCCAGGTTGTCGTGATTAGCAAAGGGTTTGGCATGGCTTCGTAAAGGGTTGTCAACGGCTTCAGATAAAAAACGAGGGAAAAACCCTGGTTGCCATGGCTTCGCAAAGGGTTGCCATGGTTCCAGATGAAGAACGAGGAAAATCCAGGTTGCCATGATTTCGCAAAGGGTTGCCATGGTTTCTAATACCAGATGGGGAAGACCAAGGCGTCACGTTTTCGGGAAGAAGGAAACCTAGGTTGCCATGCTTTCAAATTAAAAACAAACAAACAGGTATCATGCTTTTCAAAGAGCAAAACGAAGACACAAAATTTAGCTAAGTATAAAAACACTGGAAAAATAGTTAAAAAAAAAAGTGTCAAACGCTAGTATTTCCTTTAAAAAGGCAAATAAAGGAGAGAAAAAAAAATCGAAAAGGAAATATTGTACTCGTGCGTGTCAAAAAGTACAAGTGCATGCTTATGAGAGTCATGTGAGTTTCAGTTCGTAGAATTATTTATTTACTGGTTTGCAGTTCGAGTGCCGTGGGTCTGGCGCCAGGGTGGGGCAGTCTGTGTTAAAAA
>NC_051407.1:9405766-9405977 GCF_015228065.2 Penaeus monodon
GGCATCACGTTTCGCTTTCCCCTCGTCTGCCGTCTCAAAGCTCTTTGTCACCGGCGTGGCTTCCCCTCAGCTGGGCACTATTAACTGTGCTCAGAGTTAGATAAAGCAATTGCACTATCTGTCACCACAATTTACTGACATCATTGACGTTATTAATGATAGTAAGATGATGTCACTAGTAATACTTGCAGTAGTAAGAGCAAAAGTGGTG
>NC_051407.1:9406175-9406397 GCF_015228065.2 Penaeus monodon
ATAACAGTAGCAGTAGTGTAATAATAACAATATTACAAGTTCCTTTACTCAAAATATTAGCCTCTGAAAAGTAATAAATAACAACACCATTCTATTCCTGCAATCAAGCAACGCAATCAGTTTGCTTTGCAACCTTGGCAAGCAGTCAAACCAGAGGAAACAATAACCTTACCTGACGCGTAAGTCAAGCGCCGTGATTTTCGTTCACATCATTTTCTCGCC
>NC_051407.1:9406434-9406886 GCF_015228065.2 Penaeus monodon
CACACCACAGCCTTCACAAAACGCCCACAAATGTCACTTCATTTTCGAAAGCAAATCGGTATGACTTTCTATTTTTTTTTTTTTTCTATTTCGTTTCGTCGATTGAAAAAAAGCGAAATAATATCGCTCTGTGTTTAAAGTTCGTGTGTGTTTATAGATGTTTTATATATTATTTTAATAACCCCGTAACCACCGTTTATTTTTATTTTTTTTATCCCCACCGCGGGTTACAGCGAAAAGCCCCGGGGTTGTTGTCAAAAAAGTCTGTAATTGTCAAGTCCAGCCAGCACTGTCAGACACCAGAGACCGACAGGGGCGTACCTTCCCCTTGGCCGTCCGAGTCGCTACTGCAGTCTGCTGGCGCCTTCGCGGGATTCCAATAATGCAGACGTCCAACTTTTCTCTCGGAGGGGTTAGGCACGAGGTTATAAATTTTCCCCTTGGCATCGTGT
>NC_051407.1:9406933-9407105 GCF_015228065.2 Penaeus monodon
TCCTGAATTGTTATATTTCTATTTCGAAAGAAGAAAAGGACTGAGTAGTGAGGGGAAGGTTCCTTTTTTTTCAGGGGGGAAAAACGGGGGGAGAAAGCGAGGGGAATATGACGAAGGGAGGAGGAAAAAAAAAAAAAAAACGTCAGGATAAACAAAAGACGATCGGGGCTTA
>NC_051407.1:9407135-9407316 GCF_015228065.2 Penaeus monodon
AGAAAAATCTTGGCACGTTCGGTTAACAGTGTCACATGTAATCCCGTTTTATGTGTCGAGTTTTGTTATATCAGAACTTTCTTTTCCTCTTTTTTTTCCATATCACTTCTTCTTTTATTTCTCTCATTTCTCCTTGAATTGAAAATGCTGATAACATCTCACGATTTCAGGCGACCAGCGA
>NC_051407.1:9407561-9407664 GCF_015228065.2 Penaeus monodon
GGGGGAGGGGGGGAGACCCTGAAGGTTGAGGGGGCGACCTTCAAGCTAGTGGAAGAGGTAGGGGGGCAGGGGGGCGGGGGGAAAGCGGGGGTTACAGAACGAG
>NC_051407.1:9407735-9407819 GCF_015228065.2 Penaeus monodon
TAACGGACGAGATAAGAAGTAAAACAGTATAAAAAAAACAAAACAAAACATTAAAATGATCTAGGAGAGTAAGGGAAAAGAGAA
>NC_051407.1:9407917-9408051 GCF_015228065.2 Penaeus monodon
GAGACAGAAAACCTACAAGGGACAGGGGGAGCAGCCAGCAAAGGACGAAACCTTACACAAGACGAATGAAAATGAGATCAAAGAGTCTGTGATCGCCGACCTTCGCTGGACGAATGAGGGATAGGGAGGGAGAG
>NC_051407.1:9409039-9409275 GCF_015228065.2 Penaeus monodon
ATAAATAAAAAATCCTACAAACAAACACTAAAAATCCACCTCATCCTTGTTTACTTGTTTGCAAAAGAAAAGGACAAACAAGCATGAAATTCTGAAGTTGCCCGCGCCCGCTTTTTCTGCCTGCGACTGTCTTTTGTTTTTCGAGAAAGAAACCCGACATATATTTTTTTCCGCGCAAATGCTACCTTATACACCCGAACAAAAGTTATTTTCTCTGTTGCAATGTACAGTGTTTT
>NC_051407.1:9409311-9409379 GCF_015228065.2 Penaeus monodon
CCATTTTATGAATGTTGATTTTACGTGAATAGTTTTCCTGTTTTATGATTGCAACATCGCTTATATTT
>NC_051407.1:9409888-9410061 GCF_015228065.2 Penaeus monodon
AACCAAAAATTATCCATTTGTCAGCATTTCCGGATTTCCGTTTAACAGGCGAAGCCAAACACTTGCCAAATGTCGCCATAATGTCAACTTTAAAATAATGACTTGCAAATAGATTGAAATCTATTTCCTCATTCTGCGGTTTCCTTGTACAAAACACGAACGAGGTTGTGAAA
>NC_051407.1:9410577-9410783 GCF_015228065.2 Penaeus monodon
CATTATGTACACGAACATAAATCCAACATAGAAGAAATTAGCTATAAATTTGTTATTTTTTTTATCATAGCACCCAAGGGAAACATAAAATTTGCATATAACACTTGGAAATTCACGAGAAGAGACATATGGATATAAAACTGAATTGAAATTATCACAATGAAATAAATCAAATAGTTAATAACAGCAATAAGAAAAATAATATC
>NC_051407.1:9411108-9411274 GCF_015228065.2 Penaeus monodon
ATAAGGGGTAGGAATATAACCCTTGCAAATGCATGACAGTTCATGACTTTCGTGCTGTCATGCGGAACCAGAGGCGAGGCAGCGGCTTCAGCGTCACCGCAAAAATCCCTTTAATCTTTTTCTTCTTCTTCTTCTTCTTCATATTTCTGTTCCTCTTTCGTCTCGT
>NC_051407.1:9411493-9411578 GCF_015228065.2 Penaeus monodon
TTTTTCCTTTCTTTTTTTTTTTACGAGGCTTCGGTTGTTGTTGTTGTTGTTGTTGTTTTTTGTCTTTTTTGTTTCAAATATACAC
>NC_051407.1:9411621-9411959 GCF_015228065.2 Penaeus monodon
GTCTTTTAATGTTATTTTCATTACTCTTCATTTCCTTTCTATTTCTGTTCATTAACATCATTACTTTCGTTGTTGTTATTATCATTATTGGTTATTTCTCCTTTTTTTTCTCCGTTTTCTTCTTTCTTCTCCTTCCTTTTCCTTCTCCTCTTTCTCTTTTTCCTTCTTCATTTCCCTCATTCTCTTTTTATCTTTCTTCCTTTTCCTCTTTTTTCTCCTCCTTTCTTATTCTCCTTCTTTTTATTCTTCCTTTTTCCTCATGTCATTGCACATTATTGTTTCTATTTTCATTTCTCCTCGTTCGTTCTCACTTCCTCTTCTTAAAATTCTCAACTCCC
>NC_051407.1:9412538-9412700 GCF_015228065.2 Penaeus monodon
ACATATTCATTGTCACTGCATCAGGGGCGGACACATTTCTTTCAACACACTCAGAGAGGAAATGACGAAATGATTAAGATATTCTCAGTCAACTTCATAATAAGATTGAACCTGCAAATTCACTTGCCTGAGTTATGGAAGTAATTATACCAATGTACAAAT
>NC_051407.1:9412760-9413145 GCF_015228065.2 Penaeus monodon
GTCTGTGTGTGAACTAGTTAGTTATTTTACGTACGTCGAAAACATTGTACGAAATTGATCCAGATTGTCTATATCGCCCGTCGCAATTATTCTCATTATGTATTTTTCCCCCTTAAATCATAATCCCTAATCTAAATTTAATGCTTTATCCACATCCTCCCCCCCCCATCACATTAATCATCATTATTTCGTAATTATGATAAAAAACGGGTTATTAAAAGAACAAATATCTGTGCATGAGTGTTTCGTCTTCGTTAAAAGGACGAGGGTATCTCCTGTACTTAATACATTGTGCCGAAGGGGCTGTGCCTTTTTGTATGCTCTTGGCCGTCGGCTGGGAAGTTCAGGACCGCGGGGTTCAGAATGTGGAAATTCTTTTTCGTTA
>NC_051407.1:9414606-9414793 GCF_015228065.2 Penaeus monodon
AACCAGAACATATGATGGAATCTACGGCCTTCAAATACCACATTTGACACAATCGAATTCATATGGAAATCGGGTATTTTTTTATTATACTTATTTAGACATATTTCATAATGTAGTCTTATTAGCTTCTTCCAGAGTGATTAGTGAAGTAGAGATGGAGATCGCTTAACCTATCAATCAATCTAGC
>NC_051407.1:9415856-9415960 GCF_015228065.2 Penaeus monodon
GGTACGATGAAAATTCTGAGATCCACAAAGCCATTCGAAGGACATAAAAACAATCTCGAGTTTGGTCAGTTTTTACCCTCTCTCGGACTTGCTGAAGGCAGGCA
>NC_051407.1:9416425-9416520 GCF_015228065.2 Penaeus monodon
CCTTCGTCTTATCATAATAAAAAAAAAATCTTCCTTAGAGAATTGGCAGCACGCACACGAAGACACAAACGCACGCACAAACAAGTATCCCAACT
>NC_051407.1:9416558-9416686 GCF_015228065.2 Penaeus monodon
CCTCCTCATCTTTTCTTAACATTGCACATCGCTCTCGCCCAAAATCGGCTCGCGTTCGAAGATCATGTTTTGCAATTGCAAGCTCTATTGATTAGGAATAATTTTTTTTTTCGAACCATCCTCTTGGA
>NC_051407.1:9417037-9417314 GCF_015228065.2 Penaeus monodon
CTCTCAGAAAAGACCCTTGTAAAAAGATGACTTTATCCCTTGTAAACTATAAGCGAGCGAGTCTTAATAATTGCTTGCACAGAGACGATCTCAGGCCAGGTAACTTATGGCGACTTCGAGCACAAAAGAGGTACAGTGAGCGTGTGTATGAGATCATGATGTTGTGGTTAAATCCTGGCCTGTTTCTGGTTTGCTGGTTTTATAATTATTATCACTTACTGGATTTTGTCTTGTGATTAAAGTTCGTAAATCACTAAACTTTGAGTGTCGGGTTAAT
>NC_051407.1:9420021-9420280 GCF_015228065.2 Penaeus monodon
TCAAACAAGTAGACAGAACTACCACCTTTTTTTTTAAACCAACTTCTCAAAGTACTTGGAAAATTATTCTCCTTCGGTGCCTTCTGCAGGAGTGGCCGCCGCAGCCAATCAGAACTTGAAATAGCATGAACTCAGTAAATAGTTTCGAAGCTGTTGCAGTGGCCGGCGAGGCGGAGGAGGCGATAGCAACTTAAGGAGATGAACTAAGAGAGAAGAAGATAAATGATGAGCGAATGGCGCAAGGGATGGGAAGGGAAGT
>NC_051407.1:9420499-9420603 GCF_015228065.2 Penaeus monodon
ACTTATAGACTATGTCCACGTCATAATCAGATGCTGAGATTGCTATCATGCAAATTAGTACTTGCACAGTGCATATTCACATTGCACACGCCCATTCAGTTGTT
>NC_051407.1:9420899-9421584 GCF_015228065.2 Penaeus monodon
CCATTTACAAAAAAAAAATACACGCGCACACATGGCTAAACGAACACACCAAAGGCAAATGCTCAACAGAAACTCATAAGCGCAGTGTTGAGTTGCTTAAACGAGGATGGTCGGGTTCTCTACGCTCAGTGTAAATAAGAGTCAACGCCTATATTTACTTCGTATCACGATCTTTATTGTCACTAAGATAGACTCAACATAATAATTATTTGATGAATGTGTGTATAAAATTTGTGTGTATGCGATAAATGTGTTTAGTGGCCAAATACAAAGGAGTTTATATTCACACATGATGTACGCACGTAAGTATATAAATAAATACATGGGAACATCGAGATTAATCTTCAATGCATATGAGTGTTCACTTGACTTTTTTTATTTTCCACGATTTAGCAATACATAAACTTTTTTTTCTAAATTTCACGGCCTTCATAATTCATTCATAAAGCTATCGATTCGATTTACATAAAAAATATCTTAAAAAAACGTTTGCATTAATTCAAAGGCTGTACGGATATGATCACAATTTTCGCTGGCTTTTGGTTTGTGCAATATCCCTCTCAGTGCTGCAACAGATCGACTAATTCCTATATTTGGATAAGAAACCTCCCATTGAGAAAACATTTACCCCACCCCCTGGTAAGAAAAAAAAAAGTGCTCCACCCAAATAAATATAACTCATATA
>NC_051407.1:9421947-9422232 GCF_015228065.2 Penaeus monodon
TTCCTTTTGAATTTCATATTTTGAGTTTTCAAGGTTAACCAGGTGGCAAGGGTGCTTCAGGGAGGTCATACTTGGAAGGTCACACTTGGGAGATCACCCTTGGAAGATCACACTTGGATGGTCACACTTGGAAGGCCACACTTGGAAAATCATACTTGGCAGATCACACTTGGGAGATCACACTTGGATGGTCATACTTGAAGGTCACACTTGGAAGGTCACCCTTGGTCACAAAAAATCCCGTCACACTTGTCACACATCACACTTGTAATCGGCGCCACGTCC
>NC_051407.1:9422259-9422518 GCF_015228065.2 Penaeus monodon
TAGTTTTCGTGCCATGAAATTAGCGAGATATGAGTAATTATTTCGTTACGTAATAACTGTAGTCTTAATACAGAGGGTGATAATTAACAGCCAGAGTGACAGAAGAGATAATAATGACGGCAATGGCATAGAAATTAATTAATACCCATAGTGATTCTATCTTTACTAGTGAAACATACCTATATCAACTACACATCTTGCTGTCGAATTTACTCCTCCCCTTTGAATGATGGTTGTGTTTGGAGATACAGGGAGGAAC
>NC_051407.1:9423593-9423787 GCF_015228065.2 Penaeus monodon
GCTCCCCGTACACACCCGGCGCTCACCCTAACGCTTCTTCGCCCATTGTCCGATTGACGCAATGCCTGGGCGTCGTCGGTGTCTCCCGGAGCTGAAGCGTTTGGAAAACATGATCCCTCATCCTACACGTGTCAACCCACGCTCGCCTCAATGATCATTAACGGCGTCAAGCTCTTATGGGAACCTGTTCGGCC
>NC_051407.1:9423859-9423963 GCF_015228065.2 Penaeus monodon
GAGGAGGGGGTGAGGATAGGAGAGAGGGGAGGGTATTTATTTTTATCACTGGCGAGTTAATTTTTTTTTCTCTTCTTCTTCTTCATTGGTAGTGCTATTCGGGT
>NC_051407.1:9424128-9424471 GCF_015228065.2 Penaeus monodon
AAAAAAACCCACGCACGAGTACAGAAGAGACGCTGTACAATATGATACACCAACCCTGTAAAACCAGACCAATTTTTTTTTTTAATGTCGCTAACAAAACATAACACAAAACAAACTCATTGTAGATGTTAAGATCATCATCTTTATTAGACAGATAACAGTTGCAGCTCATTTTATCGCTCATCAAGAAGAATAAAAATATCAACAGGGGAATTATCAAAGTTGAGAAGGTGTTTGCACGATCCGGTTAACAATTCTCACAGTGTCACAACACGGCGATAAACCCTAGCTCGTGCTATTTTCTGCGGGAGGCTGCTCGAACATATCTTGCCCTGAGAAATGG
>NC_051407.1:9424510-9424951 GCF_015228065.2 Penaeus monodon
TAATGGTTATTAGTCTTTTTATCAGATAGATCTTGTTTTGTGAAACTGATTTATATATTTTTTTGTAATTAAAGGTTATCAACTATCAAACAGATCTTGTTTTGTGAACCTGATTTTTTTTTTTTCATTATTAAAGGTTATCAGTTATCAAATAGATCTTGCTTTGTGATGTGGATATATATTTTTTCCATCCGTTATTTTTTATATTAATGGTTATCAATTATCAAAAAGATCTTGCCTTGCTAAATGGATATATATCTTTTATCATTTCTCTTTTATATCAATGGTTCTGAATTATCAAACAGATCTTACTTTGTGAAATCATTACGATTCTTTAATACTGAAGGTTATCAATCTTTATCAAACAGATCTTAGTAAAACTGGTATATTTTTCCTACCATACAACTTTTACATTAAATATCATCAAATTGTTTCATCAGT
>NC_051407.1:9425073-9425291 GCF_015228065.2 Penaeus monodon
ATGAATTCCTTATTTTAGATGTTATCAATAATTTTTTCACATACATCTATTCTATGAAAAAAATACCCATCGTTTGTAACATCTTTTAATTTGCTAAAATTTATACTTTATACTTTTAGATATATTTCACTCGAAGAGCAGCGGGTGTTACGCCTATAAAATGTAAAGAAGAAGAATGACAAATTATGACTTTTGATCTGTTGAGCCTTTTTTTTCTT
>NC_051407.1:9425312-9425389 GCF_015228065.2 Penaeus monodon
CAACTGTAAATCAGAGTTGTCTCATCTTCGATCTCATAAATCAATTGTTTTGAAAACTTACATGGGAATGTATGCGT
>NC_051407.1:9425873-9425966 GCF_015228065.2 Penaeus monodon
AAAAAAAACACACAGAAAGAAAAAATATATCTATATATAATTTTCCTCCTCCCTAAGCGACAATAAATTTTGATTAAAAAAAAACATTGCGAC
>NC_051407.1:9426068-9426410 GCF_015228065.2 Penaeus monodon
ACATAATCATCTTAAAGGAAAGAAAACGGTGATTTACATAACGATATGATAATAACTTTTTGCTGTATATTAAGAGGCCGAGGAGTAAGTTTTGCGATAAAAGTAAAAAAAAAAAATTAGTGGATTTATAAATGTGAATAATAATAGGAATAAAAGAAATATGGTAATTTATTTGCTCGATTTTAATCTATGTTGTTTTTATAAGCTTTTTTTCTAGCGATATTTTTTGCCGATTATAAAAATTTGCTTTTTTCATTTTTTTCTTGTTTCTCTACTTTCATCCTCGTTTTCTTTTTCTTTTTTTCTTATCATTCTCTTTCTTATTGTTCTTCGTCAACACTG
>NC_051407.1:9426483-9426714 GCF_015228065.2 Penaeus monodon
TCTGCCTCTTTCTCTTCTCTCTCGTCTTTTCCATATTCTATTCCTTCTGCGCTTCTTTCTTCTCCATCTTTCTCTTCATTTTTATCACATTATTTTCTTCTTCTTCCTCTTCTTTGGCCTCTCCCATTTCCATAATCTTCATCCTCCTCTTACTATCATTTATCATTATCATTATTATTTTCTTATCTTAATTGCCATCGTTTTCATTTTCATCATTTTTCATCGTTTTCA
>NC_051407.1:9426911-9427396 GCF_015228065.2 Penaeus monodon
TTCTATCTATCTATCTATCTATTCCCCCTACCCCCCCTATTCAACCCCCCTCTCCTACTCCCACCAGTCCTCCCTCCCTCCCCTCCACCCCTTCCTTCTCCCCCTCCCCTCCCTCCCTCCCCTCCACCCCTTCCTCCTCCCCCTCCCCTCCACCCCTTCATTCTCCCCCTCCCCTCCCTCCCTCCCCTCCCCTCCCTCCCTCCCCTCCACCTCTTCCTTCTCCCCCTCCCCTCCCTCACTCCCTCCACCCCCCTCTCCCCCTCCCCTCCCTCCCTCCCTCCACCCCTTCCCTCCCTCCCTCCCCTCCCCTCCCTCCCTCCCCCCCACCCCTTCCTTCTCCCCCTTCCCTCCCTCCCTCCCTCCCCTCCATCCCTTCCCACCCCTCCCCTCCCCTCCCCTCTACCCTCCCTCCATACCCCTGTCACGTGTACAGATTACTTACATTCATAATTCATAAATCTGCTGTCACTCACCTCACTGTCTCC
>NC_051407.1:9429185-9429367 GCF_015228065.2 Penaeus monodon
CGTGCGTGCGTATACACCTTAATAACTCAATTCACACAACTTTCTTTCAGCATTTAGATCTTCTCTTCTCTTGACCTTTGACCTGTGTTCCCTAAGCCAAACCTAAGCAGAGGTCATAAATCCAATTAAGTCTAACAATTAGCTCAAGTCCCGACGAACTATACTCCGAAAAGAGCATCACC
>NC_051407.1:9429648-9430316 GCF_015228065.2 Penaeus monodon
CCAGAGTATCAGGCCATACTTAACGCCCCTTCTCTTCTGCCCCTCCCCCCTTCCCCCTCCCCCCTTACCCCTAGACATCTCTATCTCTCCTTCCACTCTTTCCCTTCCCTCTTCACTTCCCTTTTTACCCCTTGCTCCCTTTTCCCTTATCCCCAGATGACTTACCTTACACCCTCCCTTACTAAACCCTTCCCCTCCACTTACACTCTCCCTTCTCCCTCCCCCATGACATCACGCTATGCCTACCCCCTACTCCTTTTATCTCCATTCCTCTCCCTTCCGCCCAGGGTATCAAGCCAAACCTTCTCCCTCTCGCTCCCTCTCCCCTTACTTCACTCCCCTTCCTCCCTCCTTTAATCCTACGTTAGTCCCCCCCTCCTTCCTTCTCTCCTTCATCTCCTCCCGCCCTCCTTCATCACCTCCCTCCCTTCCTCCTTCATCACCTCCCTCCTCCCTCCCTCCCTCCCTCCTCCCTTCACCCCCTCCCTCCTCCCTTCACCCCCACTTCCCCCCTTGGCATACGGTACCATTAGAGTTCCCTCGACCGCGTGACGTCACTAGATGTCTCCATATAAATCCGCGCGCGTGTAATTATGTCTATGTTTGTTTCTGTCGACTGAGCTGGGATAGAGTGGTTTTGATTTTGATCTTGTTGGCGTGTCATTAGT
>NC_051407.1:9431825-9432139 GCF_015228065.2 Penaeus monodon
TTGCCGCTCGCAATTCATCAACAGTATAACGACCAGATATCTTATACGTAAATATACATAGCTTTAACCCCACTTATCATAAATTCGATTCCTGTCATCCAGCATAAATTTTGTTTACCCGACGGCCGCTACTGCATGCGCTGTGTTTGTGCCTCGCTTCGCCTTATTTTATGATTATATATTATAGCTATTATATTTATTTATATATATATATTTTTATTTATCTATTACTATATATTATTTTATATATTTTTTTTTTATTATTGTTTTATTTGTTTTTTGTCAATATACAAGCACATGACCATCTCTCTATC
>NC_051407.1:9432222-9432328 GCF_015228065.2 Penaeus monodon
CTGCCCGGTTATGTCTAAAGTGACTTACAGTAAAGAAAATGAATGCTATCTTGTAGACGTATCTATATCAACGTGATTTTGTTGGTCGGAAAATTTCTTAAGATTA
>NC_051407.1:9432763-9432976 GCF_015228065.2 Penaeus monodon
AGGCCGCTAGAACGAAATATAAATAAACAGGTCGATAGATAAACACACAGATAGACAGAAAAGAATCGTAAAAAGACCGTAATTTCTCCCCCCCCCCCCGCTCCCTTTTTAAAATCCGTTTTTTTTTTTTACATTCCGCTCTAAATAACAGAGAATAATAATGAATACATTATAAAACAAAATAATGAAATTAACAACAAAATCAAATAAACT
>NC_051407.1:9433299-9433522 GCF_015228065.2 Penaeus monodon
AACGAAATGAACTCCCTAAAAGATTTCTTTTATTCAAAACGTCTTTCGGAAGCCGCAAGACTGCTTGCAAACTCACGCTTATTCAGGTCACACCCTCCCTTGCAAGCATGCAATGTCAGCCCGATGCACCGAGAGCACGAGGCGAGAGGCTTTTGTTATGCACGGAGGGAAATGAAGGAAAAGAGAGGAAATTAAGTGTGAAGAAAGGAACACACGAGGAAGA
>NC_051407.1:9433629-9433962 GCF_015228065.2 Penaeus monodon
ACAGCCAAAAAAAGTTCCAAAGATTCGTTACCGTTATTCGTTCACCAAAAAACAAACATACAATGTATACCTATCGCCAATTCTTTATCATTTCTCATCACTTGTCCTGCTTACCCCCCTTTGCCCTGTACCATAAAGTTGTTTAAAATATCTTCGAATCACTGTTAAGCATAAAACCAAAGGACAAGCAAAATTCAAGCAGCCTTAAAAGCCACAAACAGACAAATAGCAGACTGACATAAGATTAAACTGCGGACAAAATGCGGCCAGACGAGAAGAGAGTTGTAAGCAGACACGCACAAAGACATGCAGTTGAATGCGGTAGTTGCGAAG
>NC_051407.1:9434824-9435187 GCF_015228065.2 Penaeus monodon
ACGGGTGCAACGGCTATGGCATATTCAACAACACTAACTTGAGTCGATATAATAAATGGATAAAGTGATTGTCGTGCGGCTAAACTACACACGCAACACTGACCTTTAAATTGGGTTATTTTTCAAGGTAGACCTGATTACCATTTAGCCTGTTTAGTATCAACAAACAATCAATGCATAGACGATAACCAGCAGTTTTATGCGACCTACCTAACAGTGTATCTATCGGAATCAGATCTTCCTAACTTTGTATCTATGAGAGGTAGAGGCCAAATCAAAGGGTATTCTCTGATAGGGTGCCTCACTTTGTCCAGGATGTGACTCTTTAGGATATACCCACTTTGGGATATACTAACACACGAA
>NC_051407.1:9435291-9435377 GCF_015228065.2 Penaeus monodon
ATACCGAGTACTCCCAAATAATTACAGCGATCGTGAGAAACCGTAATAAGCCATTATGATACCTTGGATAGTTCGGAGAGAGAGGG
>NC_051407.1:9435582-9435693 GCF_015228065.2 Penaeus monodon
TAAATGTTGACTAAATTGTAAACAAACCTGGCACTCGACCAAAAACAATAGAAGCATCGTAACATAATAACATAATAAATATATACATGATAACAGCCTTTACAAGGTAGG
>NC_051407.1:9435901-9436042 GCF_015228065.2 Penaeus monodon
CCGACTTTCAACCAGCAACGTTTACACATGCATAATACTTACATTTGAGGCGTAAACAGATGTTATTTCCGACGAAGCTTGAACACACGTTGATCCGTATATATTCACGAAGGAGCACACGAAAATATTGCAGTATTATGA
>NC_051407.1:9436555-9436656 GCF_015228065.2 Penaeus monodon
AACCTGGCATCGACCAAAAACAATAAAGAAGCATCGTAACATAATAACATAATAAATATCATACATGATAACAGCCTTTACAAGGTAGGATAGCTCGGAGG
>NC_051407.1:9436857-9437037 GCF_015228065.2 Penaeus monodon
TGTCGACCAAGAATGTAAACAAACCCGACTTTCAACCAGAACGTTACACATGCATAAACTTACATTTGAGGCGTAAACAGTGTTATTTCCGACGAAGCTTGAACACACGTTGATCCGTATATATTCACGAAGGAGCACACGAAAATATTGCAGTATTATGATGACTAACAATGAAATAGT
>NC_051407.1:9438564-9438674 GCF_015228065.2 Penaeus monodon
ATACCACATCTGCCACATGCAAGGAATCAATACCCAAGACACAGTTCATCTTACAAAGTGTACCTGTGTGTCTTCGTATTATTTTCGAGGGAGTTCAATCAGGTGTTTTC
>NC_051407.1:9438943-9439672 GCF_015228065.2 Penaeus monodon
CACCCCTCGCACTGTCTGTTACGAAAATCTCTCACTGAAGTTATCTGACTCCATCTTTCGTTCTATCTATCTCTCTTCTTATTTTCCCTCTTTCCCCTTCATTCTCTCATTTTCTTATTTTCTTCTTTCGTCTCGAGTTTTTTTTTCTCTCTCTCTTTGCCCTACTTGCCTGCTCTCTTTTTTTTTTCCTTTTGTTATTTCTCTTTTCTTCTTCCCTTTCCTCTTTCTCTTCCTCCTCTCCTCCTCCTCCTTCTCTCCTCCTCTCCTTCTCTCCTTCTCCTCTTCCTTCTCCTCCTCCTCCTCTTCCTCTCCTCCTCTGTTTTCCCATCTCCTCCTATTCCTTCCTTCCTTCTAATCCTCTCCACTTTCTGCTTCCTTCTCTCCTTCTTCATTCTGTCCTCTCTTCCTCTCTTATCTTTACTTCCCTTTCTCCTTTCTTCGATTCTTCTCCTTTTCCCTCCTTCCTAGTTCCATCTCTCCCTCTCCCTCCTTTATCTACCTCTCCTTGCCTCCCCACGCCCTTCCCTCCATCTTTCCCTCCATCCTTATCTCGCCAGAATTTAGCGTTATCTTTATCTCTCCCAATTCCCCTTCATCTTTATCTCCCTAATTCCCCTCCCTCCTCCCCCCCCTTTATCTCCTCAATTTATTTCCTTCCTTACTATGTTTACACTATTTATCCTGCATCCTTGTCTCCCTCTTTTTATCTACACCAATAAAGACCATATT
>NC_051407.1:9439910-9439996 GCF_015228065.2 Penaeus monodon
ACGAGTTACGACCGAACCGCACTGACCGAGAAGTCTATTAATAATGCGTGTAACCTCCTTCCTTCGCTAAGTCATTTCTAGCTTGC
>NC_051407.1:9440400-9440543 GCF_015228065.2 Penaeus monodon
TTTGTCAAATTTGTTTACGATGTTAAATTACGAATAGCAATGGAACGCGTAATGTTATTTTAAGTGATGCACAATGAAGATGAACGAAGAGGAAGGAAAAATAAATTGTAAGAAGGAATACGATAATGTTTTGTGTTCTTGTT
>NC_051407.1:9440895-9441090 GCF_015228065.2 Penaeus monodon
ACCCCATTTCCCTCAGTACTGCTGCACCTCCTCTCACGTTCATGCCACGGTCGCATCACAGGAAAAATGTACCTATCTTAGTACTACCTTTATGCCCGGCCACTATGCCCCCAAGGACCGCTCGACGCTAAATTATGTGTCTCATTAAAAGAAAAAGGTATATGCATTATGTAGTTCGTGAGGAAACATATACGG
>NC_051407.1:9441187-9441409 GCF_015228065.2 Penaeus monodon
AAGGATAAAAAAATATAACACTATGCACTGAGTTTCGCGAGACAAGACATACTGTAGCCTTAACTGGGTCAAAGCATAAATCATTGACATAGATATGTGATCGGTGTTCAATCTTAAACTTGATTAAAGATGATCATTAATCTTCTTCGTATCTTTATCTCTCTGTGCGCAAACATATCTTCACTTGTTTAATACCATGGCGGTGTTGCCATAAGCTCCTCC
>NC_051407.1:9441662-9441804 GCF_015228065.2 Penaeus monodon
TCCTGCAACATTTTTATGATATAACTATGACTGTATCTTCTTGCATTCGAAATTTATACAGTAGCTTGCGAATTGCATGCAATGTACATTAAAGAAAACGGAATAAGTAAAGGACAAGAGATAATTAAGAAATAAACAGAAA
>NC_051407.1:9441836-9442251 GCF_015228065.2 Penaeus monodon
ATTGAGATAAAGAGATAATAGAAAGTTAAGTATTAATAAGATTTATAGAAAAAAAAATATATAATGAAAACAAAATGGCGGATGACCCAGAAGTGTAAATAACAAAAAGAAAATTAAATAAAGAAATGACATAGACAGAGAGAGATAACCTACAACCAAAACAGTACTATGCAATAAAACTAATAAAAGGCTTTTAAAAAGATAACACCCAAAGCAAACAGATTGTACACTTTTTATCATACTTAATATCTAAAGTCATAAACACACGATACGCAAATTATCATTTACATGTCAACAACGACATGCTAATGGTAGCTTGTCTTTCGTCTTGACATGATCTTTACCATTGAAGAAAAAAAAGAGAAAAAAAAAGATTGGTCTGATAAAGACATAAACTTCTTGGAAAATGGTGACT
>NC_051407.1:9442935-9443211 GCF_015228065.2 Penaeus monodon
AAACAAACAAACAAGAGAAGGGGCAATGCGCAACAAACATCATCCCGGTTGAATAAGCAATAATTTCCGCCACTCGTTAAAGACATGGCAACACACCGTTGCAAGCAATTGACTCGCAACAGCCGACTGCGCTGACGAAGGGCGGCGAGACATCTGCCGTCAGCACGTCGAAATTATAATCCAAATAGGCACGTTGGCGACGAGGTTAATTCTAGAGTAATCTTTGACTATATTATGGGTTGTCCGTTGCCACGCCCTTTTCCTAAACAAATATGC
>NC_051407.1:9443244-9443560 GCF_015228065.2 Penaeus monodon
GAAGGCGATTGTGGAAGCGTAAGTCACCTGTTGCGATTGTGGAAGATAGTCTTGTAGGCTCGTATCCCCCTTGAATCCGATTAGCGTTTCTGGATTCCGGATTCCGGCTGCAGGTTACGCGAACGGATTTATGACCGTGATAAGACAGTTTTTTTGCGTTTTGTTGTTGTTTTTTTTAAGCTTCTCGTCGGCGAGTGTTATTATTCAAAGGCTTTGATTAAACTAGAGTTTAATGTGGTTGTTTATGGACTGTTTGACTCTTTGTTTCTTTAACCTGTTTCTCTTTTGTCGTTATTTTTTTATTCTACGAATAACT
>NC_051407.1:9444648-9444832 GCF_015228065.2 Penaeus monodon
GGGAAAAAAGGGGGGGCGGGGGTCCATTACAGAAACAGACAGGAAAAAAACGCTAGATGGCATTTGGGCCCTGGCGGAAGGGTGCCTCGGGTAAATGCATTTGCCCCGTGATGGTGTCCCCCCCCCCCACCTCCTTCCCAATAGACTCACCGGAAATTTCCCCGAACCCCTAAAAGGGGGAAAA
>NC_051407.1:9445466-9445633 GCF_015228065.2 Penaeus monodon
CGCGTCAGTGTCCACGCCAAAGTTTCCTAGACACAAAACCAGCCCCTCAGTTCAGCGACCAAAACACCCTCTCGCATAAAAAGACATAACAACTACCTTTCCACTCTGTGAGTTTCATACAATAAACGCCTCGTGTAGTACAAGCAAAATTAAAGCAAATAAAAGTG
>NC_051407.1:9446196-9446283 GCF_015228065.2 Penaeus monodon
AGGTCTGTCTGGATCCTGAATAGGCTGTCTGCTCCGGTGGGGTTTCACGGGAGCCTGTGGTTTCCAGGTTAGGCTTTTTTTTCTAGT
>NC_051407.1:9446494-9446840 GCF_015228065.2 Penaeus monodon
ATTTATACGTATATAAAAGGAGGGTTTATAATTAATTTTTATTCGTCAGTCCTAGATCGTTAACAACGCAATGAAACACCATTATAACTACGCCTTAAGATTCGCTAATCAGTGATATTGATTGGATTCCGAGCAGCTTTTTATTTCTTCTATCGTTAAAATTTTCTAATTCTTTAGATTATTATTATATTTTTTTCTTTTTTTTTATACAGACAATCTTGAATTCTATTGGCTTCCAACTTATAGTATAAAAAGAAGGTAATAAAGAAACGAAAAAAAATCGATTAAATTAAACGACAATAAACAATTCGCAGACTAACTCCATGGAAAGCAATTTAGTAATCAG
>NC_051407.1:9446989-9447242 GCF_015228065.2 Penaeus monodon
ATTTTATCCTTACTAGCACAACGTCGATGACCATGCAACATACCCATTACCCTTTTTTAAGATGACCAATCAATTTGTAAAGAGCATTTTACTTATAACTTCCAAATGGTGTATTGTTCGATAAAGAGTGTGTTACCGCGGTTTTTCATATTTTCTTAAAATATATAGAGATATAGTGATTTTAGACATGTTTCCTGGTCATTTTGGACATGCAAATTGTATAATGAAGACCTGTATGCTTTTATATACATTA
>NC_051407.1:9447479-9447727 GCF_015228065.2 Penaeus monodon
TTGAACGTAAAAATTAGTAATCTGCCTTTTAATTGTTTTGGAAGACAAAAGGCGAAACAATGCATGTACAGCTTATTTGTATATTTTTTGTTATATTCATTAATCTTTCATTTTCCTTTTGTTATCTACTTGTTTGAATAAGTAACTGCACTCTATATGTAAAATAATTTCCCATTATATTAAATTCTATATTCTGTCAGAATAAAAAAAGAGAAAAAAACAACATAAAAATGCAAACATAAACTGAT
>NC_051407.1:9448003-9448144 GCF_015228065.2 Penaeus monodon
GAAATAAAAACAAACAAACAAACCGACATACACATAAAAAAAAAGAAAGTCGTTGGGAAGGTGACTTTGCACTTTTTTCCCCTAATCTTTCTTTTATTTTTTATTTCTTATTTTCTAATCTAATCTAATATATTCATGGGA
>NC_051407.1:9448172-9448380 GCF_015228065.2 Penaeus monodon
AAGATCTGAAGACACGAAACGCCATCGTCGGGAAGCCTTTCATCTTGGCCGCTAGATGGCATTATTTTTTATCTGATTATTATTTTTTTCTTTATCTGTCTTTCCTCATTTTTTGTTTACGATTTGTTAGAAATTAGTTTCAGTTTGTTTGTTTGTTTCCTTTCACAGTGTTAGATTCCGTGTTTTTTTCTCTTTCTATAGAATCTAT
>NC_051407.1:9448646-9448894 GCF_015228065.2 Penaeus monodon
CCATGATATAATAGGCAATCATTAATCTGAACTATAAAATATAATGATAAAAATATAATAATAAAAGCAAGGTATTTCCATGCTCCCTACATAAAATGCAATACAAACAGAATAATACAAACAACTCTTAAAACAGCCTTCATAAGGCACCATTTACTCATTAAACAAAGATCTCAACTTGGCTAATTAAATGCAAGGAATAAATAAGATATGATTGTCTGTTGTTAATTACATACTGGTGTTTGGTA
>NC_051407.1:9449129-9449249 GCF_015228065.2 Penaeus monodon
CGGGTGAATTAGCATAATTTTCTCGTTTTTTTTATGAGACTCTTTCATTAATTTTTTTTTATTGCTTCTGTTAGCTACTGTTCATACATCCGTTAACTTATAATTAATTTATAATTATGA
>NC_051407.1:9450323-9450533 GCF_015228065.2 Penaeus monodon
ACCTCCCCCCCCCTTAGAGAGGACCAGAAATGATTAAGACAAATTCCTTCGCCCAAATTCCTTCCCCCTATCTCCTTCCTTCCTCCTATCTCCTTCCTTCCTTCTTCTACCTTTCTTCCTTTTCCTCCTATCTCCTCCCTTCTTCCATCTCCCTTCTCCCCGCCCTCCTCCCTCCCCCCCTCTAGAAAGGACGAGAAATGATTAAGACAA
>NC_051407.1:9450642-9450988 GCF_015228065.2 Penaeus monodon
CCCCCCCCCTCCTCCTTAGAGAGGACGAGAAATGATTAAGACAAATTCCTTTCGCCCAGAATCGCTACCGGGTTTTAACCTCATCTGAATTTGCGGTCGCCGGCGTTTCGTGGCCTGAGCGGTCCGGTTTAATGAGCGCCCCTCGCCGTACGTGGGAGGAGGAGAGTTCACACCCGCTTAATCTAGGGCGTTCATCTGTTGCCGGGAACGCTGCCACATATAAAGCAGTCTCTGTGGGAATGCCGTGAGTGAATTCGTCTTTTGGAGGATGGTCGGTAATCGGGTTTCAAGTGTCCTTCGAGCAGCGGGATGGCGGCCATTTTATATTTGGGGTTGAAGCGACCAC
>NC_051407.1:9451012-9451120 GCF_015228065.2 Penaeus monodon
AATTGTGAGGATAGATATGTTTTATTGGAGTTTTATCGGACTGTAATTAAACAAGTGTTTCAACGTGATAATTGGGATGGAGTTGACGCGGTAATAAAAGAAATACTG
>NC_051407.1:9451151-9451311 GCF_015228065.2 Penaeus monodon
AAGCCGTAGACGCTAACATATCTTGTCTTCAAATAACTATCTGCGTCCGTGCTGACATTATCTAACTATAATGAAACTCTTCAAGTGAAAATACTAAAATAGTACAAATCCTATACTATGACACCTTTCTATGTTGATACTACATTCCACAATTCTATAA
>NC_051407.1:9451433-9451654 GCF_015228065.2 Penaeus monodon
ACATGGCATTCACCAAACTACCATCTCTTGAAGACCAGAATGACTAAATCCGTTAATCGATCCCCATTATTTACTTGTCAAGCCTTATCTGTGCTACGAATGCCGATGTTTTAAAAATAAGATTTCTTAATGGGGTAATTAAGGTAATATCATTACAAGGAGATGATAATGAGATAGCATGAATTAACCTAAGAGATGGGTGGCAGTCTCGAGCAAAAGGG
>NC_051407.1:9452023-9452132 GCF_015228065.2 Penaeus monodon
CGGGTCAGGGCGTGGGAGGAGCAAGATAGGGCGGAGTTGGATATGCAAATGAAATCATAAATGTGGCTCGGTACTTGCGCTACCGAGCCACATGTTGCCAGGAACGTGG
>NC_051407.1:9452351-9452510 GCF_015228065.2 Penaeus monodon
TGGGGTTGGGTATAATGGTAATGATAATGGTGTCTCTGTCCTCAAAATACTCAAGGTATCTGGAATTCCTTTTTCGTGAATAAATTTCTGCCTGGATATCATTAGCGTTAGGTTAAGCGTCCGAGATTTTGTAGGAATTTCCACTCGTCTTACGTAATC
>NC_051407.1:9452778-9452911 GCF_015228065.2 Penaeus monodon
GATCACAGGATGTCAACAGTAAAATTGAATAAAAATCTCGTTTTTATCAATCATGTTCACCAATATACAAAAAAAAAAGCGAAACGACGATTATAAGTGGGAATAGACATTAGAATTAAAAAAAAGAAAAATG
>NC_051407.1:9453039-9453213 GCF_015228065.2 Penaeus monodon
ATTCGAAAACCTGTGACCCGTAAAATTTTTAACCGTGGTCAGAGCCATCCAAGGCGGCATGTGTATAAAAAGCTTCCACCACGATTTGTCTTTACAAGGGAGCCCGCGTATAAAAAAAAAAAAATAACCTTAGGCCTAAGAGAGATCGATTATTATTAATGTGATTGTATTAGT
>NC_051407.1:9453303-9453543 GCF_015228065.2 Penaeus monodon
AAGCGTAAATAACTCAATCAGGGAGTCACTAAAGTATAAAAAGAAAAATCGTGGCCGGGAACCATTTCAACTTTTGTTAGCTAGATTACGCTCTTCCAAATACAGGTGAAGCACTCTCTCGAAACCCCAGCGAGAGACAGTCACAACACCCATAAAACCCGTAAGGCCGTCGCTCCCCTTCCACCTGTAGGTTAAAATCACCTCTATTGCCAAACACCCTAGAGAGGGATGGTCATCGTA
>NC_051407.1:9453588-9453708 GCF_015228065.2 Penaeus monodon
CGTAGGTGATTTACGGTCGAAGTTAAATCCACCCTAATTGAAATAATCAAAATAACAACATCGCAGATATATCGCGAAAGGAGTAAAGTGGATTTCATTAAGCTTAGAGATACGCGCTTT
>NC_051407.1:9453779-9453964 GCF_015228065.2 Penaeus monodon
TTTCAAGAAAAATAGGATAGTCAGAGAGAACTGACGCAACGAGCGGTCTACGATGTCAAGGGAGAAGGGTCGGTGACGCCCACGAGCCTAAATCAAGGTAGAGCCGAGATCGAGGTTCTATTACACGTCCCTGTATTGGACTTGTGAAATACGTGCCTAATACAAGTTTAATGGGTATACATGGT
>NC_051407.1:9454315-9454543 GCF_015228065.2 Penaeus monodon
AGAAAGGTTAAATACGTAAATAAGAAAACAAGTAAAAATAGCCTACGAACAAATTCCGTTCCATAGTTTAAAGAAGAGAACTCAGCCGCTTCCCTATTAAAAAAAGAAAAAAAAAATCACCCAGCAGACATCTTGAAGTATTTAGCATAGTTCCTTTTAGGTCCTTGAACTCAATCCTTCACCTTGATTAAAACATCACAATTAAATCATTAATGCAACTGGATACAA
>NC_051407.1:9454576-9454784 GCF_015228065.2 Penaeus monodon
TAAAAAAGTAATGTTTTGATGATGATACTATGGGAGCGATAATACGAATATAAAAAGAGTAATTGCTAACTGACGTGTGTAGTTGCCAGGTACATATTTTTCTGTTGTTTAAATTGCAGTATTTGCCGATAAAATATGATATGTGTCTAAGACCTGAACGATGTCTTTTGTTTAATTATTTCAACGTCGTTTTTATCTATTAGAGGTG
>NC_051407.1:9455277-9455372 GCF_015228065.2 Penaeus monodon
GTGATCGTGAACTTAAATTACTTAATTTCACGCAGTAACTGCAAATTGATATAGATGTATGGATAACTGAATTAAATATGAAAGGAATCGCCCGT
>NC_051407.1:9455562-9456102 GCF_015228065.2 Penaeus monodon
TTTCATCGCACAACCACCAAAAGAAACGGATCTTCACACACTCACCAAACATCTTTTTATGAATGAAATAGTAATGCAAATCAGCGTGACCTTTTCACCCGGAAACTGAGCATTCATAGAGGTTACGACTGTCAAAGAAGATTTAGATTTAAAAGAAAATTATTATAACACGATAATCAGCGAACTAGTTGTGATTTTCTCTTTTTTTTTTATTTATTATTACTTTTGAAAAAAAAAAAAACATTTCGTTATTAGTTGTGGTAAAAAAAACAATATATATACATATTACATTTCAGATTAATTGCGATATTTTGAAGATCTAGATTATGTCTCGACTTTTTGATCTTTAAAAAATCATTCGGAATATATTAACAACAAATACACTTCGTTGCCCTGACTGATTGGAACGAAATGTCAAAATATACTATACAAATTGGCGTAACGAAAAACAGGTGAGTGTGTTCTCATCTTCAATACCTCCCTTCCCCCCCTTCCCCCCCTCTCTCTCTCTCGCTTGCCCGTCAGTCTCGTACGCTAGTT
>NC_051407.1:9456246-9456418 GCF_015228065.2 Penaeus monodon
AATACCCCCGTGGGCGTGCTGGTGGGCGGAGAGGTACGCCCATGTAGCGAGTGTGGGCGCCGACCCGACCCTTCTTCCGACCTTGAGTTCGTGGCCCGCTGCCCGCCCACGGTCCACATGGGGTGCACGCCCACGCGGGTGCTCGGCGCATACGCATCGCCTGTCGCTGTGT
>NC_051407.1:9456950-9457620 GCF_015228065.2 Penaeus monodon
AAATATTCGCTTATTCTTCTTTTACCCATCTTCCTACACGCTAAATGTATCGATCAGTCTTTCAAATGTATGTTTATCTACCTATAACTGAGGTGTTGTGAGCGTGCGTATGTGTCCAACTTTCTGATTGATTTGGGAAATTTGTGGCTTATTTCGTGATGGTGAAAGATTTTTATTTATTCCTTTCCTTAACTGTCTGCACGACATTTATCAATACATTTGCCTGTTTCTTTGTTTTATTCTGAATAGGCTGTACAGTTATTATATCTTTGATATTACTTCGTGAATAGATATGATATAATATTACGTATAAAGTAATCTGTATGAGAACTAACTCACAATACGCTCTTCCAATACAAAATCTTCTAAAAGGAAAAACATGACATGATCCTTTTTTCATACAACTTTTCTTATTTATTTATTATTTTGTTCTACATATAAATGGGCCTTATTTAATTTACCTTTTTTTCCGCCCCCCCCCCCCTTATTTTGCCGCTGTCGATTTGGATCCCCGAATGATGTTTTTTTTTTTTCGACACGTAATATTAGATAATGATGATGGCGATGTTCCTGCACTTTTCATGGTCTGACGGATGTGGGTCGTTTGATCAAAGGAGATAATTTCCACGTTTGAATTGTTACATTATGCTCTCTATTTAGGATTTTTTTT
>NC_051407.1:9458206-9458309 GCF_015228065.2 Penaeus monodon
TCTTATTATATCTTCTTTTACTCTATCTTCTATCTTCTTATTCCTTCTTCTATATCTCTCTCTTCTCTTATCTCTCTTTTTTTTTTATTTCTTTTCTTCTTTT
>NC_051407.1:9460146-9460539 GCF_015228065.2 Penaeus monodon
GACGGAGATCAACCGTGTGTGTATGTCTGCGCCTGCATGTGAAAGCGAGCATAAACCTAGGAACATCTACATGCAAATGTTGAAGTGTCTGTCTCTGTGTTTTTATAAGTGTGTGAATTCATTCATATTCAAATCAAAGACAACACAGATATGCAAAAGAGAAACTAACTACCAGCTGTTTTACTTCACCGGACCCGAAATCAAAGGATGCTCCTGACTGCTACCATACCTGTAACAGAAAATAACGAAATGGAGATTAACAGAGTACCAGTAAAGGATATTACAGTGAACTTTGGGTGAACTTAGATCTAATGCGAAAAATGTATGTTTATGATGATTACCATGATTGTAAAACAATGTTACATATTGCCTTTTATTGTTTTATTTTATTAT
>NC_051407.1:9460621-9460828 GCF_015228065.2 Penaeus monodon
CAGTTTTTGTTAGCATTTGATATCAAACTTCTGCTTTATGTTTATTCGAATTTCATATGACATTATAGCATCATCTGATTAGATGTACTGTAGATGCAACGCATTTTTTTTTTTTTTTTCAAAAATAGATAATTTCAGTAGATATTCATATACACGTGTGTTGGAATTAAACAAAGTGAAAAGTTAAAAATGATAATTACAAGAATT
>NC_051407.1:9460952-9461031 GCF_015228065.2 Penaeus monodon
TTTCTACTCTTTTAAGCCTATCTCAAGAATCGAACTATATCGCACTCCCCCCCCCTTCCTCCTTTAAACCCAGCAAACA
>NC_051407.1:9461063-9461213 GCF_015228065.2 Penaeus monodon
AGATAAGCATGTGGCGGTCGTACCTAATTTACATATCTGTCAGGTATGCAGATTTGTCGAAATTACTCTGGTCTTCACAGGCGTAAGTGAAGTCAAATGCTGGTGTTAGTACTTTGTCTTCTCGGGTTAGTAGGTCAGAGAACGCGTGTA
>NC_051407.1:9461278-9461359 GCF_015228065.2 Penaeus monodon
ACATGTGAGCGTTCGAGTGGAAATTGTGTGCTTGTGTGTGCTTGCATGTTGCAGCTGCCTCTTGTCATTTTCTTTGTTGCT
>NC_051407.1:9461813-9461984 GCF_015228065.2 Penaeus monodon
TTAAGTGCCCTTTCGCCTTATCACCAACGGCTGCGAATCGAGATAACAGCAGCGCCGACCTGTGCCTCAAGCGTACCTGTTGATAACGGAAGTTTTATGCTAATGATTCATTCGTGTGAAATGCTACCTCCGTTTTGGGTGTCGAGGACTGACCTGGACCGCCAGAGGGAA
>NC_051407.1:9462441-9462590 GCF_015228065.2 Penaeus monodon
CGTTACGACTGGACTTTTAGGAAAATAAGAGACTTAATGAATATAAAAAAAAAGAAATTAAATTTGAAATTAAGAAATTAAATGGTTATGCAAACTATTAATAACTGATGTATATAAAGGATTAAATTCACAAACAGATATTCGAGGAG
>NC_051407.1:9462665-9462795 GCF_015228065.2 Penaeus monodon
GTAGCTGAATAATTGAATAAATAAAATCACACACACCTGATAAAGTCAGTTAGAATATGAATTCAAATAAATCTAAAATCAACATACATGAGATGAAGCATTTAGATAAAAGTATATTAGAATATTAAGA
>NC_051407.1:9463081-9463156 GCF_015228065.2 Penaeus monodon
TAGGCGTAGTGATTTAACGGTCTGCAGGAAGTAAAATGGGCGGAGCTAATGGACGCGAGATGCGCGCGAACCGGC
>NC_051407.1:9463805-9464029 GCF_015228065.2 Penaeus monodon
CAGATCAACCACAGAAAGCAAATTCACCGAAAAAAAATATTGTCCATTACAACTACAGGTGAATGTGTAAGGTTTTTGCATACGACCTTGACTACCAGATGAGTATTTGAATATTAAGTATCTGCTTCCGCTTTTGTATGTTTCTTTTATTCTGTTATTACTGTTATCTGTCTCTATCTCGCTTTTCTTTTCTCTAATTAGGTTTCACCCTGATTTTCGCCCAA
>NC_051407.1:9464318-9464763 GCF_015228065.2 Penaeus monodon
AACAACAACAAAGGAACGTAAATCTATAATTGTTCATTGAGAGAGATTTCCTTCCCTTAACAATGACTGATTCACGAGAGCGAGAGTATCATGAACTCACGAACCAGCATATGACCTGATATCACAGCCGGGAACATGAGGTCAAATAAAAGCGAAAAATAAAACCGCAAAAGCATATCGGGTTATTAGGACACCCCCCCCCCTTTACACACTCCGCGACGATCTCCCTCTCGCTTCATTTTTCTTTTATTTTCATTGTTTTTTTTTCTTCTTCTTCGTTCGTTTCGTTTCTTCTTTCGTGATGTTTCGTTGTTATTAATTTGATTATTGTTTTCCCTCTCGTTTTTTAATGTTTTTTTTTTGTCTTGCTTTTGTTTGTATTCGTTTGATTTTATTCTTACGTGTAGAATTATAAGCCCTCGCTTTTTATTTTCTTCGTTTTCTT
>NC_051407.1:9465278-9465380 GCF_015228065.2 Penaeus monodon
ACACACATACACAAACTTCACGATCGCTAAAACTCGAGGGACACAAGTCGAGGCGAGCGAGACAGAGATAAGAAGTTGAAGATGATGACGCACTTGGACTAT
>NC_051407.1:9465884-9466294 GCF_015228065.2 Penaeus monodon
CCTATCTCCCCCTTCCTAACCCCTCTCTCATTTCCTCCCTCTCCCCTTCTCCCCCTCCCTCTTACCCTCTTCTCCTCCCTCTCACCCAACCCCCCCTCCCTTTCACCCAACCCCCCCTCCCTCTCACCCAACCCCCTTCCATTCCCTCTCACCAACCCCCCCTCCCTCTTACCCAACCCCCCTCCCCTCCCTCTCACCCAACAATTCAGGAGAAAGAAGACAGAGAAAAGGAGAGAAAAGGAGAGGATTATCACTCCCATGATTAATTGCCACCGCCCAAGCACCATAAAAGAGAAGAGAAAATCAAAGTTGAGGAGATTAGACCGATTTAGACCCAAGACAGTTTAATAACAGGTGAAGACTGGGGTGGCAAATGCGTCTCGATTTGCTAACTGTCCAGATCTGATCAC
>NC_051407.1:9466603-9466782 GCF_015228065.2 Penaeus monodon
ATCCCATCACACTAACCGCACGAACACCGATTCCCTTCCCTCCCCCTCCCCCATCAGAAGCGAGTGCGACCCGACTCTTCCTAATTTATGCCTGAAGGTGAATTAAGGCACAGCTAGGTCTTCTCATAAGGACGTCGCCTCGTTAGCTTACATATTCATGAAGCGGTTGAAACAGCTGT
>NC_051407.1:9467269-9467657 GCF_015228065.2 Penaeus monodon
TTGTGATGTGAATTGGCTGTAGCAAAATGTTATTTTAATGGTTTCTGGTTTTAATATTTTATTGTGTTTATACATCCTGTTTTTTTATTTACAAACTTCATTTGTTATACAACTTCTCTTTTTTGGAATCAGCTACCGTTTGACTGAAATTCAAAAAATTTACCTGAAATAGAATTTGAGTGAAAAATCATTACAATTCCTCTTTGACTTATCTGAAAACAAATCTCGATGCTTAGAATTCATTATCATGTGTTCGGCGTGAAAAATAATGATTAGAAATGTTTAACTTCATTCTTATCGCAATTAAGGGGCGCTGATCTCACCATCGCCGCAGTTGGTGTTATTTATGTCTGTGATACCATTACGGTCTGCAGTCGTTAATCTTGAT
>NC_051407.1:9467943-9468240 GCF_015228065.2 Penaeus monodon
TTCGAGCCTATCAAAGACACGGAAAACGACGGATCCAGTTGAAACGGAAAACTCCTCTTAGTCTTGAACATTACAACACCCACCGGGTACCTCAGATACCTCACTCAACCTCACAATACCCTTACTGGACTAGTTCACAAAACCCGGCAGATATCGTGTTCCGCGCCACAGGATACGTCGCTTTGATTCCCTTCCCCCACCTGGCTTGCCTTGAAATCGCTCCCAGGGTGACGCAATAATGTCCTTTAAAAAAATTCTGATCAGATATTCCTCTGTATGTATAGTGTGATGGCTTAT
>NC_051407.1:9468512-9468644 GCF_015228065.2 Penaeus monodon
AATAATAGCAATGTCTTCTAAACGCACAGCATCTCATCGAATGTCTCCTCACCTATAGATTATCGAGAACTCCCTTTCCCCTCCTTCCCCCTCTCCCCTATTTTACATTTAGGCAGTGAAGTCAACAACAAA
>NC_051407.1:9468716-9468822 GCF_015228065.2 Penaeus monodon
TCTTTCTGATCCTGCTTGAGCGACCGGCTTTCCCGCGCCTATCTCTTCGCTTTTCTCGTTTTCGGTGTCCGTTTTCTGTGTGTTGGTGCGGCTCTCTGTCCGTCTC
>NC_051407.1:9469274-9469379 GCF_015228065.2 Penaeus monodon
TTACCTTTTCTATTCATTCGTTCCTATGTTTGAGAAGTACTCACTTTGGCTAATACGTAGAAGAACTGCAGGACTGCAGTGCATAAATATTCTGGACCAAAATTT
>NC_051407.1:9469433-9469668 GCF_015228065.2 Penaeus monodon
GCCAAATCTCTTACAACTCTTGTTTTACTCGCCCACGCGGAGCCGAAGGAACCTCGCTTTGTTTACGTTCCTAGCGGTTTCGTCCCACGAGAGGACCGGGTTCGTATAAATTCGAAGCGTATAAATTGTAAGCGTTTTTAAATGCAAGGGAAAATAATGATAAGTAGAAGAGCCAGATGAAAGTGGATAGAAAACGAAACACGATTTCATAATGTGCGTCTAGAATTCTTGATAA
>NC_051407.1:9469705-9470035 GCF_015228065.2 Penaeus monodon
GTCGAGAGTAGTAGATAGACCTGTTTTCCTAAAGAAGACCCTCTTTTCTATTACTATTCTAACAACCTCCAAAACTACATTTACGACTTAGAACTACCCAAACGACATTGAAACTACCCAATCACTCTCTCTGACGACCCAGAATCCCTCTCCTTCTAGCGATTGGTCTGATACAAAGCGATTAGAAGTGATTGAAGCCTCGACCCGATTCGAAGCTTCATGACTAAACCTGGAAATCCCGTCGGAGTCTTGATGCTTCAGATAAGATGCTGGTTTGCGTTTTAAGTGTCCGCGTATACGCCCTTCTCCCGAGGTCTTTTGCTCTCGTAT
>NC_051407.1:9470167-9470275 GCF_015228065.2 Penaeus monodon
CATTTTCGTGTGATTATTTATTCATGTAAATCATGAATCATTTTTTTATATATATAAAAAGCAATCAGTTTAGATTACTAACACTGATGATAATAACGATGATTATAA
>NC_051407.1:9470412-9470513 GCF_015228065.2 Penaeus monodon
TCTTACTGAACTACCCAACCATAGCGAAAATTTTCCGCTTTCTGAACAACGAACCAATGAAGCTGTTTTGGTTACGTGCGTGAGAGACCCAGTTTACAGAA
>NC_051407.1:9470762-9470937 GCF_015228065.2 Penaeus monodon
CGAAGGAGACACACGCAAAAAACAAGGAAACTACATAAACAGAATAAAAGAAAAGTTTTTTTTTTCTAGCGAACAGTCCAGCAAATATTTTTGCATAAACAGAATTAGAAAAAAAAATACAAGGAAAGTTTTTCTTTAGCGAAGTCCATTTTTTTTTTATAAGCAAGCAACTCCT
>NC_051407.1:9471550-9471791 GCF_015228065.2 Penaeus monodon
CCCAGAGACTTTAAGAGCTGTCGCCGGTGATGGAAGCAGCTGCGGTTAGGAATCTGCTCCTTATCGGCTTCAGTGTGAGGCGAGACAGCCGAGCGATAGCATGTGATAGCCCCTCCAGCGCCCTTATAAGAGAGAGACGCGCGCGGGTTACGGAGTTTGCGGTTTTTAAAGAGGACCGTCGGAGGAAACAGAGAGAGAGAGAGTTGTGGGCGAATCTACTACGATTTGTGTGTGTGGGGAG
>NC_051407.1:9472089-9472330 GCF_015228065.2 Penaeus monodon
GGTGTCTCTGAAAGCTTAAGTTTATTAAAGAAAATAAGTTCATAAATAAATAAGTCTTTCTTCTATGTATACAGACCGTTAAAAACCATTTCGGCGGTTAATGGGTGTCTTTGCAAACCGTAAAATATTTAAAAAAAATAATAATACTGACATGCAAATATGGTGAGCTTATCAGTACGTTCCAATCGCTTTTAAGTGACGTATGTCAATCATAAAAGTTCCATTGTATAAAATAATGTCT
>NC_051407.1:9472476-9472632 GCF_015228065.2 Penaeus monodon
CAGACAAATAAATATGGCAAGTTTATTGCCGTGTTTCGCGTACCTGTCTTTTAAATGCACGCTACAAGAACTCTGATAAGATGAATTTAAAATGGTGAGACATCCGTTTGTGCCAATTGCTTCATTATTGCCTATGTTGCACTTGGCAATAGGTTG
>NC_051407.1:9473555-9473685 GCF_015228065.2 Penaeus monodon
TCACCACCTGCAGCGGACGCCAAGTTTCCCAGCTGTCACGTTGCAGGTGGCGATGTAAACAAATGGACCACGTGTTGTATGCAAAGGCGTCTTGTGTTCGGTCTGAATAAGTTTCAACAGGCTCCGTTAT
>NC_051407.1:9474606-9475053 GCF_015228065.2 Penaeus monodon
AAAATCGCCAGAGAAAAAAAGACCGTTCTATAACTCGATCCATAATTATAAACAATATAAAACACGCTTGCACCTTAACGAGCTAATGGATAAGCTTAAATCACAATATGTTTAGCTCAGTGGCTCTTTAAGGCGCAGTTTTAGAGGCGTATAATAACTATAGTGACTGACTTATGGTGGCCAGGGGTGTGGTGATCGGGATACTGTGGCCCAATTACAGTGACCAAGAAGGTTTGGTCGCTTGTGGGCGCGGTATGGGCGGGTGAACAGGTGTGGGTGCCGCCTAACTACCGTCAAATTACTGAAGTAAGATAAATAACCTGTGTCATGTATAAATGTAATTAATAGCAAGATAAGAATTGATAAGATTTTTTTTTTTATGATGATGAATTCTCCCCTTGTCCTTATTTATTAACTGTTATGTTCCTCTCTTTCCGAAGCTTGTGT
>NC_051407.1:9475317-9475383 GCF_015228065.2 Penaeus monodon
TGTCCGTTATCCATGCTATTTCACAACACACTAATCAAGGAGAGGAGGAGGGGAAGTGAATGGTCG
>NC_051407.1:9475438-9475577 GCF_015228065.2 Penaeus monodon
GGGGGGGGACACTCCTTTTAGGTCCCAAATAAGGGACTTTAGGACGTCTAAAATACGCTCCTTTTCTCTTACATTTCCATCTATATCCACCACTCCTTTAACCTCCCCCCCTCCCCCTTTACCCTCTTCTTCTTCTCCC
>NC_051407.1:9476500-9476655 GCF_015228065.2 Penaeus monodon
TTCCCTTTAACTTTCTACGTCAATAGCATATCTATTCCTTTGTTACCTGTCCATTTAACCAGAGTATTTACCTACCTGACCTATATCTTAGTCAGTGTATCTATGTGAAAGCAGAAAAAAGGGGGATATTGAATTTGTTCTTGGAATTTCATCCA
>NC_051407.1:9477103-9477487 GCF_015228065.2 Penaeus monodon
CTATCTATCTCAGTACTTCCTACCTGCTTATCCAATGACCACTGCGACCGTTGTGACGTATTCGTTCACATCCCGAAGATCACTGTTTACTCAAGGCAAAGCTCGTTCTCTCCACCGCCGTTGTAAAGGGGGCTCGTTAAACGACAAATCTCGCAATACAAATACTCTCCGTTTGTTAATTGATTTACCTCACTACTTTTTTTCTCTCTCTCGTATTCACAGCAAATTTTCGAAACATGTTTCACTTTGTACATTACTGTCAATGACAATGTATTCGTTCACATCCCGTAGATCACTGTTTACTCAAGACAAAACTCGTTCCCATACGTCGCTCAAACGCTGTTGTAAAAGAGGCTCATTAAACAACAAATTACAAACACTCAC
>NC_051407.1:9477519-9477806 GCF_015228065.2 Penaeus monodon
CTCGTACCCACAGCGAATTTTCGAAACATGTTTCACTTTGCACATTACTGTCGATGACAATGTATTCGTTCACATCCCGTAGATCACTGTTTACTCAAGGCAAAACTCGTTCCCATACGTCGCTCAAACGCTGCCGTAAAGGAGATGCACACAACAATAAACCTGCAATACAAACACTGGCCATGCCCCATTAAACCATATTAAACCGTATCTGCACGCGAGATCGGTGTTTTTGGCGTCTCAGCTGTTAGTGTGGAAGGTCTAGTATTTTCTTCTCCTTCTTCTTC
>NC_051407.1:9477865-9478235 GCF_015228065.2 Penaeus monodon
TTGTTTCTCATTTTTATAGGTTACGTATTATACTAGGAATATTTTACCACGCTAGAAATTTGCGTTAGTGTACTCGTGTTGGTTTGCTTACATAAAATGAACTTTCGAACAAAGGCTATGCACTTGTGGGGTTAAAGTTAAAGACTTTAGCGACTTATCGTTGAAGACAGATGTCGAAAAGAATAACTAACATATCACCAAATATATGACATGTGGTTTTCTTGGAATATCAAGCAAATAAAGAAACGAAAACGAATAACGTTACAAAAGAATATCTACCGAATTCCAGATAGAAATATTTGAATAGAGAAAAAAAAAATCTACCCAACTCAAAACAAACACACACAAAGGCAAAATTCCTGTGAACAAG
>NC_051407.1:9478341-9478621 GCF_015228065.2 Penaeus monodon
AGACGAGCAGAAATGAACCGTCTCCTAAGCTAACCTACGCAGACACTCCTCTCTTCTCGAACCCACGGAGGCGATCGGTTTACGAGAGCGTAAAGGCGATAAGCGCAAGGTAATGTATGGCAAAGTGTCCTTATTAGTCGTCCAGCTAATTACCATTAGGGTGTTCCTCGTGGCACAAGTTTCATAAAGGTATCTGCAGAGTTGATGCGCGAGAAGAGATGGCCACCCAGGAGAGTGCTTGTTGTGTTATAAAAGGAATTGAGGCCGGATGAGAACAGCG
>NC_051407.1:9478911-9479022 GCF_015228065.2 Penaeus monodon
ACTTGGCAGTCGCGATGAAGGGGACATAAAGCTCCGTGGCAGAGCGCTGACTTTGCAATCGCAAGTTCCCGGGTCCGTCCCCGGCCAACTCTCGATCAACTCGGCTGCGAT
>NC_051407.1:9479381-9479535 GCF_015228065.2 Penaeus monodon
GCCGCGCCTCGAAGGTACAACAAAGGCACCACCAGCCTGGGTAGCTCTGAACCACAGTGTTAATGGCCTCCACCCACGCACCGACGAAGCGCAACCCGGAGTTATGGGACTGCATGCTCGAGTCGAGTTGTCGATTCCGTTCCCGTCAATTATC
>NC_051407.1:9479640-9480095 GCF_015228065.2 Penaeus monodon
ACTTTAGATCGCCATTTAGTAATAGTGCGTTTTTGTAATGGTTTGTTCCAAAAATGGCAGAGGGGGAAGTGGGTACCAAGTAAAAGGGGGTATGTCTTTGCTATCAATGTGATTATCTTGATATTCCGATATCGTACACCTATTTTGCATACATGTCCTGTTGTTTTTCAATCTTTTTTCTTTTCCTTTTTTATTACTCATTCGCATATTTATTTCATTTGCTATCACGAGTCTTTTTTTATTAATAATTATTCCACTTTGTTCCTGATAATCGTGAGGCCATTTTAAGTTACAGTTAATTATAGAAATAAGGAATGAGATATTGATGATACCCTTGAACCAAAAAGGAAAAAGAAACGAAAAAAATAATGATAACAATAATGACCTTCAGCCTCCAGAAAAGCTCAGTGCATATTCATATGAAAATTAATTTATAATAAAGATTATAATCACCG
>NC_051407.1:9480119-9480232 GCF_015228065.2 Penaeus monodon
ATAACATTGATATCATCTTGTTCTCCGCGCCTTCTCTTACTCTATAGTTTGGTGTAAATTAAGATGAACTAAAAAAGGATATGTAATAGATTTTTTAAAATAAAGTATGAATG
>NC_051407.1:9480744-9481128 GCF_015228065.2 Penaeus monodon
TTTAACTTTAACTCAAGCACCCAGCACATACCTGAGGGTTTGGGCATTTAAACCTTAATGTTTATTCTTCGTGAAATTCTATTTTGGTTTTAGATTATTTTTTTGCCCAAAAATTTGTGACGCTCTATTTGTTTAATCTATGTATTTCTAAACTATCTATCTCATTCTGTATCGATAATTTTCTTACCATAGCGAATAGGCTGAAAATTATTCTAAAGTGAACAATCCATCAAACTTATGTCGTCAAGAAATCAAATTATCGTTTCATTATGAAAACACAAAAAAATACGGATATAATCACACAGATAATGTTTCGTTATTAGGTAATCCTGAAGCTCCACACACCACCCACTGACAACCAGTTCCTTAATATGTGTACCTATG
>NC_051407.1:9481461-9481644 GCF_015228065.2 Penaeus monodon
TGAAAGATGAACCTGAAATTAAACGCATTTTTTCTTCCGTTTTTTGCGAGAATGGCATCAGATAATGATATATCTAGTGAATATAGCATTTTGTAGTGTACGATGGGCGGGTCTCTATACTACTGTGTCAGTGTTAAGAGTGAAGGATCTTTGATAGGCCTTTCCATGTGATGGATGTTCGTT
>NC_051407.1:9481744-9482310 GCF_015228065.2 Penaeus monodon
TTATTGGGGTATTTTAGTAGATTGGTGGGATATATCTTAGATATGTTGGTGCAAATTTTATTTATATTTTTTATCTATCTGTCTCTCCATCTATCAGTCAATCTATCTTCTTATCTTTTTACTCATCATTTGTATTTTCTTCTTATTTCTATGATATTTTCCAATTATCCTTCTAAACGTAATAATATTCATCAGTCAATTTTATACAATTTCTCTCTCGTTTTCTTTTCCGTATATTTATTTCCCATTTACTCTACATTATGTATACTTTCCTTTTTTTTCTCTGCTTGTTAATTCGTCTTTTTTAAAAGGGGGAGGAGGAAGGGGGAGGGGAGTTTATACAGGTACCAAAAAGTATGTACACTGGAAGGGGGGGGGGAGGAAGGATTCAGGGTACATGTGTGTGCATGGCTTCATGAACTTGTGACTGCATGAAAGCGCGTGGGGATAAGTTGGAAAGAAATACACAAAACATATGAATACACGAACTGTCGACAGTGAGACGGAAAAGAAACTGTTTGGACCACTGTTTTATAGATAATGTGTAAATGTATATTTACACATCA
>NC_051407.1:9482832-9482970 GCF_015228065.2 Penaeus monodon
GTACCACATTATGACCCGCAATGACCTGAACTAGAGCAGATGAGAATAAGTGGCCCCTTTTATCACAGTCGACACCTCGTACATGCGATGATACCAAAGATGGGGTTCAGTGAGGCAAAAAAAATAAAGGCAGGAGAA
>NC_051407.1:9483227-9483325 GCF_015228065.2 Penaeus monodon
CTAAAATAGAAGATAAAAAAAATGCACCTCTTACCCTTTTGGTACCAAGAGCAATCTAATATTTCCTCCAAATCTTTCCTTCCTTAAAAGTCAGACGA
>NC_051407.1:9483508-9484341 GCF_015228065.2 Penaeus monodon
TATATATTCTTAATTCCTCTAATGCTAAAAAGAGAGAGAGAAAAAAAAAAAAATGTCTGAAAAGCGTACGAGATTCCTGTAGCTAATTCTCCCTCCGCAAGCATCAACAGCGGCCGCCAGTGTTGCCATAACAGGAAGGGAAGACTTTCGAAGTGTGGGGCCGTTTTCCTAGATGTCGGTCAGTAGCAGATTCTCCTTATATGGTCATGGGCCCGTGGGTGATGAGAGAGGGGGGGTTGGGGGAAGGGAGGGGAGGGGATGAGGGTGTAGGATGTAGGATGAAAGGGGGGAATGTGGAGGGAGGGAGGGAGGGAGGGGAAGGATGGGAGAGGTGTAGGGAGATGGGTGGGGGTGTCGGATGGAGGGTATGGGGTGAAAGATGGGGGTGTAGAATGAAGGATAAGGATGTAGAATGAAGGATAAGGATGGAGAGTGAAGGATAAGGATGTAGAATGAAGGATAAGGATGTAGAGTGAAGGATAAGGATGGAGAGTGAAGGATAAGGATGCAGAGTGAAGGATGGTGAGTAGAGTGAAGGATGGAGGTTTAGGATGAAAGATAAGGATGTAGGCTGAAGGGGGGATGTGAAGAGGGAGGGAGGGGAAGGGTGGGTGGTGCAAGGGGATGCGTTAGGGTGTAGGGTGAACGATGAGAGAGTGTAAAGAGGCAGTGTTAATTTCAGCTCGAAGGAATATCGTGATTATGATAACCTCCCCCCCCTACGCATGCGCAGAATTTATTTCACCATAACATGATATCGAAGAAATTTATGACCGACGGTACTGCGCTCGAATTTATTCACAGTTACCTCCTTTTTCTGTACAGATTTTTAA
>NC_051407.1:9484714-9484810 GCF_015228065.2 Penaeus monodon
CGTAACAGGATAAGGCAGCGCCACCTGTTCCTTCAAGTTATTACCTAGATTGCCGACAAACGTGTTCGATTCCTGTTGTGTAATCTTTGGTAGATC
>NC_051407.1:9484829-9484970 GCF_015228065.2 Penaeus monodon
GTCCAGTTTCACGTAACCTGCTTTACCGAACGAATTGCCCCGGAAATTAAGACGTGGACAACTTAATTGGCCAAAATCACTCTAAGGACTCTATCCATTCATCGCATATACTCCAGAAGTCCATCACCCCCCCCCCCCCCC
>NC_051407.1:9484996-9485316 GCF_015228065.2 Penaeus monodon
TCTGACAAATTGACCCAGTCCAAATATCAGACAAGTCTATCCATAAAAAAAATTATCTATCTACGATATCTCGATAGATTAACAACCCGCCCCCCTTAACGAACAGACCTGTCGAATCTACCTGACCAATTTACCTTACTGATATGAGCAACGTCAGCCATTTTTTCTTTTTTTCTTTGAGCGCCAATAATAACCCAACTTACTAATATGGCGAGTCGGATGCGAAATCTCTTGCCTAATCACCTGATAAAGAGATTAGGGAGTGAATCCGTCTTCAGAGCCCTAATCGCAAGGGATCGATCTAGGCCACGAAGGTGTGA
>NC_051407.1:9485638-9485726 GCF_015228065.2 Penaeus monodon
TTTATAAAAAGATTATATTGTTTTCTAAAGCAATTTTCATTACCAAGAAAAAAAAACAAGATCCTTATTTCACACCAGCCAAGAAAGA
>NC_051407.1:9485969-9486154 GCF_015228065.2 Penaeus monodon
CTTTCCTTTCAGAGAATATCGTACCTAAAAAAATTAAATATGACGTAAAATGGAGTTGATACGCAGAGATGATACTAATAAAAATAACGACGATCACAATAAACAATAAAAATCCTAACAATTTTTGTATATAAAACTGTCGTCTTGTCAACTTCTCACACAATGATAACTCAGACGAAAATATT
>NC_051407.1:9486191-9486286 GCF_015228065.2 Penaeus monodon
ACATAGAGGAGAGGGAAAACATGCGTAAAAAAATTTGTCCAAGCAAAAAAATTACAAACAAGAACACGAAACCACAAAACCACAACTCTCCCACG
>NC_051407.1:9486324-9486490 GCF_015228065.2 Penaeus monodon
CCTAATGACCAAGTAGCAACACCACACCCACACGCCCACGCAGTAACCCGAGCCGCCCAAATGCGCTCCTTGCAATACCTGCAATCACCTTAGCGCCCCTAATTTGCCTTTGGTGTCGTGTGCAAATTGTAGGCTTCTGGAATCTTCGGAAATCGTACTTGGTACA
>NC_051407.1:9487054-9487215 GCF_015228065.2 Penaeus monodon
TGTTTATGCCTCGTCAGCTGTTTATTACGTACCCCGGGAGCCTTGCGTTTATGAACTGTTACTTGCCTATGGCTTTTTAACAGCCGCTGTAATTCCTCCTCCGTGTGTGTGTTGTGCATTGTATGATAGATATCTTGCCCTTTTAAGTTATAACGTCTAGC
>NC_051407.1:9487592-9488711 GCF_015228065.2 Penaeus monodon
TATCATAAAGTGTAAACCTCGAAATAATTCCATGTATCTCTCCCTCGCATTTTCAACAGTATAATTATTACAAAAAAAAAAATCGCTTTACAGCTGCTGCCTATGTCTCCCTCCCTCCCCCCTCTCCCCTCCCCCTCCCCCTCACTCACAACCCCCACTCTCCCCTTTCCTTACCTTGTCCCTTGCCCTTCCTGCCATCCCCAACTTGCATCTTCTCTATCCTTCCCCACCCACTCTGCCCACTCACTCTGCCCACCCATCGTGTCTATCTTTCCACTCACTCTGCCCACTCACTTTTGCCTATCTTTTCACCCACTCTGCCCACTCACTCTTGTCTATCTTCCTGCCCACTCTCTCTATCTTGCCACCCACTCTGCCCACCCATCGTGTCTGCCTTCCCACCCACTCTGCCCACCCACTCCTGTCTACACCGCTCCCACTTTACCTACTCCCCCCCCCCCATTTCTCCAATCCCCACTCTCTCTTTCTCTCCCACACCCTTTCTCCCCTGTCTCTCCCCTCTCCCCCTTCCCACCCTCTCTACCTCTCTCTCTCCCTTCTCCCTCTTTCCCCCTTCTACCCTACCTCTCTTGCCCCCTTCTCTTCCCACCCTCTCTACCTCTCTCCCTATCCTCTCCTCCTCCCTCCCTTTCCACCCTCCCTACCTACCTCCCTTCCTTCGCTCTCTCCCCCCTTCCCCACCTCCCCCTTTCCCCTCCTTCTCTCTTTACCTCCTCCCCCCCCTTACTCTGACATCACCACCTTCGAGCTTATCCTTAAAATATATGACAAATATGCAAATGAATCTATTCTTCCCTTCCATTTTGTTATGTAAGGCATCCCGTAAAAGGAGATGCGCATGTGTACCAGCTTTTGTTTTGTTTCTGCGCAATTCTCGTAAACATTTTTTTTTTAAGTATTGGTATATGTTTATAACGAAAATATGTGTTTTCATGACTATTAAACGTGTATATTCGTTGTTCTTATCATTGTTTTATGTTTGTTTTAAAGCTTGGTCAGTTAGAATTTATTATAAAGATGTAGTGAATATCAACTGCGTTACATTAGAATATATACAAATGTGGTTAGTAAAATATGATAAAAACACTTTTCTCTTTG
>NC_051407.1:9488949-9489417 GCF_015228065.2 Penaeus monodon
AATTTCGATGAAATCTTAACAAAATTTTACCTATTTTCCACAATAACCACAACTTAGCAAAACAAAAGAGATCCGACTCTCCGTGATGGGATCGAACTCCTCCCGAACGCATTCAAGCACCCCCTAGCCGCTTAGCTTTTGTTTTTTATGTTAATATCCACAGCTTCGGCGACCTCTGTACATTTTCTGAGGCAAACAAAAAGTCCTATTTTAAACCTTGGCTATATTTCACTCTCCTGCACTCTCCTTTTGTTTATCTTTTAGTTTTTTTTTCTTCTCAAGGTGCTGCTTGTAATTACACGAATGCTATTTATTTTCTTTTTTTATTGGAGTTGATCCTATTTGGTCACGTAAATGGTTCGCTTCCCTTGTGCGCTTCGCGATTTTCTTTTGTTCGATAATTGCCTATGATTTATAATCGCAAGAGGGAGAAATATTATGTTTAATTTATACGTAGATCAGTGATTG
>NC_051407.1:9489490-9489762 GCF_015228065.2 Penaeus monodon
CACACATATACATATATACTTAGTGGATTTTGATAAATACAGATATCCTTAAATTACAAAATCTGTTGCATGTTGATATTGAGTTGTTTGATAATGTATACATTCTCAAAACCGCATTTTATTTCCGTTACACTCCATAAAAAAGATAAATCATACTACCTATAAACGATATACCAATAAACTATATCTCGATTCCAGCACTCTAGAGCAAAATCCACATGAAAGACAGTGTGACCTAATGCACATCGCAGACTCATAAATCTAATTATCGA
>NC_051407.1:9494464-9494731 GCF_015228065.2 Penaeus monodon
CGGCGACGGTTTTTGCGACGGAGGCGGAGGCGGCGGACCCGGCGATGGTTTTGCAGCGGTGGTGGTGGTTTTGTGGCAGTAGGACGGTGGAAAGTAAACAAACAAAAGAAGGCGTCGCCAACTTTGCGTGAACATTCAGTGAGGTTTTAAGAATATATTACAAACGTATCTGTCATTATATGACCTGAAATTTCTCTAATTTCCTTTTGTTACAATGCAGATATTCCGAAAATTATACCAATATACCTTGCTTGCACACAATTTAAG
>NC_051407.1:9496775-9497014 GCF_015228065.2 Penaeus monodon
CACAGTATAAAGCGGATAATTATGGCTATGGTAATATGGGACACGCTTGCTTTTTAGAGGTATTGGTCTTGAGAGTCATATTCGTGATACTGAATACAAAATGCTAATTCTTCCGAAAACACTCATAGGGAAATTCACCTGAAGATAAGGACTGTATTTGTTCAGGCTCGGTCGTTTGAATTCAAAGCCTCCACAACCATTAAATTCAGCTATATTTGTTCATTATATCAAATATACTT
>NC_051407.1:9497048-9497138 GCF_015228065.2 Penaeus monodon
AGCGATTCTATATGCAGCATGCGCGTTAATATTTTTTCATAACTTTAATTAATGTTGACACTTTTACATTGCTTTCATATTTAATATCAT
>NC_051407.1:9497308-9497610 GCF_015228065.2 Penaeus monodon
CTATATGTCGCAGAGTAGTTGACAGCGCTTCCTGTAATGGTGTGATTCCTGAAGCATAAACCAGGTGATTGGACCTTATGAAAGCCCGGGGTTATAGCGTGTATTGGGGAAGGGACAGGAGAGGCGGAGGAGGCTGAGGTGGGGAGTGGGTGAGGGTAAGGGGGGCGGGGTTACGAAGAGAGTAGGGGGAGGAAAAGAAAAGATGTGAAACAAGTGTAGTAGAATTTGAAAGTGAGAGGAAAAGGGTCAAACTAGAGAGAGTGGGAAAAAAAGAAAATGAAAGAGAGATAGTGAAATGACAG
>NC_051407.1:9497877-9499222 GCF_015228065.2 Penaeus monodon
ATAAGACGAAGGGAAAGGAAGATAAGGGTGGCATGAGGCAATCAAAGAGTAAACGGCCGTAGCAGGATTCGTAAAACAGTAAGGCTTTGATTGGCGCACCGCTTACTTCAGCACAAGGAGCAAGGCAAACCCTTCCGCTGGCTCTTTCCGCGCCTCAGCGAAAACTGGATTAGAAAGACATAAATTCCAGCGAATTTTGCAATATGTTATTTTCTCTGACTTTTTTCTTTCCTTACGGAAATTGAACATGTAATGTGATATAAGTAAATTTACGTCCATCAGATGACTGATTACATAGTCTTTATCAATTGCATTTTGCATCGTCTCGGTATTCTTTTAATACTGATTGATAACTCTGACAGAAATAAACAAGATTCATAGTGCTACGGAAGCAGATATCAAGGGTAATCTGCGAATAACTGCGAATAACAATGCTCTTGCTTAAACGTCAGTCAGTAATTGGATAGCTCCCTCCAAGATATACCGTTGAAGACAACCCACGCAGTAGTCACCGTGAGCGCACACACAAGGAAATGAGAATAGTGTGGAGAACTTGAGAGACATGCATCTCTTAAGCGTATTACACTTGAAGTGTTGACTGTTGGGTCCACTAAAACGATCCTCAACGATCACGTCAAAGTATTTAAGGTATCGGCACGGTGAGTCCTCCGCTTCATAGCTCGAGCTGAACCACGTCTGTAGAAGGGCGTCACATAAAATATTGAGTTTTTTCAGTGCAGAACTTGAAGATATCCTGGATCGATTCACAATGAAACTTGGGCATTCCTCTACGATTTTGTAATCACGTAAGTGCAAGCATCTAATTTCACATTACACTCGAAGAAAGTGCAGAGTCACGGATCACTTGGCATGATTACAGTAATTGTCTTTGGGGATGCCTTCACAATTTTGTTTCTGGACTTTCTTGAATAGGGATGCACAAATAAAGGAGGTTATGGTACATCTCCTTGGGGGCCGTTCTCAGCCAACATGGACAAGATAACAAAAGGTGTATGCATGCTTCAGTGCAACGATCCTCCTCACTGGGACATGATGGCCCATGGACATCGACTGTAGGTTCAAGTTCTTGCAGCATCGACTCTATTTCTGGATCCTAACACGTCGGAATATCATATTTTCCCGCACTTTGAGATGCTGCTCTACGGACGCGTGAAAACAAGAGTCATGGAGTTTTTTTGTTTTTTGTACACAAATGAATATAATCTGTAATAAAGCGTCATCAGAGTGTGTGTATGCGAATGGTGACCACAAAGAAAAACCGCTTTTTTACTCAACTCCACAGTGTCTACTTATTGTTTCTTCTTGGCTATGAACTTTGCGTGTT
>NC_051407.1:9500208-9501285 GCF_015228065.2 Penaeus monodon
CTAGAGTGGTCAACGCCATGGCAGACAACGCCATGGCTCCGATCCGCATTACAGAGGAATTCCTGACGTCTCTGTTGTTCGAGGAGAGCAACCTTCTGGGGGAAGGAGCGTATGGCTCTGTATATCTTGTCAAGTTCGAGGGCCAGCAGGCCGCACTCAAGGTGGGGAAATCGGAGTACTGTTCCGAGTCGATCACGACCGAGCGCGAGGTCCTGCAGCAGCTGAATGGCGCGGGAGGTTCTCCGTAGGTGCTAGGATACTGCCTGGACCCGCCCGCGTTGCTCATGACCTACTGCAGGGGCAAGGACCTGTTCGGGATGGCGTGCAACGGTTATCCGAGCGACAGCGTGTGTCTCAGCATCGCCCTCAAAATGTGCCAAGCCATGTACGAGGTCCACTAGGCCGGCATTGTCCACTGCGACCTCAAGCCGGACAACATCCTGGTGGAGATGAGCGAGGAGGGCGAGCCGCAGGAGGTCCACATCATCGACTACGGTCTGTCCTGTCGCTTCGGCTACGCCTTCCGCCAAAGGTTCGACTCGAACATCAGTCGCAGCTACTGCCCCTGCCTTTTCAACGGCACGCCGATGCAGGCGCGCTGCGATGTCCCCGGCGTGGCCTTCACCATGACCTTCCTCACCGAGCTGATGTGCTACGAGTACATGGACCTGGAGGAGCTGCTGCGGAAGGGTTTCTAGGCCCAGCACGCGAACCGGCCGTCCCTCGACGAGTTCATCGTCCTGCTGCAGGAGCTTCTGCGAGGGATCGACGAGACTCCGCTGCCCGCAGGACCCGAGGCGAAAGAAGCACAGCAGCCTGCAGGAATTTCTTAGGGATCTCTTACAAGCCAGGGTCCATCTGAGTATTTTACGCCGTTGGAATCCCTCGGCCTTCAGCAGGCAACGGGCGCCCCTGAAACAGCTGAAACTAATGCACCAGCGGAAGTCTCGAAGCCGCAGGACCTTTCTGAGATATGCAAGACCCTCAAAGCCTTGAGAATTTCAAAATCTTCCATGTCGGGATAATGACCAGTTTTGAGTTTATGATATTTTCATCATTTGATCTTTATTTAAATGA
>NC_051407.1:9501561-9501772 GCF_015228065.2 Penaeus monodon
CGATCCGCTTAATCCCTTGATATACATGTAATAATTGAAAATAATTTTAAAACAAATAATGATAAAAATTTGAAGAACAATAGGTGGAATAAGTGAAAAACAAACTCCTAGCAGCAGCTTCGTACCATGCAACCGCAAAACCCCGTCCCGCAACACAACAGAACACCGGCGAAGAACCACTCATTGAAATGTTTATAGTTCCAGTTCCTTA
>NC_051407.1:9502011-9502473 GCF_015228065.2 Penaeus monodon
GTTCCCAAATGGAAATGCAAAGGCGGCCAAAGCCGTGTTTGTTGTCTTTCCATCTCCGTTCTGGGCTGAAATTCGAGACCAAATGTGTTTTCTAGATGAAGTAGAAACCTTTAGCGACAGGAGAGACGGGAAGCTTCGGTAAGAATAAAGTCTGATATTAGACTCGTAGGATCTGATGGTAAACCTTACCTTGGAGTATATACCCTCACCAAGCTTATTCTATTACCTTTAACAACAGCAGCTGAAACGTTACTTATACGATAACAACGATAAATACAAAATATACAAAGAAACTTATAAATTAATTATCAGTTATGATTATGATAAAGAATACAAAATACACATCAATATAAATCAATGATCAGTTATTTATATGATAGCAAAAACATGCAAAATGTACAAAGAAATATATAAATAATTGATCAGTTATAAGAAAATAACATCAGTAGTAGGGATAATGTT
>NC_051407.1:9504354-9504535 GCF_015228065.2 Penaeus monodon
ATCGAAAACACACGCATATAACGAACGAGAGCCCGCCATACATAGCGTTCGGTCATATCCCTTCGTTATGCAGAAGCGAACCATATACGGATTGGCGAATCATGGTGGCCATGTTGCAGCTGAGTGATTGATTTTGTGAAAATCTGGTTTATTCGTTTGTTTGTTTTGTGATTTTGTGATT
>NC_051407.1:9504656-9505015 GCF_015228065.2 Penaeus monodon
GCAAAGCAGCAAGTTGAATTTAAATCAATGTTGTGGGTGTTTTGAGAAAGCGGGGGGGGGGGGGGGGCAGAGTGTGCCAGAGTAACTGTCTTTTGGAATATTCATGTGTTTGGATTTTTTTTCCTGTATCTGTTTGGTTATTTATTCATCTGTTTTAGAAATATAAGAGTGTTTTAATGGATATTTGTGCGGAAAGGTTAAGATGGATTTAGAAATATATATGCAGATAAATAAGAGAGTTTGCATTATATACAATATACTAACACAACTGTACATATCCCAGGCACGAATATAGATATTCATATACACGTAATCAAGCATAAGCATACCGTTGAACATACATATATAAAAATATATCT
>NC_051407.1:9506119-9506834 GCF_015228065.2 Penaeus monodon
TTTACGGCCGCGTATCGTAAAACTTGAAATAACGCTCGTAAATCTCTCTCTCTTCGGCCTTTATACCACGCATATGTAAACACATTTCCCTCAAGGATATCCACTCGTTATGATTATAATTCCCAAGGGATTTATTACACAGATTACGTTCATTATATATCATCATCTCGCATCAGCAATATATCTTCTAGCCATATGCTATAAGCAATAAATGAATAAAAAGAAAAATCGAATAAGAAAAAACGAATTTGACTTTTTTTTTTTAAGGAAAATTTGGAGCGGAAAATGTGTTGGGTGAAAGTTTTTTTTTAATTGAAATATGCAACGGAAAATGTGATGGATGATTCTCTTTTATATGAAAAATTGAAATGGAAAAAGTGACGGATGATTTTTTCTTTTTAATGAAATAATTGAAACGGAAAATATGACGGATGATTTTCTTTTATATGAAAATTTTAAATGGAAAAAATGACGGATGATTTTTTTTTTATGAAACACTGAAACGGAAAAGTGTAGGATAGAGATGGAGAAGAGAAGAGAGGGGGGGGGGCGTTGCTAGGGGGGAAGAAAAGAAAAATATTACTAATAGAGGCAAAAGATGGCGCAAACGAAGAAGTAAAAAAGTAGGAAGAGAAGAGAATAAGAGGAATAAGAAAGTGTAAAAAAGAGACAATGAAATTTTGAGAATGCGGCCGCATCATAATAATAACAGATT
>NC_051407.1:9507262-9507397 GCF_015228065.2 Penaeus monodon
ACGGAGATCCACGCGAGAGGGCTGAGCCGAAGGGCGTGTGGGCGGAGGAATACTAGAATAACCTTGACTTCCACAGTTGGAATATGAGGCGCGGAAGACGGGGCTTATGGCTCTGTGAAATTACGGGGGGATAAG
>NC_051407.1:9507442-9507769 GCF_015228065.2 Penaeus monodon
ATAAATGAGTGTTTGGGGAAATGAAGAATGAAGAAGTTTCGGAGAAATGAAGAATGGGTAAATGTCGGAGAAATGAAGAATGAATAAGTGTCGGAGAAATAAATAATGAGTGTTTGGGAAATGAAGAATAAATAATTGTTGGGGAGTGTGAAATTACATGGGATAAGGAGAAGTGGGAGAGAGAGAATAAATAAGTGTTTGAAAAAAATAAATAATGAATTGGTGTTGGTGAATGTGAAATAAGGAGAACTGAGAAAGAGAGAATGAATGAGTGTTTGGGGAAATGAATAATAAATAAGTGTTGGGGAATGAGGGATAAGGAGAACT
>NC_051407.1:9507916-9508131 GCF_015228065.2 Penaeus monodon
ATAAATTAGTGTTTGGGGAAATAAATAAAGAATAAGTGTTGGGGAAAGGAGAAGCAGAGGGGAGAGAGGGAATGGGTGTTGGCGAAAGGAAAGGGGTTGAGGTTGGTATTACATGTGTTATGTTAGTGGTCGGTGGCTTTACTTAGGTGTCTTGCAGGTGTTGGGTTTTTGTCTTGTTCTTGTCGGCCTTGTTACCGGCATGAGAAATGTAGACT
>NC_051407.1:9508370-9508478 GCF_015228065.2 Penaeus monodon
TGACAAGAAATAACCTGATACTTCTTTACTGACGTATCGAAGTCACCTTGCGCCATGCATTACATGAGAAATTGCTTATTTTGTGTCCGCTTTTCTTGTGGTTTTTAT
>NC_051407.1:9508772-9508992 GCF_015228065.2 Penaeus monodon
TTCCACGAGTTAATTGCACCGAGATGTGATCAGGGCGTGGAAGTAACACCTCTGATTTCCATACTTGATTGGACTAATCATTTTGATACAGGCTAAATGATACGCCATTTTTCCTAAGCATTTTGCGGTCGGATTTGCGATTAGCGCACAAGGCAGGCGTGCGAGACTAATGACACACACCATTAATGCCCATTAACTTTCATCTTCTCTTTAAACAAAT
>NC_051407.1:9509040-9509200 GCF_015228065.2 Penaeus monodon
TACACAATGTGGAGACATCGCAAAATAATTGGGTTTCTCACTTTTTCTCAGTTTTTTTTTTTTATATATAATTAATTTTGACATGTAGTAGAAAGTAAAAAAGTGACTAATAACCCTGAGATCTGAGTTGATAATCCGGTTTTGTGAGACGGAAGTTGGA
>NC_051407.1:9509356-9509848 GCF_015228065.2 Penaeus monodon
TCCCCGCCTCTCCCTCCTTTCCCCTTCCCTCCCTCCCTCCTTTACCCTCACCCTTCCTTTCCCTCCCTCCCCTCCCTCCCTATTTACGAAAGCGATCCTCTGCTAATCATCCCAAAAGCACACTTATGTCTCCCGAAAGGCTTGCCAACCCCGATCCTGTTTTGGCGAAGCACATGCAACGTGATTAGCAAGTTCAAAACGTCGACGGGTCTGTGCATCTTGGACAAAACTACGTTAAGCCTCTTGTCCTCATCCATTACCTCGAGGAACGGGTGTCAGTAACTAATCTAATGGGGGGGGGGAGTTCGGTGACGTGGGGATTTGCATATTGTCTTCGTAATCCGTTCTTTATTCTCTTTTATTTGGATTCTCTTTCTGCCTCGCATTCTCTGTTTGTAGATGCGTTTTCCAAGTCTAGGTTGGTCTATTATAATCTCCGTTCTTGTTTAGTTCTTATGATAGTTATTTTTTCAAAATTATATTTCCGTGCGA
>NC_051407.1:9510023-9510488 GCF_015228065.2 Penaeus monodon
TAAACTGCAGCTTTATATAACCTTTCCAATTATTTTTCTTACTCTTTACTTAATCCATTTAATTGATGATATATACTGACGATCGACAATCAGAGTCATTTTCCAAAACTATCTCCCCATATCATTATCGAAATAACTTCATTCCCGACCTGATAATCATATTCAGTAGCGATATGAATCACAAATTAATTCAAATTACCCTTAGCAGTGACAAGAACAAACGCTTTTTTGAAAACGTGATCACAGTCAGGTAACAGGTACGCCAATTTTATCTAATATTTGAGACGTTGTACACGAAATAATTCGCTTTATACATTATCACTGTCACATTAAGCTTACATATCACAGGCTTATGAGCGAGATAAGACTAACGATAACCATTGTGTTACAGCTGTTTGATTTAATCTACTTGTTTATCATTATCCCTTCTCTACATACACAGGCACACGCATGCGTACATGAAGA
>NC_051407.1:9510537-9510837 GCF_015228065.2 Penaeus monodon
TATATATATATCCCACATATGAGACACAAATATATAGAAACACAAACCCCCTCATCCCCCCACATACACAAACACCTTCCAATTACAAACAAACACAAACAACCCTCCACATACAAACACACCTTCACTTAGAAACAAACACAGCTATCCCTCCACACATACAAACACTTGCCACGAAAACAAACACAAACACCCCCTCCATACACAAACGCTTTCCACACAAACAACCCTTAAAAACACACAAACAGCCTCCACTTACAGACAAACACAAACACCCCTCTACAAACACAGCCACCCACC
>NC_051407.1:9511001-9511254 GCF_015228065.2 Penaeus monodon
GGTAACAAGAAGCATCACATCACGGGTAAAATTATGCCGCCACGACCACTGAGTGATGGCTATGGTGTTTATGATGATGAGGATGAATATTCAGTGATGAGGAGAGAAGCTGCATCGATGGTTATCTGTTGGTGACGAGAAGAAAAAAAGTGAGTTTTTGCAATTGCTGACGACGCTGGAAGGACAGATAAAGGACATTGAATGAATTTGATGTGTTCAGTAAAAAAAAATGTATGTGTGAATATATATATCT
>NC_051407.1:9511292-9511574 GCF_015228065.2 Penaeus monodon
TTTTCTTTTTCGTGATTTATTTTCTGTTGTTGTTGCTATTGCTGATGTTAGTATCTTTGTTTATATGAGGATTTTCTATCATATTGTGTACAGAGATTTTTTTCGCTTTTTTTTTTACTTTAATTATCTTTGCTCTTTATTATTCAATTTATGATCCTTTCCTGTTCTTAAAAAGAATTTATATTTTGTTAAATTGTTCATCTTTGCTTTTCACTTTCACTCTTTCCTCCATCATTTTCGTTTCAAGTATAACACCAACAAAGAATTACACACACACGCACA
>NC_051407.1:9512013-9512289 GCF_015228065.2 Penaeus monodon
TATGCATCCTCAAAAACTCATACTACTCGACAACTAACGAAAATCATACAAATCGACAGATATCTTACCGAGAATATATGAACAAATCCTCGAAAATATTACATGAACAAACACCATAATGAATATTCAAGTAAACAAGACACAATTACTCAGGCACGGAATCCGTCAGCGTACTCGAGGTCACATGAATGAAGCGCAGAGAAGCATACATGAATGAATTCCGAGGTATGGATTTATGAATGAATTTGCGGATTGACTGATGAATGAGCCGGAACG
>NC_051407.1:9512483-9512701 GCF_015228065.2 Penaeus monodon
CCTCTGGTGCATTCATAATCAAGATTTGTCATCGAGTTTTAAGTTTAACGAAGGGAAATATCATAAGGCACTGATTTTACGTAAAATAAAGATCACGGTAATGACACCAACGGTAACGACGGCAATCACAATCATATAATAGTAAATAAACAACTATGTTTGGATACCTTCATAAAACACCAATGAATGCTATCCACAAACGATACTGTATAAATCTC
>NC_051407.1:9514046-9514554 GCF_015228065.2 Penaeus monodon
AACCTAAGACAGTTCGCTCGCGAGTCAGCAGCGGCGCCGACTGAACCGCCGACCGACTGATCACGTGAAGCCCAACAGGTGATCGATGGTCATGACGTCATCGCCGTGCCTCCAGAGAGAACAACAGAAAACGTGACGCGAGAATGAGTGATGGTTGGTGTAAACTTTTGCAATTTTGATCCCTGACATGATTTTAAATATGAATTCTTCTTGTCCGAATGTAAGATTTTTTTTTTTTTTATCTATTTCGGATTTGTTTGATTACGTGAAGGGGTGCGTAAAGCTGATATGTTGATGACTTGATTAGTTTTATCCAATATTATTTTAAAAATCATATTTATACAATAATTATAAAACATGTATATTCCCATCAACATACTTCTTTATACTCTTACAAATGCTTATAAGAATATGTGCATTCTTATCAATACAAATAAAGTATATCAGCGTATGTACTGTATATTATACAAATATTCAGATACACAGAAACATATAAAAATTATTTCCT
>NC_051407.1:9514955-9515203 GCF_015228065.2 Penaeus monodon
TAATCCCCTTTTAAGATCCTCCTCTTAGCAGTTCATTACATCGTGTGATTTATCCATTAGTAAACGAAGAAGAAAAAAAACATAGCTGCCCATATTTCGTTTTAAAAAGTAGCGTCCAAGGATAAAAATCCATATATGAAATGAAGATTCCGGTTGACCCTTTCGCTACGGCCGGTCGATTTAGAGGGGTTAAGGACCTAGTTAAATTCCTTTTGGGGGAAACGAGCTTTTCTTTGTGGAGGGATTAA
>NC_051407.1:9515266-9515376 GCF_015228065.2 Penaeus monodon
AGTTCTTTAGAGATCGGTTTAAATCGTGATTTTTTTTTTCGGCATGTATTTAAATTTATTTAAAATTTTAATTTGAGTTCCTTCAGAAGGAGATTAAATTTGATATCGAT
>NC_051407.1:9515639-9516211 GCF_015228065.2 Penaeus monodon
AATAATAGTAACAATAACAATGACACAGGTTTCCTTTCACACTCGCATGCAAAGAGAAAGTCTTTCGCTCTCTTGCCATCACAAAATAACCTCATCACACTCATCACAACCAACATCCGGCAGGAGGGAGGAGGAGGGCTGGGCATGGGGTGGGGGGGGAGGTAATTGCTAAGCTGTTGGGTGGAGGGGGGCAGAGGGGAAAGGGGAGAGGGGTGGAGTCTCAGGGAGGAGGGGGGAGGGGGCAGACACAGGGAAAGGGGGGAGGGGGCAGAATCAGGGAGGAGAAGAGGGGGGGAGACAGAGACAGGGATAGGGTAGGGAGGGGGAGAAGGGGCTAGAGTGGGGGTGGGGAGGGGGGAGGGGGGCGGGTCTGTTCATCTGGCACCTGCCTACCGCATTTTATCTATCACTTCCTCAATCATGCGGCCAGGCACCGATGTATGAGGCGGCCGTGATGGGTTTAAGGCTGTCCCCTTGTGGGCTGAAGTTTGGTTGTGTTTCGGAGAGATTTCTGTGTCTTGAAAATAAGTAAATGAAAAGGTTTCAATCGTTTTTATTTCTATGTTTTAGCG
>NC_051407.1:9516238-9516324 GCF_015228065.2 Penaeus monodon
ACCCCTCTCTGTTTGTTTGTCTGCCTGCCTGCCTCTCCATCTATCTGTTTATATCTTCATTCACCCATCTGTTTACCTCTCTCACT
>NC_051407.1:9516483-9516845 GCF_015228065.2 Penaeus monodon
CACAACTATTAAACGTGGGAGAGTGAAAGGGAGAACTTGCCTGCCGAACGCTTCCTGTCATAACAAGCTCGCGTTCTTATCGTCATAAACTAAGTTACATTTTAATTTCTATTTCTTTTTATGTTTTATCTTCATTCTGTTTTGTTTGTTTGTTTTACATGTCGTTCTATTTTTTTCTCTCTGTACTTTTTTTTTATTAGGTCCGTGATTTATTTCTAATTAATTTATTTTACTTATTGTTTTCTATACGACGATATATTGAAGAGAAAATATGTTCGTCGGAGTAAAGAATATGTTAAATGATTTCGGTGATGATAACGTTATAGAAATACGAAAAAAGTGAATGATGAAAAGGTTATATT
>NC_051407.1:9517077-9517217 GCF_015228065.2 Penaeus monodon
GTGGTCTTCTTGGTGTCCTTCGCAACAAGAAAACAGTTCTTGTTGATTCAGTTGTAGGAACTTCTCGTACTTGTTAAATTGTAGTTATACATATAAACAGGAATTCGGTAGTTTTATCCTACAAAGCCATCGTCATTTCA
>NC_051407.1:9517234-9517630 GCF_015228065.2 Penaeus monodon
GTAAACTCTACGCCATGCATTCATAACACGATTCAGTAGAAGCTTAGAAAATATACAAAAACATTTATTAGACACTGATTTTTTTTGTAATGCTATGAATGTATGATAGCAAGTTTTTGTGCCTTATTCACTTCTTCTCCCCGTTTAACCCGGACGGCACGTTTGGATTTGAGTTCATTGGCAAAGAAAATTGGGCAGTATGGCAACGCAGGAGAGACATGGCAATGGCCGAGGAAAGCAAGAGTAAGGAAAGTAAGGAGAAGGACGAGCAATCCGGCGAGGATGAACACGTCGCCACCGAGGAGGCTGCAGAAGGCGAGGCTGCAGAAGGCGAGGCTGCAGAGCTCCATCAGGACTGAGAAATGTATTTGTTTTGACATATTCGATTAGTTTTTC
>NC_051407.1:9518423-9518671 GCF_015228065.2 Penaeus monodon
ATGACATGTACACAGAGGCACATGCATAAACGCACAATACGCACCCGCCACCAGGTGATCCCCCTTACCCATAACGCACCAACCATTCCCGACAAACGAAACTCCCTTTTAAAAAAAAAATTATAACCATCTAACCAAATCCACTCAAAAGAAACTCCTGCCACCGCCTCATCATCTTAACAAACGAAAGTCAACAAAAACTGAAATCAGTATTAACACTCCCCAGTCCCATCACCTCACAACTTACC
>NC_051407.1:9518704-9518789 GCF_015228065.2 Penaeus monodon
GGCGCCTGGGTCACAGTTCCCACGTGCGGACCTGGCTACAGTTCGAGCACAACTGACTGCCGTTCTGTGCCCCGAACCCGGCCTG
>NC_051407.1:9519103-9519249 GCF_015228065.2 Penaeus monodon
GGTTGTTAAGGTGTTGTTTTATTCTGGTCTGTCTGTTTATTCGTGTTACTGTTTTCGATTTTACTTTTTTCTTATATCGTTTGTGTTTTGTTGTATGGCATTTTGCTGTCGTTATATATATATTGTTGTTAGTGAAGATAATTTTC
>NC_051407.1:9519773-9520026 GCF_015228065.2 Penaeus monodon
CATACACCTGACATCCAAATCTTCATAATGCAAGTCATGCAGTAATGGAGCCATGTCATGCGAGGTCATTCACCATCCGATTGCTTTTCCTGAAACCATCCTTAATTCTCTTTTCGCGTGGGAAACTGTAAGGGATTCGTAGACGACAGATTTGAGATTCGAAAATGAAAATCTGGATGAGGATAAGGATTAAAGAAGATGGAGCAAGTGTTTCTGATATCTGTGTCACTGGAAATGCAACTATTTAGCGTGG
>NC_051407.1:9520331-9520525 GCF_015228065.2 Penaeus monodon
GTTTTTTCTCTCCCTTTTTTTCCAATCACGACACAGACGACTGAGCTGTTCTCTGCGTCCCGCCTTTCCCTGATGTTTAACTCAGTAACCTTTAACCCAAAGAGCAGGTCTTTCGATTTCTATAAGGTTTCGTTCCTTCTCCAAGCATAGCGTTTTTTTTCCTTTTTTGTGTATATTGAAATCAGGAATTTCTC
>NC_051407.1:9520566-9520691 GCF_015228065.2 Penaeus monodon
ATTTGGTAAAGCATGGAGTCATCTCGTTAGTTTAAATCCTGCGCGTACGCTCACAATCAGAAAGTCTGCCTACACTCGTAGCTTGGGATATGGGTCTTCACGTCGCCCATAGGTGGTGAGCCATT
>NC_051407.1:9521311-9521752 GCF_015228065.2 Penaeus monodon
ATGCATTTTATCTAAGAAAGGAAGGGGAGTGAAATCTATCAATATACGAAATGTATGATAAACAGTTGTTAATTGATATATTAAGTAATTGTTCAAGAATGACTGATTGAACATTTCATGAAATATGCAATGAATATATACTTCACTTTTCCTTTATTTAACTGAACAAACCATACGATTTCACTGCCTTCCTTCCCACAGAGCGTCAGAGAGCATCAGGCCGGTTTTAGTCCCAATACCCTAATATTACCAAATTATGGAGGACCCTATAATAAATATGAAAGTAGCCTACATTACATATATGAATGTTATAATCATACCGCACACGAACATTTGCCAAAAGCAATTTAGAAATCATACTTCAGACTTCACATCAATATGCTGCGGAGGGGAAAATATACCTCAGGTACTGTAGTCCATAATGATAATAATCCAACGATG
>NC_051407.1:9522029-9522738 GCF_015228065.2 Penaeus monodon
ACGATTACGTCTCAGCTCGTGTGTTTTTTTTGTGTAAATAGTTGCTGAATACGGATGAATCGGGATTAACAAGTAAATATTCACTGAGTTTTTTTTCTACCCTCGTCTTTGTGTGACGCTGAACAGATACTGGCGGAGGAGGGGGTGCAAAAAAGGGGGAAAAATATATTACTTATACGTATTTTCTGGTAGAATATCGGAAATAATTCAACAACCTCTTTAGGCAATGCTGTTTATATTCTCTCTCTCTCTCATAAGAGCATTTCATAGGAAGAAATTGGCAGTTATATGCAATTATGAAGACGGCTGAAGGAAACCCATTACCTAATAGTTATTGATAATTGATTTTTAACTCATTTCCCCAGTACCATGAAAAATAATGTCAACCAATCATTTACTCGTAAGATTGCCTCTTACCGATAGTCAGCAAAAAATATCCAGTTGGTTACGGTTATGAAAATAATTCTTTTGCGAATCCCCTGACATTCTCTCTGATTTTTCATTTGTCCAATCTGCTTTCTATTGAGTAATCCTACTTTTGAGAGAGAAATGAAAAGAAGAGACAGGAGGGTATATGCATTTGGCTGTGGAAAGTGGAAAGTAAAACAGCGATGAATGATAACGAAATTAAAAGAAAAATCGGATTATTTTTTAATATGTAACATTTCATCTATACGATATTCATCTCTAATTCGTACTATACACGTAA
>NC_051407.1:9522781-9522964 GCF_015228065.2 Penaeus monodon
ATGGGATGACAACCCTCGTCTCCTTTTCATATTAGGAAAGTGTACCCATGGCAAATATGGTCTTTATGGAGACTAAACCGCTTTGTTATTCTCTGGATTGTCATTGTTTGTGGTCGGGATTCCTTCAGTCGAGGCAAGGCAGGTTTCGGATCCTTTTCAGCGAGCTCAGTGAACAAATGGTTC
>NC_051407.1:9523215-9523559 GCF_015228065.2 Penaeus monodon
AATTGCATTGCAGATTTAAAAGTTTACTTTTAAATTTGCAATGCCTACTATAAAAAAAATATATATAAATAATATTAAATCAAAGATATACAATTTCCTCATAGATGGATGACTGGAAACCTATAAGAAAAACTCTCCCGTCGCTGATTTATTTTTTGTCACAGTCACTCCAATAATAAAAGCGAGACGGAAGTCCATAATCCCAGTCTAAAAACCTAGATCGACTGGGATGAGTCAGTTTGGAAATAACCGAGGCTCTTTACCTTCAAGAAATGGCCAGGGCAGGCTGACGACTGCGTATGACCCAAGTAGTCGTACATCGAAAAAGAACTACACTTCGATTC
>NC_051407.1:9524176-9526270 GCF_015228065.2 Penaeus monodon
TTTTGAGGAAGATCTAGTCGAAATCGGTTATATCACTTACCTTGTTCACACATTAATCTCATTTATGCCTTTATTCAAAATGTGTCGTAGTGAACACCGCATTTCGCTTCTGTTTTGTTGGCTATTGGGAACTTGAGATATGGATTTTTAAATTCTCAATCCCACTGCAAAATAAACTGAAACAATATTAACCATTTTTTCTGTATGACCAAATACGGTTCATTTTATGACTGACCGTCGGTTGGTTGTCTTTTGTTATAAATATTTAATTTTCCCTGGTGCTGGCGTTTGGATTAAAGGTATATCAATATAGGAGGGAACATACATTAACTTGCAAACTTCAAGACAACATTTATTCCAACTTTTCGTTGGGGTTGAATGATAGAGAGAGGGTCGTCGTTTAGGGGTCCCCCTCCTTCAAGCCTCATCCTAGATCCAGTCATTCTGAAGACACACGGATAATGGGACTTAATATATTGTGATATAGTAAGAGGATTCAGCAAACATTTAAACCAACATAGTGGTTCAACATGAGAAGCTTCCAATACTTGTTTTGAGGCTTGAAAGCTCAATTCATAATGTATGATTTGAAAACATTAATTCATAGGACGTAATGTCTATTATCTTGATTGCAATTAGAGAACCCTGATCGTGAAATAATTTGTGGAAAATATAGGATATAAAAATATAGGAAACTCATAGAAATTAAACTTATTGATAGTTACACTCGACCCATCAGTGACAGACACAGCCTGTGAAAAAGTAGGAAAGGGGCATAATCAAAGAGGGACAAACTAGCAATTAGTCCTGATATCGTCTCTTGTCAATTTATATATACACGTTAAGACAGAAATAGTAGTTTCTGCTTTGTAGAATGTATATAGAGTTCTTTGGGGGTCTCTGGAAAGCTCCCCCCACACCTGCTGTCCCCTCTACATGGCCCAGCTGAATACACACTTAATACATTATTCTTTATTATTTGCCAGCTTACTATTAATCCCATGACTACTTGATAAATATAATCACCATACAACTTTTTAGTCAAATCTTAACTATAAACCAGGAAATGTGTAATTAAACAACAGTAATGAAATGGTGGGACTTTTATATTCTCTCTACAGTTTCGTTACATGCATATTGGGTATCATCTTCATAATCAACAGTAACTTTCATCTTATATACAAGGCCTACAGACTGACGACACCTCATAGTTAGTTCTCCAGTAAAGTCGTAAGACACAAAGTGAGGATGACGGCAGAGAACAATGCTTATATTTGATTAGCAATTGCTCTTGAGATTGGATTAGAAGTTTTCTAAAGATGATGATATATAATCGTGCTTCCAGAGGAGAAACTAGAACAGCATGCGTTACTTTCATTCAACCGTGATGATTACTATATTGCAGAAAGCTTGAATGGAAAATTTGGACACTATATATATATACACATGAATTACAGAACTTTTACTTATAATATATACACGATACCATTAGCATAATTCTACCCATCATCCTCATGACACATAGAATAAGGTGCATTAACTGCAGACAGAATTTCAATGTAAAACTGCAGCATCATGTATAGAGGGGGAGAAATTGTCCTTTTTTTTCTTTTTGTCAAGTTAAAATGGAAGAACGAGAATAAGACCTGAAGAAAAGATAAACAAGAGGAAAATATATGCATATATAAAAAAGAAAAGATCTGAAGTTATTAAGCATGTCATTTTGATGATCTCTTGTGCTTCTACTGGATGGAGGAGAAATGTAGCACTGCCGATACAATGATGATTTTTCCCACACGTAAAGGTTCCTTGAAAGGGTTCCTCAGGTATCAAACCATATACTGTGGCAGCGATGATGGACAACAGTTGACAAAATTTAAGGACCCTTAGGACAACCTAAATGACTGAGTGGGATTTCCTTTTGCAACTAATTTACATCTAACAGCTTTTATATATTACAAAATCAAAATTTGGATACTCTTTATACATGTAGTGTGAACTTAGAGCAAAGTCAGTAAAAGCACTCAAAAAACGTGCAGTGTTAAGATGGAAATAATAAGAGTACTGTGTGTACTTGTGACTTTTCATTGTGTG
>NC_051407.1:9526297-9526597 GCF_015228065.2 Penaeus monodon
GAGTTCAAAGCTTACAGAAATGCAAGTATTTTTTTTCTTTTATTAGTGATTAATTAGACCTACACTCATCATTATGCTTTACATTAGACATACAATATATTCTTCAAATACTTTAGTTGTTCATGTCCCTCGCAAACACTAAGTACATTCCAATCCCCAGCATATACTATTAAATTTTGCAAATGATGAAAATTATCAAAACTTTTCTACACTGGTTGGCAGTGCCATACCACAATATAAATCAAGAGATAGTAATATTACAAACGTTTCATGTAAACTTTCAAATTGCCTGCTCTGCTG
>NC_051407.1:9526738-9528226 GCF_015228065.2 Penaeus monodon
AATTAAACATACAACTGGTATAAGTACAGTTTTTAAAAAGTAACTTGAAGAGTTTTACAAAGGCATTTAAAAGACAATGAAAGTTCTGACAGACACTAATTGTAAAAAGAAAAAGAAAAATGAAATGCAAACCAAATGCTTTCAGCCAATATTAGCATAACAGTACTCACTGTTTTTCACTTTTTTTTCAAATGTCACCTCGCTCATCTTCACATACAACTGGAATGTTTCACATGCAACTCGAATGAAGATATTTTCCTCTATATATTATTCTTCCCACTAATTCTATGGACAACTGTGCACAGAATAAGTTCTCTTTATAACTGCCGTACACTACTTCCCAAATTCTATTTTCCCGACCATAACAATTATATATATCAACAATGATCATAATGGCAATGATGCTACAGTACTTATGAAATGAATTCTCTAAACATTTTCTACAATGATGTACTGTATTTTTTCTAGTATTAAAGATATCCCAGTTCTAGAAATACAAGTAAAGGATATTATCTACAGGAGGAGTCTGATAAGTAGTACACCACGGTTCGTTCAAAAGAATTTTCGTACCCAGGTAGGTATGAATAAAAAGGAGTTCCTGAATACCCACAAGAAAGCCGAAACTCCTTCCCATACCAAAATCCCAGGCACTTAACAAGTTCTTCCTAGATCCGCGGAGTTACCAAGGAGATGCAGAAAATACCCTTACATTATACCAATTCTGAAGTTGTACACAGACATGCAAATCACAAACACAGTAAAGATGCACAAGGAAACTGACTATTCGGTGCAGTTACAGTAAATCATTGTCATAATATAGCTCTTTTTATATCCACTGAAATCTTTCCCATTAACTTAACTAACAAAGTATGATACACAAAAGAGAGTGAAACAGATGATAGTCAATGCTTTTAAGTTCTTATGAAACAAAAAGTACAACATACTCTGACTAGTTTTCGATATTCGAGAAGGAACATGTTTGAATTAATATACAGCACTGTGGAGGTCATATTTTGTATTATCAATAGTTAATTAAAGCTTCCCTTCAAATTATTGCAACCTCAGACATAATCAAATACATAGGAATCAAGGTGCATATAGTACCAAGATGTGTATATCATATTTTAACAAACACCATTATTTACATTTTCATCTAACCATGGATTCTAAACACAGAGAAAGCCAATTTTTCTTTGCTACAGAGAAAACACAGAAAAAAATCTAAATAAATACAAGCAGTATTTATGTTTGTAAAGGAAGCTGATATAACTCAAAATGATATACAAATCAAATAATGCACAGCTACACCTTTGGATATCACATATAAGTAAATGGATTGACTTACCGTTAAGAACTAAATAAATAAATCTAGTAAATACAACTGGTGTTGCATGTTTCTGGATACCAAATAAAAATATATAGAGTAATAGGGCAAACAAAAAAATCATTGGCACTGTTAAGTATGTATTCTGCAAGCTATCAGTACAA
>NC_051407.1:9528285-9529270 GCF_015228065.2 Penaeus monodon
ATTATAATTGTTTTAATTTACTAAAATCCTTTTAATAGAGGCACTATAACAATACAGTATTTCTCTTGATACTGAAGGACATTGAGGAAAAAAACTGAATCAAGTTCTTTCATGGATGCTTGAGATACATACATAAAGCATCTCCTCACTGGTGGGACAAATATGTGTCCATTTGAAAGTTTAAAAAGAGTTAAAAATGCCTTGATAAGATATTGTCCTTTGATAACTGTACTCCCATTATTTCTTTAAGCTAATGAACACTATTGGAATGTAATACCAAAGTGGTGGTGTTAGAACACAGGTAACTTTACAAGTTGTTTTTTTTTTTTTCTCTCTCTCTAAATATACAGAAGTCAAAGTTTTAAGAAACAAGTCAAGATAAAATACTGATCTAAATACTTCAAAACAGAATACAAAAAAAAGAAAGAAAAAGGACAAAAAATAATAAATGTAAATCAAAATGGATATTATCTAATCCTTCAATCAGTTAAACAAATCAGCCTGAAAGAGACAACATGACTAAAAGGGTATTATCTCCAAAAACAAGAAAAAATAAATTAAAATCCACTACATTCCATCAAGAAATCTCGGTCGAGTCAAACACTAGCTCGGCCACTGGATACTCAAGGTTTACACAATGTATTGCAAATGAAGTTGTCCTTCTAGGCCTCGCACTGGGACAAACAAAACGCACATCATGATATCTTTCCACAGTCACAGCAGACAGGAGGATCTAGGACATGGAGAACAAGATCTCCGGAGGGGACAAATCCCACTGGTTCTGCAAATTCATTCTATTACAACTTGAACCTTGCTCAGTACTGGCCATGACTAGGGGAGGCATTCTGTGACATTCCTGAAAAAGGCAGAACAAAGGGATTTTGTAATGTACTATAACATAAACATATTCATTTAATTTCATTAGCTATACTAGCTGTATGTGGTAAATGATTACTTAAAAGCTACAAAGCACTCATGTACTGTA
>NC_051407.1:9529293-9530005 GCF_015228065.2 Penaeus monodon
GTGACATGATAAATTTCATTAGAGAAAATAATTTGTCAAATCAAGTCAAAAAAGCAAATCTTTTGTTCAACCTATTATGCATTCAAATTACTATATGTCTGTATTGTAATTTATCATGATAAGGAAAAAAAAATATACAGAGTAAAACCCATTCTCTCTACTCTCATTTACAGCTACCTAAAGACTGCTTCAGAGTTGAGCATAAAATGAATGCATGTGCATAAATCCCTCCTTGACTTCAGTGTAGTTTTCAGAGTCAAGACAATCCATAACATTAGTGCCAATCATATAGTTGTTTTTGAGTGAACAACTCTATTCTGCAATCCATGAAGCACTTCAAGAGCTTGAGCACTACAAGGGTAACAATACCTTTCAAGGTTTACATGCCCAATTAGCCTCTAATCCAATCCATTACAAGTGCAAACAAAATACAAAGAGTTATCATACCAACTTTTGGTAGTAAAAATAGCCTTCCTACAAAGTGGGTAATTTAGCACATCAAGCAGCGTATAATTGTCAATTAATCTTTTCTTTCCAATAAGCAAAATAATCAGTGCTATGGGTCATAAAAGAAAAGTAAAGCAGTGAATACATTAAAAAAGCGTATGTGCTACCTCCCAAGAATCTTTATATGTAATTATATAAACAAACTCAGGATACAATAGCTTCAAATCTCAATCAAGAATCACCACAGACTTCCTCTGATTTTCTA
>NC_051407.1:9530667-9532019 GCF_015228065.2 Penaeus monodon
TGCACAAGACTGATTTACACAACACTGCATGAGAAGTAAGTACAAGGAGAACTGAAAGAGGACACAAAGATATAGTGATATGTGCAATCAAAGATTATGTACTAACAACCAGGGCACACCCACATATAAACTATGCCCAAGGGAAAGAGACTCTGGAGTAACATGAATTTCATACAAATATATAGCCAGTTAATCCCACATCTTTACCAAGATATCTGTTAATCTGACTTGTTAAGAAAGTTCATGCAACTTTTCTTCTGTATCTTAGAAGAAGCTCAATGTGTGATCTCGGTGCGTTAGAAATTAGTAGAGCAGAACAAGTTTTATTCAGTCTAGTAGTTAGGTATCAAGTTACAATATTCAAATTGCTTAAAAGAAATGATAAAAATGCAAGCTCATAAAGGCAAAGCATCCTTTTACATCACGTGTATCCCAATCTAAAAGGGAATGTACAATCATCAGCATTAAAACCAAGTATGGGACAGATCTCTCACGTTACTCACTGTCTCTAAAGTCTCCTAAATGCTTTAGAAAATCAACTACTCCTCAGCAACTGAAAGAAAGGCAATGAACCGCATGTCACTGAAGCTCCAGAAATAAAAGTGTGTTAATCAAGCTACAGGTATTACACAGATCCCATTCCACACACAGACACACAATTACCACAGCCACAGGAGACAGGCAGATGGGTTCTTTCTTGTCGTTTTGTTCCCTTCTTGATAAAAAATGCCTCACTTTCGGGGCCCCTTTCTCTACCCATCCCCCCCACCCACACCCCCCACCACTCTCCTCTTTCACGGCCCCATGTACAGAGAAAGTTCACAAGTTCCCTGCAGACACTTCTCTTCTTCCTCATCTTGTCAAAAATGTCACTAGTATCAAAACTGTAGATGCTGCCCTGTTCCTTGAATTTTCTTGCATTTCTAATGATTTAAGTAATTAGCTAGAGGAAAGAAAACACTATAAAGAACACCAAGCTTCATCCCAAACTGCAGTTATAATTAATGCATGCTACACCAATCAATATGGAAACCAAGTGTTCACTAAAGCCAATACAGAACAAACCCAAGAAAAACCATCACATTAAAAAAAAAAAAATTAAAACATGTATTCAATATACAACTCTGCCAAACAAACCAAAAACATTACACACTTTAAAGTAAAAAAAATAAATAAATGAAAAAATAATAATAATAATAAAATAAATAAAAAAATATAAATAAATAAGTAATAAACATAAATTGATGAAAGGCATGCCACATACTGCAAGAATTCAGCTACTCACCAACTATACTTACCAAAATTTTTTTCAGGCTGGGGATTCTACTACTCATTATTTAATCTAGAACATG
>NC_051407.1:9532109-9532570 GCF_015228065.2 Penaeus monodon
TCTTTCACTCCTCCTCTTACTCTAAAATAACACAGTTCAGAATAGAGTCCCATCTCTAGATTTCTTCTTTAAAGAAAGTTGCAATAATATGCCATAACTAGAATTATCCTTGCAAACACTCGCAAGCAATAGAGAGACGTCCATTCCAGAACAGATATAAAGTTGTTCTACAATATCGTCAATATAATGTATCAACAGCTGTTCAGTTTAAAATGCAGTTTGTTTCTATGCAATAAAATGGCAGGTAATGAGCTTGGGAAGAAAACTAACACTGTCCTATTATGGGATCCAAGTTATAATCTTAAAACAAAAAAAATCACTTGTAAAATAAATTAAAACAAACCAAAGATAAAATACAATAAAACCAACAATGGAAAAACAACAATATGACGACAATATGAAAAACATGAAAAATCACATCAGTAGAAGCAACAGCAGTCGTGGAATTAATAATAATAAAT
>NC_051407.1:9533926-9534428 GCF_015228065.2 Penaeus monodon
TGTACTATTACAAATATAAAATGAGAGGACGAGAGAGTGGAAATTTCCATTATTTAGAATGAGTGCTGTTCATGTGTCCAGGATAAGGTCAAGCCAGGTCAGCAACCCTTTAGAGCCGCTAGGTACCAGTGTTGCACATTACTGGCTGGAAGTGTGAATGGCATCTCCACATGATCATTGTCTAATGTCACAGTATAATACTGTTGGTATTTACTTAATTGCATTAGTTATTTTTCTTATACAGGGAATTGATTTTTTTTGTGCATGATTTCCTGTTGTTACACATACCATTGGGTCATACATCAAGTGACTGAGTGACCCAAGTAGGCGACTTTGAGCTATGTTTCTGATAGTCTTGCCGAGTAGTGGCGTACCCTTTTATTTCTTATTTCTTCATCTACACACAATTAAAACCTCCCACTCTCTCTTCACCTATTCACATGTGCATAATTACACATGTCTGTATAGGATCGTCTATGTTTGAATCTATTGGTCTTATGAC
>NC_051407.1:9536104-9536750 GCF_015228065.2 Penaeus monodon
GTTTGCCAACTGCTAGAAGAAAATAAGCCCTTTTACCTCTTCCCTTAAAACCAAGCTAAAGCCACGCCACTCTCTAAACCTCATTACCCTCTAAAACCCCACACCAGCCACCTTTTTCCCAGTAAATGGAGACTGATATACACATGATACACACAAACACGAGTGGCGAGCCTCGCACATTTCCCATCTGGCAAAGAGGACCTCACCAAATCCTCTCCCTAGCAACCCCTAAACACACTCACTCCTTCTTACCTGGGGTGTAATATGTGGGTTGAGAGCTTGCGTTGAGAGATGTGTTCTCCGTGGCCCCAGCCCCCATGGCGAAGGGGTTGGTGGGGTTGGGAGATGGCTGGGGGGGAGGCATGGCAAACACGGGCTGCTGGGCTCCGCCAGAACTAGGCTCACCGGCACCAGGGGTCCTAGAGGCAGGAGAGGGGAGAGGAGTATTGAAATGTCTGTTTTCTGATGAGGGTGTTGAAGAGAAATGAAAAATGTACATGAAAGAAAGGAGATACAAGAGAGGATGAGAAAACAGGATGTGAGGGGGTACAGATGGAGGGATAGAGATAGCGGGAGAAGATAAATGATGGAGGATGGAGAGAGGGGATAAAGAGATGGCAATGTGAGTTGGGGAGGATGAGAGATG
>NC_051407.1:9536837-9537051 GCF_015228065.2 Penaeus monodon
TAGTAGTCATTAGGATTATGACCTTTAGAATACAGCTCTTAATCAGTGGCAACAACAAATATCTACTTCATGATACATTTGTCAATGATCTTCATGTATATATAAAAAGGTTTGTCAAACATGTACAGTAATAATCCATGCAGTAAAAATGAGAAATAAAATTTTTTGAGGATTTTTGTGGAAAAAAGATAAACAAAGCAAATCACTCACAATA
>NC_051407.1:9538241-9540676 GCF_015228065.2 Penaeus monodon
CTCACTCATGATCAAATATATGACCCATATGTTATGCATCTCTCTACCAGTGTCCTGTATGGAATAGTATGTTATATACTCTGTCCAATCTCAGGTGAGCAAAACTGGTAAATTACTCTGGGCTCCAGAGTAATCTCATTCACCCAGTCTCTCTTGTAAAAAAATGAATAAATAAAATATTGTGAATTTATATCTTAATATATATTTTTTATTCACAGAATGTGTTGCCTTCAACACATATTCCTTCAAAAAAATTGGAACACTCCTGAGAATGGGGTGGGTTGCCAGTTTTTTCTTTCCTTAGTTTGGACACTAGTGTTGTGTGTTGTGCTTCATGTACAAAGTGCTATGTATCTTATGTTGCATACTACACATCACAATATCAAGCATCACATGTTGATTATCATGTATCATGGTTCATGAGTTCTGTAGTGTGCTTCATGTGTGTCACATACTGTGTACAAAGGATGTGTCCCCTGTGTTGTGTACCAAGTGTCTCATATGCCATGTGTAAGTATCATTTGTGCTATGTGTGAGGAGTGTGAGTATACATATGCATACTCCACACAAAAAATAATATTCAAATGGGACTAAAAGAAAATAATTAAGAAACCATGCCAGGCATTTCAGCCTCACAGCAAGCCTTCTTGCCACTGATCAAAACATTCCTGTCCTTCAAGCTTTGAACAAAGAAATCCATAAGGTCTGAGCTATCAAATCTGGAGCCATTCCAAGCCAGAACCACAAGTCTTTTCTTTAAGTTCATGATTTTCATGAACATGTACATATTTTCAGACTTAAGTCCATCATTCACATTCAAGAAACATAGAGAAACATATTTACATACTTTTCCAGGTTACTCTCTCAACCATTGCAATGCACTCATTGCCAGACTTAGTATCTACACAGACAAAAGGAATGTGAATATCCACTGTCCATCTTATGCACATACTTTGCAAACCAGATTCCATAAACGATTTATTCTTCAAATTGAAATATTAAGAACAATTTCACATTCCTGTAAATCTGAATTCATGCATTTTTTCCACCTAAACACTGATGACCAAACAATCATAAAAACTTACTGTAGAATGCATAATACTCTGAAGAAATTATAGAATTAAAACCAATGTCTTTTACAAGTCCACTATTTTTAACATAGGTTTTCAACATTACAACTCATTCACTGAAGTTTTTGCCTCCAGATAGATTCAAGTATTATCATATCGTTTCCTTTTTGTATGAAACATTCAAACATATCAATCTTTTTAAAAAAATTAAGTGCCTTTGATCCTGTTCAACACAGTATACTAACTGTCCCTATTTCTTTGCTATTCTTTTTACACGTCACATGCAAATCAATTTGACCAATTCCTAATCACATGTACAATACACCATACTTTATGCACAGCTGCTTTGATCCATCTGAAGTAGCAGTAGAAAAAGAAGTTCCTTGACAATCATTATTTCAAAATTTATTTATTTGAATGATGAACCTTTCCTAAACCATGCCACTGCAATACCTTCATACATATCAACTAATATCACATTCCTGCCAGATCTACTATATTCTGGGTTTGAGTATTTCATGTAAAGAAACAACTAACAACAATACAGGAGCAGCAGTTGCTAATGCAAACCTACTTCAAAATCTGATCTTCAATTTGATATCTATAAATGCCTAAAGGGAACTTTGTAATGACATTATATAAAAAAACTGCATTTAGTAGACTATGAAAATTCCAATGAAATATTATATGAGCCAACAGGATGCTTCATGTATACAAAACCATTCAAAACAAGCACACACCTGTACAGTATACTGTCTAGACCTATATTAATATCTTTACTTTGGTCCCAATTTTTTATTGGCATACTATACAAGACATCTTTGAAATTCAGACATACATTCTACTCATCTGAACAGGTCACTTTTACATTTACAAGGTACTATGATAAATGTACCTTCTTTCCATATTTAACTACCTAGCACTCTATCATGATCACTAACAGTTTCAAGAATTGACTTTTCATAGAGCCTATGGAATCAATCAGTACAAACATCTATTTTACCTAGGTAAAAATATCAAATGTCCATTTACATATAATTCTATGTAAATTTCAGTTACTCATCATCTATGCACTCAACCATCAGCTCTCAATCTTTCCAGATAATGATTTCTATGTAAACCCTTTACATAAAAAACTTGTGCTCCTACAACATCTAGCACTCTATTCTGCTGAGAAAGACAGTTTCTACAAACAGATAAAAAGCCTGGTCTTTTTGCTTACACATATACATAGATCCTACAAACCCGTACATATCTAAAGAGACTAACATTTAAGAAACAAATATTTCAATAAACACAATAACATTACTGAGAACACTATACTTACAGTTAAATTAATGCAACTTATTCTACATAACTTTTTTC
>NC_051407.1:9540745-9540846 GCF_015228065.2 Penaeus monodon
GAAAGAAAAATTGTGCCCCAATTAACTGCATAAATTCATAAATTTACAAAATTTCTATCTGGTATGGTAACTCAAGAATCTACTCCTAAAAAGAATGGAGT
>NC_051407.1:9540886-9540996 GCF_015228065.2 Penaeus monodon
AAAAAAAAATACATAAGGTGTCTCAAGTAACAATGTCTGCATATATGAAGTATCTGTATTATTAACTATCAAAACTACCATACTTGTAAATAACAGAGAATCTTCTGCAC
>NC_051407.1:9541029-9541355 GCF_015228065.2 Penaeus monodon
TCAGTATCATAGCAAAACTGAAATGGTAAACAAATCCTTTCCTCTTCCTATTTACTAACATCCAAGCTGGATGAACAGTGAAAGCATCTTCTATTTATAAATAAAACATCCTAATTCAACAACAAACAACTTAGCAGCTGGACTAAAAATGTTTCTACAAAAGTTCAAGGGGTGGGCTGGGGGTTACTTTGGGAGCATCTAACACAGTATAAAATTGGAGAAACTCAAAACAATGTATCAAAACGGCTGCATAACTCCATGCAATTTTACTGTAGGGGTCTGGTCTACAGCTGTCTGCATATGTGGACCTTATCACACATGTCCAA
>NC_051407.1:9541456-9541789 GCF_015228065.2 Penaeus monodon
CTCTGCTCTGATGCACTGCAGCTTCATCGGCAATAGTAACTCAAAAGTCTGTACCAAATGCTATATGCCGAGCACATGAATATGTATATAAAGCTTTTCAAGGAGCTAGTTCTTGTGAGATCAACTACCTGAAGGGGTTGGTGGAGGCTTTGCTCTCACGGGGCTTCTCCTGCTGCCTGAAAGTCCATCAACGAAAATAAAAAGTTTTTCAAATCAAATAAATAGAGGTGAGAAAAAGTACACTCAGTGAAAATCATTTGTGGCTGTTACAAGCCTCTTGTATTTCCTGTTAACAAAAATGATAACCTTTTACATACCAAAAGAGATGGGTGG
>NC_051407.1:9541846-9543098 GCF_015228065.2 Penaeus monodon
ATGTCTAAAATAACGAAGTTAAAACATAATTATCATTTATCACTATTATGTGCAATCTGTTGTCATACTATTACCAAGCAATCTAAACTATTCATATTTCACATTACATTTAGGGTTACTTTTTAATACTGTTAACAGTACTCAACACTATTTATTATCTACCTCAAGATTACATTGTCTAAACTTAGCACATTATTTTTAGAAAGTTCTTCTTTCTTTTTCTAGTTCTAATATAACATTTGTATACTTTAAAAAAAAATTAAAAAGGATTGTTTTGTTACAACAGATATGCCTAAAACACCATACTGCCTGTGTCTCTCTAAATATAGCATCACATGAAAATAACCATTACAACAAAAAATATTACATATGCCTTCATGATTTCTCTCATCTGCTTCACATTTCTTTATTTAGAGATGCATAATCATGGCATGTCAAGCAACAGTACAGTGCTTTCTATTTCAATGCATAATTATACAATGTGAGGCTTCTGCCATTTGACCTCTTTAACTGCACATAACAGGCATCTAACTGCTTGATCTGAGATTCTGATATTTGGAGAGAGATATTCGTTGTGCACTGGACCAACTCCTTGCGCTGTTTACAGGTATCATATACTATTAATGTCTTGCAGTACAACTTCTCATTTAATAAGTTACCAAAATGGAATATTGAGTAAAATGAAAGACTGAAATCAGTGGACATTTTTTGATTTATAGAATAACAATGTGATTTAATTTAAAAGAAGAAATGTGCAGTTTCCATGTGCTAATGAGATACAAAATAAAATTAAAAGTAGCCTTTAGAGTGAATTTAGGCTTGACACGGGTGCACACACACGTGAACAATAAAAAGAAACGGGTGATGCAGCTTAATGTTGTCCATTTGTGATAATGTGAGAGCAAATATAATAAGCAGTTTTAACAGACTGTGTGGGAATATACTTTGCAAAAGGTCATAAGCAAACTCACTGGATACAGTAGAACTATAAAAAGGACTTAAAATATTCATTATTGAAGCGATATTTTTGGGGCATATTTTCAATGTTTCGTAAGAGTTTTGGGCTCATCGAAAATAAATTTCAATGGTTTTCCCAATTACTTCTTTTTAACAAAGGGTTTTCTACAAATTTTTAAGTTTATAAAAATTTGTTTCCTTAGGGCTTAAAAAATCAAAAAGTAAAAGATCAGGGCTTTTTTAGAAAAAGTAACCTGTTTAAAAAATAAGAGACAAAAGATAAATACAGGAAAGA
>NC_051407.1:9543293-9543437 GCF_015228065.2 Penaeus monodon
ATCCTAAACAAGGGGGAATAAGAAATGAATTTTTGTAATTAGTCAATTAGCTCATCAAAAGATTCTAAAAAAGGAAAGGAAAAAAAGCTTTTACTTTATAATATGAAAAACAAAACAAAAATATGAATATTTAACAAGGGAAAA
>NC_051407.1:9543522-9543828 GCF_015228065.2 Penaeus monodon
CTGATGCATTCTAAAAATTCCTTTTTTTTCTGCACACCATTTCCCCCAAAGATGATGCAACCCTATCCAGAGGGGGTGAAAAAAGCGGTCCCCTCATACAGCAGTATCCAACAAGGTAATATTCAGACAGGGGGGAGAAGAAGGGAGAGAGGTTAAAAAATTCTTTTATAAAAAAAAATAAAAATATGAAAAAAAGGCACTTCATTTATGTTCTCTCTCTCTACCCGAAAAAGGGTTTGGGGGAAATTGGGGAATCTTTCTTTCCCCCTGACATGTCTGCTTGCCTTAATTTTTCACAGGAGAGAG
>NC_051407.1:9545838-9546599 GCF_015228065.2 Penaeus monodon
GAAATGCATATAGTTCAGAATACTGGTGAATCTAGTCTTATTGCTGAGGTCAGGGCGATGATCATTTGAAACATTGCAGGAGGACCTGAGTGACGATGAGAAGGAAAGGCCGCAGAGAACCACCTGTGACCTCACACGCACCCCCTTCCACGAATCCTTTCAGGTACGAGCAAAAATGGGGCAGTTTGAAATTGTTTTGATTGTTGTTTTGGTACTTAACTCATCCTTTTATTATGGCTAGTGTTACATCAGAGAAGATTGTAATTTTAGCTTCTCGGATGCCAAGGAGAATGTTGTCGGTATTGTCAATCAGGATTCAGTTTTCTACAAATTCATCCTAGATTATAGATAGGAGAGTTATGGTCGTACTGTGACCTAAAGATATTGGTAATTTAAAATACTGTGATATGGAAATATGATATAGAATCAATGGAAAGGAAAGATGGCATTAGTTACAGTTTAGAGAAACTGCACGCATATCCTAATATTGCCAATTTTTTGTGGAGAATTTGTCGGAACCTAGTTAAGGATTTTATCTTTCCGTTGTATAATTTTTTTTTGTTTTTGTCATTCAAAATCCAGGTATTCTTTGAATCAGATTTGTTATTCAGAGAAGCAAGGGAGATGAAAATTACTATTGGTGTATTACGTTTATATCAGTCCTCCTTACTTATGAAAGAAAAAAATATAAGTTACACAGAAAGAGTACTTTTTTAAATGCTACTTACCAAGTAGATGTGTCAAAAAGGATATGCTTTTAC
>NC_051407.1:9546968-9547736 GCF_015228065.2 Penaeus monodon
GTAAAAGCATATCCTTTTTGACACATCTACTTGGTAAGTAGCATTTAAAAAGTACTCTTTCTGTGTAACTTATATTTTTTTCTTTCATAAGTAAGGAGGACTGATATAAACGTAATACACCAATAGTAATTTTCATCTCCCTTGCTTCTCTGAATAACAAATCTGATTCAAAGAATACCTGGATTTTGAATGACAAAAACAAAAAAAAATTATACAACGGAAAGATAAAATCCTTAACTAGGTTCCGACAAATTCTCCACAAAAATTGGCAATATTAGGATATGCGTGCAGTTTCTCTAAAACTGTATACTAATGCCATCTTTCCTTTCCATTGATTCTATATCATATTTCCATATCACAGTATTTTAAATTACCAATATCTTTAGGTCACAGTACGACCATAACTCTCCTATCTATAATCTAGGATGAATTTGTAGAAACTGAATCCTGATTGACAATACCGACAACCATTTCTCCTTTGTGCATCCCGAGAAGCTAAAATTACAATCTTCTCTGATGTAACACTAGCCATAATAAAAGGATGAGTTAAGTACCAAAACAACAATCAAAACAATTTCAAACTGCCCCATTTTTGCTCGTACCTGAAAGGATTCGTGGAAGGGGGTGGTTGTGAGGTCACAGGTGGTTCTCCTGCGGCCTTTCCTTCCTCATCGTCACTCAGGTCCTCCTGCAATTGTTTCAAATGATCATCGCCCTGACCTCAGCAATAAGACTAGATTCACCAGTATTCTGAACTATATGCATTTC
>NC_051407.1:9549257-9549378 GCF_015228065.2 Penaeus monodon
GACTGAAATATTAATTAGCTTTATCATGTTAATTATCAGCCTTATTACTGACTTCCACCTTGTTCAACAAGGGTGGCTACAAAGTTTGGGGCGTTAAGGAACACACACACACTGAAGTCTA
>NC_051407.1:9549443-9549659 GCF_015228065.2 Penaeus monodon
ATCTTACCTTTGATATTTTACAGCCTTTTATAGAAACGGCTGCTTAAGTAAGACAAAAATATCCAGTGTTCGAGGACATTTATACTGAACAAGCTAATATTTCATGCCTTCTATTCACTATATTTTTGTAATCTTTATTTAGATGTATATCAGCTTGTACCTTCTATATTTTGAGGAACAATTTTTTTATGAGATAATGCAAGGGGGCTATACAGG
>NC_051407.1:9550182-9550952 GCF_015228065.2 Penaeus monodon
TTTGTATCAGGAAACCACCCGGTGGCACTGGGTTACAAGACCAATGTCCTTCATTGAGATATGAAGCACAAACCTTCATTCTTAATATTTTTCTTTTCTTGCTTTCCTTCTTCATAATTTTGATTCCACTTCAAACCTTCTAGACTTTAAGATTTCTGGTAGAAAAAGTTAATCCATACAGTGCACTCTAAGACAACTCTCCTTAATGGATTCTCAATAAGTCTGACTATGATATGTTCTATCCTGATCAAGATAATCAAAAGGTAAAAAAAAAAAATATTTTTATCCAAGCTTTCATCTGGTTTCAACCAAATACATAAACTGTGCACCAACAGACTTACCAAAAACAATGAAGTAATGTAGTTAAGTATTTGCCTATCAAATCAGATATTACACCTAGCATAACATTTGTAATGATCTAATGAGTTATAATAAACATCTTCGCCTTTATATTATTTTTCATACTGATAATAGATGATATGGATACCAGGAATTAAATGTTCATAAATGGAAGTTACTTTCTCTGGCTATTTTTGTTTATATATGGGGACTTCATTAATCAAAAAAGAAAGAAAAAAAAATAACACGTCCAATCTTCACAGACTAAACTCATTCTCTGAATTCCAAAACCAATGATCAAAAGGCAGGTAGGCGAGCATACAAACACAAATTCCTAATGAAGAGAAAGAGCAAGTTCGCAAGACCCACCTACCAAAACAGATAATTACTGTGATAAAACTAAAAGTACAGACTCTTAAAGGTACATAGAC
>NC_051407.1:9550970-9551214 GCF_015228065.2 Penaeus monodon
CTAACTGGGAAAATACAAATACCTGGATCCATACTTACTTTCTTACTTGATGTCCCAGGCTGACTGGTATGAACTCCCTCAGCTTGGTCAGGCTGGACAACAAGAGGAAGGGATAGCAGTTACTAAGCTACTCTGCGCATACAGTCAAAGCGCTGCCGCCCCTAACTGTGCTCTCACATGGGTACCAGCTTACTTGGGCTTTATCTTCTATCAGCATAAACATTAGTGTTTGGGTACTGTGTAC
>NC_051407.1:9552070-9553453 GCF_015228065.2 Penaeus monodon
TTTTCATTTCACAGTGTTTATTTGATAGAAAATAATTTGGAAAAAAGAACATGACACTTGGTTAGACGTTGCACCTGTAGTTTGGTCCGCACACAGCACTGATAGGTGTAGCAGTTGTCTGGCACAGAGTTAGCACATGTTACCTGAGCACTTGTTACGAAAACTGGATATTTTCATGGTATTCAGTGTTGTATCTAGCATAAGGTTCTCGGAGATTGATGTTGATGTTGAAGTTTGAAGTGTCTGAAGAGGATAAAAGCTTATGAACTTGTTGGTGTTCAGAGAAATGAACAGGTAAAGATAATGGTTTGCATTTTCATTTTTCTTTTTTTTCTTGTGAAAGACATAATCTGTTTCAGAGTTTTAATGTTGTTTTTGATTTTATTAGGATGACAGTATTGTGATCTACATGGTAAGGAACATATGGGAAAAGCACAGTGCACGACTGAAAAAATCAGATTGATTTTCAAAACTGGGAGAAACTACTTCAGTGACCCAGTATATTTTCTTTTTGCCATTTAGTGACTCATTATATGTGGCAAATGAATCGAGTATTTGATTTTTGTCTTCTCAAATTTTGTCTTGTTGGCAGTGAGAGCTTTTGTATGAGTCATGACTCTTGGCCTTCACCATAATTTATTGCCAGTTTAACATGAGAAAAGTTGGGGTTTTGAGGCAAAGGTTTCTTAACACCAGCCCAATTTCTGTGAATGTTTGTTTTCATCTGAGGGCATTGAGTGCTTCAGCCTCTTGGTTGCCTGCATGTGCAACATAAGCATGTTTAGAAATTCAAGTTCTGTGATGGAAGGATTACATTTGTCTTTGAGGAGTAAAGAAACCTCTTGTGTCTTGAAAAACCTTAGTTGAAGGAAGTTTTATGCATGTCTTGATCAATTAGTTCTCAGTGAAGTTGTTTGGCTCTCTTTGACCAGGATTGGACCTATGGGCAAGGTAGGAAGCACTGTCTTCTTTTGTTTTTACCATGTGCACACCTAGGTCATGTTGTCCTTAGTTTTCTCATGAGGACCTCTGCAATGCGATTACATTGTAGTTTTTTGTGTCATGAGACTTTTGCAGGTCATGGACCTAACCTATGGGTCTAGAAGTCTGAAGTTCCTCTTCTTTTTTTTCTCAGGCTCTATCTGTGATGGTGTATACAAGTTTTTCTTTTGTGACTTTATTATGAAGTTGGTATTGATATTTCAAGCTCATTTTTGTTGTATGTATTAATCATTCATATGAAATATCTTGTTGAATGATTTTTTTTCTTCTATCTCCAAACACCTTTTCTGCAATCATATTATTGAAATTTTCCAAAGATACACTACAATTATACTTAGAGAAGGCTATATTTTCTTCAGTTGAATGTTAGATACAAGTTTG
>NC_051407.1:9553515-9553804 GCF_015228065.2 Penaeus monodon
CCATCTCCATGCAAATTTTTTTCTAATTATTAATAGTATTTTGACACTAACATTGATTTAGTGAAATTGGATTTTAAAATTTGCTGAGTGCGTATTTTTTTTTTCTATACAGACATGTAAAAATTCTTACCTTTTCATTAATTGGTTTAGTGTCTCTCAGATGCTTGTGATGGCTTTTCATTTTTGATTTATTTGCTTCTAATAATCAGTAATTGCTTTGCAAAAATATTTTATGTACAAATGATTGTCTCCCTTTTTGTTTCATTTATCTGTACAGATTATGATTTTA
>NC_051407.1:9553841-9554056 GCF_015228065.2 Penaeus monodon
TGTGGCTTGTAGAATCTTTGATAAGCTTCAGGTATTGATATCCCTGGCTTTGTACCAACTCCTCTTCCCCAAGCCCTTGGGTAAATGGGGGTAGGGGTAATTTCCATCCTGCCTAGCAAGCAAAGTGTGCATGGGATCCTGTAGGGACCCTTGGGATTATGGTTAGGTGGGTGCTGCTAACCTAGCTTAAGGTGTGTTGGGTAAAGCTTTTTGGA
>NC_051407.1:9554860-9554969 GCF_015228065.2 Penaeus monodon
GTAGCAAGGAACCTCTCACCTTCCAGAATAAGGAGAGGCAATCTTCAAGCTGAGGCAGACAAAGGACAGGCATTTACAACATCTCTGCTTAACTCCTTTTTCCTGGGTA
>NC_051407.1:9556475-9556793 GCF_015228065.2 Penaeus monodon
GTACATATTCTAAAGTACATGCAAAGACACATAGAATGATACAAGTGTGTATATGAATTTCTCAGTAAACCTTTTCTTTATTAATTATTTATCTGTATTTAATCACACCTACAAGTATTCAAAATTGAAAATATTTTTAATGAAGTTTTTGTCTTTTAAAAAAGTTTTATTTTTTTGAGTTTGTGAATGTTGAAGTGTTGTGTATTTGTGGCATAATAGATTTAATTGCTTATGTTATAGATGTTTTACAATATAGAATATTTATATTTTGTATGTTGTGTATTGCCAGTACTGGTCAGCAAGTAGAAGAAAAAGGGC
>NC_051407.1:9556878-9557231 GCF_015228065.2 Penaeus monodon
CCCATTTGTAAGTTCTTTATAAATTTTTGTTGTGTCATCTCCTCCCCTCTATTGCCCCCTCTCACCACCTGCCTGCCTGGGAAATGTTCTGCATGGGTCTTCTTTCATTTGTAATGATCTCGACCAGCTCAGCGACCCCAGGCCGAGACCCCGCTGCTGTGCTCACACAACTGGGGCGAGCTCAGTGGGTTTACGCTGACTGACCCAAACTTGCTTGGCCGGCATCAGTACCTTATCCCCAAAAAGGCCCATTCTAAGCAGTTTTTAGAGCTTCCTAAATTTACCAGAGGGTTTCTAATGGGGATTAGATACCGTCACTAGAGAGGATCAGTGGTTTATGGAATGATTTTCGG
>NC_051407.1:9557293-9557384 GCF_015228065.2 Penaeus monodon
TTAGAATTTTTTCCTTACATTTGTTGGAATACATATCACTGATGATACATGCATTGACACATGAGGAACCTTTTGACAAAACCCTAATAGA
>NC_051407.1:9558241-9558487 GCF_015228065.2 Penaeus monodon
ATTAGATTTATTTATGTACACAGTCCCCCAAAAAAAAAACAAAAATGTTTTAGAGATAGAAGAAAACCCCAAGTAAGTGGTACCCATTGAGAGCACAGTTAGGGGGGAGCGCTTTACTGATGCCAGAGTAGTTAAACTGCATCCTTCCTTTTGTTGCCAGCCTGCCCCAAAGCTGGGGGTTATACCCGTCAGCCTGGGGCATCAAGTAAGAAAAATAAGTATGGTCCAGGTATTTGATTTTCCCCG
>NC_051407.1:9558505-9558689 GCF_015228065.2 Penaeus monodon
GCTATGTACCTTTAAGAGTCTGTACTTTTAGTTTTATCACAGTAATTTTTTTTTGGTAGGGGGGTCTTGCGGGAATTTCTCTTCTCTCATTAGGAATTGTGTTTTTATGCTGCCTACCCGCCTTTTTTATCATTGGTTTTTTGGGAAATTAGAGGGAAGAGTTTAGGGTTTTGAAGATTGGAGG
>NC_051407.1:9558711-9559383 GCF_015228065.2 Penaeus monodon
GATAATGAAAGCCCCTTTATAAACAAAAATAGCCAGAAAAAAGGTAACTTCCATTAAAACCCTTTAAATTCCCTTTGGTTATCCATATATCTATTATCAGTATAAAAAATAATAAAAAAGGCGAAGATTTTTTATTATAACTCTTTGGGCATTACAAATGTTAGCTAGGGGAATATTGATTTGATGGGCCCAAATATTTAAAACTACTTTTATTCATTTTTTTTGGGTTTAAGTTTTTGGGACATTTTATGATTTGGTTAAAACCCAGAGGGAAAGCGGATAAAAATTTTTTTTTTTTTTTCCCTTTTGATTATCTTGATCAGGATAAAACCCATATCATAGTCGGGACTTATTGAGAACCATTAAGGGGGTTGTCTTAGAGTGAAATGTTTTGGATTAACTTTTTCCCCAAAAAAATTTAAAAAGTCTGGGAAGGGTTTTGAAGTGGAACCCCAAAATTATGAAGAAGGAAAGCAAAAAAAAGAAAAAATTAAGAAAAAGGGTTTTGTGCTTCAATTCAATGAAGGACATTGGTCTTGAAAACCCAGTGCCACCGGGGGGTTTTCCCCTTGATACAAAGCCCTCTCTCTCGGGTTGTTTTCATAGTGGTGTGGGCCTTGCAGCCTGGGGATCATGTTGTGACCAGGGGCGTGTGCAGCATGACCAAAATGT
>NC_051407.1:9559808-9560021 GCF_015228065.2 Penaeus monodon
GTATAGCCCCCTTGCATTTTTTCATAAAAAAATTGTTCCTAAAAAATATAGAAGGTACAAGCGGATATACACTAAATAAAGATTACAAAAAATAGTGAAAAAGAAGGCATGAAAATAGCTTTTTCAGTATAAAAAGTCCGAAAAAGGGGAAATTTTTTTCTTACTTAAGCAGCCCCTTTTATAAAAGGCTTTTAAAAATTTTCAAAAGGGAAG
>NC_051407.1:9560094-9560323 GCF_015228065.2 Penaeus monodon
AGGGCTTTAGTGTGTGTGTGTTCCTTTTAAACCCCCCAAAAATTTGTAGCCCCCCCTTTTGGGAAAAAAGGGGGAAGTCAGTAAAAAGGTGATAATTAAAAATGTTTAAAACCAAATTTAAAATTTCAGTCAAGATATAAGATTTTTTTTTTGGGGGGAAATGAAGGGAAAATAAGCACTGTGATTTTTCCCGGGAAAAATTTAGTTGGGGTATGTATGTTGAAAGGAA
>NC_051407.1:9562271-9562458 GCF_015228065.2 Penaeus monodon
AAACCCCCAAAAAATACAAATGGATGTTTTGTTGTTGTAAGGAATATGTAAGGGAAGATATATATAAAAATATATATAAATTTTTTATATTGAATTTTATATATTTAACATTTTAAACATATAATTTTTAATTTTTAAATAATATATTTTATTTTTTGTATTTTATTTAAAAATTTAAAAATAATAA
>NC_051407.1:9562494-9563018 GCF_015228065.2 Penaeus monodon
AAAAATTTTAATAAATATATACATAATTACTAATACATACATAATACATTAAAACAACAAAATAAAAAATTTCCCTACCTACAAATTATTATATAAAATTTTTAATTAAAATATTATTATTACATATAAAATATATTTTATTTAAAATATATATAATTATATATATATTTTTTATATATAAAATATGAAAATATATATATTATTATTATTATTATATAAAAAATTTTTAAAAGGGATGTATGTATGTTTTGTATGTATATTATGTATTTTATTTTAAAAGTAGTATGTATGTATTTTAGTTGTAGTATTATGTTTGTAATTATTATTATATGTATAATTATATATAAAAATACCATTTTAAATTAAAAAGGAATAATAATATATAATAATAATAATTAAAACTAATAAATTTTACCTATATATATATATATAATAATAATAAATTTTTTTTCATACATAATAAATATTATAATATATTTTAATATAAAAAATATAAAAAATTATTATGATTTATTATTACACCC
>NC_051407.1:9563044-9563165 GCF_015228065.2 Penaeus monodon
TGTAATTAGTATGGGGAAAATTTTATTTTAGGGAGGGATGTATTAAAAAATGAGGGGATGATGAATGAGGAAGGAAAGGGGGGAAAAAGGGGTAAAATTAGAAATTAGGAGAGAAAAAGGG
>NC_051407.1:9563207-9563702 GCF_015228065.2 Penaeus monodon
TTTTATTATGGGAATAAGAAATTTGAATTTTAGTTTCTCGGATGAAAAAGGAGAAGGGTTTTGGGGTTGTCAACGTTTCGTTTCTACAAATTCATCCTAGATTATAGATAGGGAGTTAGGTCGTACTGTGACCTAAAGTTGGAAATTTTAAAAATACTGTGATATGGAATATGTAAGAATAAAGGGAAAGGGAAAGTGGCTTTGTATACAGTTTTAGAGAAACTGCACGCATATCCTAATATTGCCATTTTTGTGGAAAATTTTGTCGGACCTATTTAAGGATTTTATCTTTCCGTTGTATAATTTTTTTTTTTTTTTGTCATTCAAAACCGGGGATTTTTGAATCAATTTGTTTGAGAAGCAAGGGAATGAAAAATTTCTATGGTGTATTACGTTTATTCAGTCCCCCCTTACTTATGAAAGAAAAAATATAAGTTACACAGAAAGAGTAATTTTTAAATGATCTTACAAGTAGATGTGTCAAAAAGGATCTGC
>NC_051407.1:9566452-9567202 GCF_015228065.2 Penaeus monodon
AGCATACTTTTTGACACACTATTGGTAAGTAGATTTAAAAAATACTCTTTTGTGTAATTATATTTTTTTTTTTCAATAAGGGGATGATATAAACGTAAAAAACCCCAATAGTAATTTTATTCCCTTTTTCCCCTTGAATAACAAATCTATTCAAAGAATACCTGGTTTTGAATGACAAAAAAAAAAAAAAAATTATACAACGGAAAGATAAATCCTTAACTAGTTCCAAAAATTTCCACAAAAATGGCAATATTAGGATATGGTGCAGTTTCTCTAAAACTGTATACTAATGCCATCTTTCCCTTTTCCTTTGATTCTATATCATATTTCCATATCAAGTATTTTAAATTACCAATATCTTTGGGTCACAGTAGGGACCTAACTCTCCTATCTAAAATCTAGGATAAATTTTGTAGAAACTGAACCCTGATTGACAATCCCGACAACCATTTTCCTTTGTGCTTTCCCGAGAAGCTAAAATTACAATCTTCCTCTGATGTAACACTAGCCATAAAAAAAAGGATGAGTTTTTAAATACCAAAACAACAATCAAAAACAATTTCAAACTGCCCCATTTTTGCTCGTACCTGAAAGGATTCGTGGAAGGGGGTGGTTGTGAGGTCACAGGTGGTTCTCCTGCGGCCTTCCTTCCTCATCGCACTCAGGTCCTCCTGCAATTGTTTCAAATGATCATCGCCCTACCTCAGCAATAAGACTGATTCAACCCGTATTTGGAACTATATGCATTTC
>NC_051407.1:9568981-9569145 GCF_015228065.2 Penaeus monodon
CATGGATTGTCCTCTTCATTTTCCCAAAAAAAATCTTATATCTTGACTGAAATATTAATTAGTTTTATCATGTTAATTATCAGCCTTATTACTGACTTCCACCTTGTTAAAACAAGGGGGCTAAAAAGTTTGGGCGTTTAAGGAACACACACACACTGAAGTCT
>NC_051407.1:9569215-9569425 GCF_015228065.2 Penaeus monodon
TCTTACCTTTGATATTTTACAGCCTTTTATAGAAACGGCTTCTTAAGTAAGACAAAAATATCCAGTGTTCGAGGAATTTAAAACTGAACAAGCTAATATTTCAGCCTTCTATTCACTATATTTTTAATTCTTATTTAGATGTATATCAAGCTTGTACCTTCTATATTTTGAGGAACAATTTTTTTATGAGATAATGCAAGGGGGCTATAC
>NC_051407.1:9569682-9569764 GCF_015228065.2 Penaeus monodon
GGGGGTGGGGGGGGAAATGAGAAGGAAGCAAAGAGGGGGGGAAGGAATTGGCTCATAAAACATATAATAGTAAATTTCACCT
>NC_051407.1:9569876-9570050 GCF_015228065.2 Penaeus monodon
ACATGTATGGTCATGCGGGCACACGCATGGTCACAAAAATGACCCCCAGGCTGCAAGGCCACCCCACTATGAATACAACCCGAGAGAGAGGGCTTTTGTATCGGAAACCCCCCCGGGGGGTGGCACGGGTTACAAACCAATGCCCTTTCTTGAGATATAAAGCACAAACCTTCA
>NC_051407.1:9570079-9570505 GCF_015228065.2 Penaeus monodon
TTCAAAATTTTGATTCCACTTCAAACCTTCTAGATTTAAGATTTCTGGTGAAAAAGTTAATCCACAGTGCATCAAAGAAAAAACCCCTTTAAAGGATTTCAAAATTGACTATATATGTTCAAACCCTGATAAAGATAATCAAAAGGAAAAAAAAAAAATTTTTTTTTACCAAGCTTCCGGGTTTCAACCAAAAAAAAAAACTGGCCCCCAACCCGACTTCCCAAAAAAAAATAAAGTAAGTATTTGTATTTGCCTATCAAATAGATATTACACCTAGCATAACATTTGTAAGATCTAATGGTTATAATAAACTTTTCCCCTTTATTTATTTTTCATATGATAATAGTGATATGGAACCGGGGAATTAAATGTTCATAAATGGAAGTTATTTTTTCGGCTATTTTTGTTTTATATGGGGGCTTCATT
>NC_051407.1:9570534-9570712 GCF_015228065.2 Penaeus monodon
CACTCCAATTTTCACAGCCCTAAATTTTCTCTAATTCCAAAAAACCAATGATAAAAAGGCAGGTAGGCGAGCTACAAACAAAATTTTCCAAATAAAAGGAAAGAGAAAGTTCGAAAGCCCACCTCCCAAAAAGATAATTACGTGAAAAAACAAAAAGTACAGACTTAAAGGTACATAG
>NC_051407.1:9570733-9570990 GCF_015228065.2 Penaeus monodon
CTAACGGGGAAATACAAATCCCTGGATCCATATTACTTTCTTACTTGATGCCCCGGGCTGATGGTATGAACTCCCTCAGCTTGGTCGGGCTGGAAACAAGAGGAAGGGGATAGCAGTTCAAGACTCTGCGCATCGCAAAGCGCTGCCCCCCCCAAAAAATGTGCTTAAAGGGGTCCCAGTTTATTTGGGTTTTATTTTCTATCAGTCATAAAAAAATTAGTTTTTTTTGGGGTACTGTGTACATAAATAAATCTAAT
>NC_051407.1:9571850-9572237 GCF_015228065.2 Penaeus monodon
AATCCGAAAATCATTCCATAAACCACTGATCCTCTCTAGTGACGGTATCTAATCACCATTAGTAACTCTGGTAAATTTAGGAAGCTCTCAAAACTGCTTAGAATGGGCCTTTTTGGGATAAGGTACTGATGCCGGCCAAGCAGAGTTTGGGTCAGTCAGCGTGAACACTGAGCTCGCCCCAGTGTGTGAGCACAGCAGCGGGGTCTCGGCCTAGGGTCGCTGAGCTGGTCGAGATCATTACAAATGAAAGAAGAGCCATGCAGAACATTTGCCAGGCAGGCAGGTGGGTGAGAGGGGGCAATAGAGGGGAGGAGATGACACAACAAACTTTATAAAGAACTTACAAATGGGTAATAAAAATAAAAAGGAATATTTTTTTTTTTTCAA
>NC_051407.1:9572288-9572609 GCF_015228065.2 Penaeus monodon
GCCCTTTCTCTTCTACTTGCTGACCAGTACTGGCAATACACAACATACAAAATATAAATATTCTATATTGTAAATCATCTATAACATAAGCAATTAAATCTATTATGCCACAAATACGACAACACTTCAACATTCACAAACTCAAAATATATAGACTTTTTTAAAAGACAAAACTTTCATTAAAACTATTTTCAATTTTGAATACTTGTAGGTGTGATTAAATACAGATAAATAATTAATAACGAAAAGGTTTACTTGAGAAAATTCATATACACACTTGTATCATTCTATGTGTCTTTGCATGTACTTTAGAATATGTAC
>NC_051407.1:9574233-9574309 GCF_015228065.2 Penaeus monodon
ACTCTGGACAGACCAGCAATCTACTAAGCTTACTGTCATTAATTTGTGAGGACTCAGTTCAGCTTTCTCAGGTCAA
>NC_051407.1:9574442-9574613 GCF_015228065.2 Penaeus monodon
GCCTGGAGGATTGTGACTTCCACTGAACTCTGCACTCCAGTACTAGTAAGTACATGATCAATCTCTTGGCCACTTAACTGCATCACTGCACAAGGTTTACTGAGGAATGCAGAAGAGAATGCTAGTACTAGAGCCCTGAAATCTCAATCTCTGGGTATCAACTCCCTAGAC
>NC_051407.1:9575039-9575254 GCF_015228065.2 Penaeus monodon
TCCAAAAAGCTTTACCCAACACAACCTTAAGCTAGGTTAGCAGCACCCACCTAACCATAATCCAAGGGTCCCTACAGGATCCATTGCACACTTTGCTTGCTAGGCAGGATGGAAATTACCCCTACCCCCATTTACCCAAGGCTTGGGGAAGAGGAGTTGGTACAAAGCCAGGGAATCAAATACCTGAAGCTTATCAAAGATTCTACAAGCCACAA
>NC_051407.1:9575325-9575570 GCF_015228065.2 Penaeus monodon
GGGAGACAATCATTTGTACATAAAATATTTTGCAAAGCAATTACTGATTATTAGAAGCAAATAAATCAAAATGAAAAGCCATCACAAGCATCTGAGAGACACTAAACCAATTAATGAAAAGGTAAGAATTTTACATGTCTGTATAGAAAAATTACGCACTCAGCAAATTTTAAAATCCAATTTCACTAAATCAATGTTAGTGTCAAAATACTATTAATAATTAGAAAAAATTTGCATGGAGATGG
>NC_051407.1:9575637-9576772 GCF_015228065.2 Penaeus monodon
ACTTGTATCAACATTCAACTGAAGAAATATAGCCTTCTCTAAGTATAATTGTAGTGTATCTTTGGAAAAATTTCAATAATATGATTGCAGAAAAGGTGTTTGGAGATAGAAGAAAAAAAATCATTCAACAAAGATATTTCATATGAATGATTAATACATACAACAAAAATGAGCTTGAAATATCAATACCAACTTCATAATAAAGTCACAAAAGAAAAACTTGTATACACCATCACAGATAGACCCTGAGAAAAAAAAAGAAGAGGAACTTCAGACTTCTAGACCCATAGGTTAGTCCATGACCTCCCAAAAGTCTCATGACACAAACACTACAATGTAATCGCATTGCAGAGGTCCTCATGAGAAAACTAAGGACAACATGCCCTAGGTGTGACATGGAAAAAAACAAAAGAAGACAGTGCTTTCCCACCTTTGCCCATAGGGCCTAATCCTGGTCAAAGAGAGCCAAACAACTTCACTGAGAACTAATTGATCAAGGGCATGCATAAAACTTCCTTCAACTAAGGTTTTTCAAGACAAAGAGGTTTCTTTACTCCTCAAAGACAAATGTAATCCTTCCATCACAGAACTTGAATTTCTAAACATGCTTATGTTGACATGCAGGCAACCAAGAGGCTGAGCACCTCAATGCCCTCAGATGGGAAAAAAAACATCACAGAAATGGGCTGTGTTAAAAAACCTTTGCCTCAAAAACCCCCAAAATTTCTCATGTTAAACTGGCAATAAATTATGGTGAAGGCCAAGAGTCATGACTCATACAAAAGCTTCAACTGCCAAAAAAGACAAAATTGAGAAGACAAAAATCAAAAAACTCGATTCATTTGCCACATAAATGAGTCACTAAAAGGCCAAAAAGAAAATATAATGGGCATGAAGTAGTTTCTCCCAGTTTTGAAAATCAATCTGATTTTTTCAGTCGTTTCACTGTGCTTTTCCATATTGTTCCTTACCATGTAGATCACAATTTCTGTCATCCTAATAAATCAAAAAACAACATTAAAACTCTGAAACAGATTATGTCTTTTACAAGAAAAAAAAGAAAAATGAAAATGCAAACCATTATCTTTACCTGTTCATTTCTCTGAACACCAACAAGTTCATAAGCTTTTATCCT
>NC_051407.1:9576810-9577059 GCF_015228065.2 Penaeus monodon
CCCAGAACCTTATGCTAGATACAACACTGAATACCATGAAAATATCCAGTTTTCGTAACAAGTGCTCAGGTAACATGTGCTAACTCTGTGCCAGACAACTGCTACACCTATCAGTGCTGTGTGCGGACCAAACTACAGGTGCAACGTCTAACCAAGTGTCATGTTTTTTTCCAAATTATTTTCTATCAAATAAAAACACTGTTTAAATGAAAAGTAGACCAAAATATAGACTGTTTTGTTGTGGGATTG
>NC_051407.1:9577097-9577180 GCF_015228065.2 Penaeus monodon
CTAGAGGGAATTTCCAAATTTTAAAATTTAAAAATCAAGGAAAACCCTTTTGGGTTTACTGGGGAAAAAAAGGAAAAAAAAAA
>NC_051407.1:9579089-9579307 GCF_015228065.2 Penaeus monodon
TCCAAAAAGCTTTACCCAACACACCTTAAGCTAGGTTAGCAGCACCCACCTAACCATAATCCCAAGGGTCCCTACAGGATCCCATTGCACACTTTGCTTGCTAGGCAGGATGGAAATTACCCCTACCCCCATTTACCCAAGGGCTTGGGGAAGAGGAGTTGGTACAAAGCCAGGGATATCAAATACCTGAAGCTTATCAAAGATTCTACAAGCCACAA
>NC_051407.1:9579380-9579627 GCF_015228065.2 Penaeus monodon
GGGAGACAATCATTTGTACATAAAATATTTTGCAAAGCAATTACTGATTATTAGAAGCAAATAAATCAAAAATGAAAAGCCATCACAAGCATCTGAGAGACACTAAACCAATTAATGAAAAGGTAAGAATTTTTACATGTCTGTATAGAAAAATTACGCACTCAGCAAATTTTAAAATCCAATTTCACTAAATCAATGTTAGTGTCAAAATACTATTAATAATTAGAAAAAATTTGCATGGAGATGG
>NC_051407.1:9579693-9581120 GCF_015228065.2 Penaeus monodon
ACTTGTATCTAACATTCAACTGAAGAAAATATAGCCTTCTCTAAGTATAATTGTAGTGTATCTTTGGAAAAATTTCAATAATATGATTGCAGAAAAGGTGTTTGGAGATAGAAGAAAAAAAATCATTCAACAAAGATATTTCATATGAATGATTAATACATACAACAAAAATGAGCTTGAAATATCAATACCAACTTCATAATAAAGTCACAAAAGAAAAACTTGTATACACCATCACAGATAGAGCCTGAGAAAAAAAAAGAAGAGGAACTTCAGACTTCTAGACCCATAGGTTAGGTCCATGACCTGCAAAAGTCTCATGACACAAACACTACAATGTAATCGCATTGCAGAGGTCCTCATGAGAAAACTAAGGACAACATGACCTAGGTGTGCACATGGTAAAAACAAAAGAAGACAGTGCTTCCTACCTTTGCCCATAGGTCCTAATCCTGGTCAAAGAGAGCCAAACAACTTCACTGAGAACTAATTGATCAAGACATGCATAAAACTTCCTTCAACTAAGGTTTTTCAAGACACAAGAGGTTTCTTTACTCCTCAAAGACAAATGTAATCCTTCCATCACAGAACTTGAATTTCTAAACATGCTTATGTTGCACATGCAGGCAACCAAGAGGCTGAGCACCTCAATGCCCTCAGATGAAAACAAACATTCACAGAAATTGGGCTGGTGTTAAGAAACCTTTGCCTCAAAACCCCAAACTTTTCTCATGTTAAACTGGCAATAAATTATGGTGAAGGCCAAGAGTCATGACTCATACAAAAGCTCTCACTGCCAACAAGACAAAATTTGAGAAGACAAAAATCAAATACTCGATTCATTTGCCACATAAATGAGTCACTAAATGGCAAAAAGAAAATATACTGGGTCACTGAAGTAGTTTCTCCCAGTTTTGAAAATCAATCTGATTTTTTTCAGTCGTGCACTGTGCTTTTCCCATATTGTTCCTTACCATGTAGATCACAATACTGTCATCCTAATAAAATCAAAAACAACATTAAAACTCTGAAACAGATTATGTCTTTCACAAGAAAAAAAAGAAAAATGAAAATGCAAACCATTATCTTTACCTGTTCATTTCTCTGAACACCAACAAGTTCATAAGCTTTTATCCTCTTCAGACACTTCAAACTTCAACATCAACATCAATCTCCGAGAACCTTATGCTAGATACAACACTGAATACCATGAAAATATCCAGTTTTCGTAACAAGTGCTCAGGTAACATGTGCTAACTCTGTGCCAGACAACTGCTACACCTATCAGTGCTGTGTGCGGACCAAACTACAGGTGCAACGTCTAACCAAGTGTCATGTTCTTTTTTCCAAATTATTTTCTATCAAATAAAAACACTGTGAAATGAAAAGTAGACCAACTATAGACTGTTTTGTTGTGGGATTGTAAG
>NC_051407.1:9581152-9583824 GCF_015228065.2 Penaeus monodon
GAGTACTATGAGGAGAATTTCCTAAATTCAAAATATTTACAAAATCAGAGGTGACACCTTTGGTTGACTGAAAAAGGAAAAAATAAAATTCTGCAAAATATTATTTTCATCTTTGTCATCTATATGTCTAAAGTAATATTCTAAAAACAGAAACGGCAGGTGATAACGAAATATTATTAAGAGAAAACAAAACAGCGACTTTAAATAAAAAGGTGCACTGGTGCAGCTTTTGTAAATCAATAAAAAGATATCGGCTATAATCTTTGAGCCTAAGAGTAGAATCCAACTTCACTGTTCCAAAAGTTACCATAAATGATGCAATCCTAAAAACAAACAACACTTGACAACTGTGCGACACAAAAGACCAAGGGAAAAGTCTTGAAGATGGCTAGGATTAAGAGAGCAGATGCGGCAACCACTTAGAGTGGTGGACATTTACCATGCATATTCATAGATACATGTAGCTATACCATACATTCCTAATGACTGCTTAAAAATGTGCCTTACCAAATCCTCTGCACCTGTCTGTAAGTATGTAATTAAATGGACTATAACATCTCATATATGGTAAAGGAAAACAACTTATGCTAAAACACTGGATCATTTCACAAACTTCTGAATCTAGATGTGAAGGAGAGCACACATTAAGTACCTACATAAATGTTAAATTCTATCTTGTTTATCCAGTTTGTGAAATGCATTACCAGCACTATCAATGATAAAATGCCCAACACTTATATATCTTTTATATGATAATTTTTTTCTCACACAATTATAAAACTGTGTATTCAACTAACATAGAAAACTACATAGATACAGGTAGATATCAATGTTTAGACAACTGCCACAATGCCTTCTTGGGGCAAATTCCCACAAAAATGTATGAAAATAACCTAAATCTTTTCCCTAAACTAATCAGAAAAATGCACTATCTTCAGTTTTGCTAATAATTCATCTACCTTCCAGAAATGTGTTATGTAAAGTATATACTATATTTGATGGCAGATAAAATATATTTTCCCCCTAAAAAGTGGCTCAAAACTTGTCCTCTATCTTATATGAAAGGGTGGAGCCATCTATTTTTTTTTTATCCTGTTTAAATGGGGTCATCTAAAATACCTGTGTGTCTTCTAAAATACCTGTGTGTCTTTATGTTTCCAAATATAGTATACTATAATTATAACTTTCCCACAAACAGATACAAGTATATCTTCTATGGATAAAAAAATCAAATACTATAATCAGAAATGAAAGGGACTGAGTCTAGCCCAAGTGCAAGCCAACAACAGTGCATGAGCTAATAAGTGGGAGTTGACACACAAAGTATTGCATCTATAATTTTATCTTTAATATCATATATAATCCCTACAAAATCACTAAACAATACTGAGACAGCAATAGGGAAGAAGGAATGTACTATTTTTTGAGAAATAATAAAGATAAAAGGTAAATAAACACCTTTCACTAAGTAAAAATTAAAAAAAATAAAGGACTATAGGAAAAAACATTATCTCTTAAAACTATAGGTCATAGTTCTCCCACAACCTGTACAACTTATCTTACTGCAGGTGAGAACTGACCTCAGCTTGCACACGATGTACAAGCTGCTTAGGACAAATCACATAATTAACCTAAACTTGATATTTCAAAATGAATTCAAATTACAGAGTCTCTAAAGACGATCACAATCCTATCATAAAAAATCCAAGCTTACACAATATCTGTAAAGATAGTTATCCAGCTGAATCATCCTGGAGAAAAAAGCAGCAATAAAATGGAGGCCATAAACACTTTTTAAGAATACAGAAAGTGATTGAGCATTATAACTACCCACGTGAAATCCTTTCACTCTCTCAACCTCTTTCCTTTTGCGAAAATTACTTGCAAACAGTCTAGGTATGAGAGATCAAATCTACATGTATGGCACAAAAAAGCAACAGATACAAAAGGATTATTTAACTATAAAACATCATGTGATTCTTCTATGAGAGAAATGAGCACCTTAATGATACTAAGCAGTGATATTTCACAATCTCCCTATCACTAACAACGAGTAAAATGTATAGCCTGTTAGGAAGTTCAGACACACACAGACTGATACAAACTGTCACAAATGCACATGAAAATGTGCATATAATAATGTTCTCTTGTACTTACTGGTACACAGAAATACCATGAACAATAAGAAAAATGCTTCTGTAAGTCTGAGAACATGCACACAATAATACTGATATCTCACACTCACATACATAATTTATAAAGGATATTAAGAAAATACCCAAATATAATAATGGCCTCCATGTTGAACATCAACAACAAATCTTAGATAATCAACAACTAGTAAAGCACAAGAAGTTCAATAAAAAAAAAACTACCAATTATCCTTTATTTTCAGAAAAAAAAGAAAAATAAAGACAAACCCCAAACAGGTACATCCGCAGCGCACTTACGTTGAGATTATGGTAGTCCCCGGTCTCATCTGGAGGTCGTGGTTTGCATTTGCCGCAGCAGAAGTTGAAGCAGCAACAGAAGCAACAGCACAGATAGCAGCCTGTAATCAGGCCACAGAAGAGGAAGAGCGCCTGGAAGGAGAGAGAAAAATTACATTCACGAAGTCAAATGGGCTGTCTATGCAACAGGTTCTAGATTTGTTGTATTGAGGCACTTCATCT
>NC_051407.1:9584089-9584753 GCF_015228065.2 Penaeus monodon
TAGAGCCTTACCTTGCACCAACCAGAGTTCACTAAGAAATATGTATTGACATTTTCTTCGCCAAACTGTTCGGCAATATAAAGGCCAAGTGAACCATAGTTGTCATAAATATTCCTCTTCGTAGCATCGCTGAGAATACCGTGGGCATGGTTGATTTCCTTAAACTGCAATTAAATAAAATGATATGACTTTAGCAATTCCTTACATAAACATCCTTCACCAAAAAAATAAACAGAATGATCAGACAAATCAATACCAAAAACACATACACACAATACTTTTAATTTTAAATAAACACTTTTAAAAGCCAATGACCCAACCAATAACACATTGGTCATTATTCACACAACATACACTACAGACGAAACATTCATGAAAATAAAAGTAAAGTTAGAGAGCCAACTATATGGATAATAACCATAAATCTATTAGGCTTGGAATCCATTTCTTATCTCTGCTGCTCCCTACACAGGGAAATCTTACAATATTTTCAAGGTTAAAAATCAAGCGGTCTTTTGTGTGGCTTCAGGTATTGCAGCTTTGCTTAAAATTTCCTTCACCTTTAGCTGGATTGGTAATATTTTTTTGTGAAAAGTATGTAAGTATATAAAAAAAATAAAAATGATAGCAATGCTAAACATATATCTAAAGAAATCCCCCATGA
>NC_051407.1:9584808-9585035 GCF_015228065.2 Penaeus monodon
TCATTGATGGGGTAATGTATATGGACACAAGTACACGCAAACAAAATATTCTAAACAATGATCACAACTATGTAGAGTTTATATTATGTCTAAATACAAGTGATCAAAGACACAGTGCATGCATACTGGTCACCTAACCAAACAATAGCACACCTGACTTTTACTACTGTAATCAAACCAATTACTGGTTTCTGACAATGAGGGTCTGATTCACACCACTACTCTTG
>NC_051407.1:9585058-9585978 GCF_015228065.2 Penaeus monodon
TGGCCACAAAATCTTTAAACATATCAATGATATCCCAGTGGAGGGGAGAGGGACCCCTACTACACAGGCAGCAAATGCTTCCAGGTTTCAAAAAGGGGGAATTCCTACTGTCCGTACCTTTTCTGCAGCTTCGGGATTATTGGGGTTCTTGTCAGGGTGATATTTAAGCGCTAATTTGCGGTACGTCTTCTTGATCTCATCTGTTGTAGCTTGCTTCTGCAGCCCTAGTGTCTCATATAATGAGTCACCCGTCGTCCTGGAAAAAAGTTTTTGTTCTTCTTATTATTTTTTAAATCAATCAATCCTCTAACAGCTATGTCATTTCTTATATGGAAATGTTTACTTTTCAATAGTTTACTGATATTCAAATAAATATGTCTTAATACAATATATCTTGATGGACCTTCATATCAGGATGAGATGCATACATACACAGTAACAGGTTGCAAGCCTGGCACTGTTCTTATGCAGAGCGGTCATGTTTACAAGAAAGCAATTAACAGGTATCATACACTTGATACTTGCAAATTTTCCACATTTACTGCATGCATAAGCACAACACACTGGACACACGTGCCCCCATAATAACTTGTCGATATTGGGATCCAAACCCAGGTTATCCACTTTCATTCTGAGCAAAGATCCATCTTATTAAGCACCTGACTGCCTTCCTTTGTACTTTAGTATCACATCTAGAAATAAGCTGATTATCCTTAGCCTCATAATATATATTTGTCTGTTATTGTGCAGCTGTTCTGCTGTCTCCCATCTTCAGAGAAAAATGTTAACTAATAAATATTTCATGTCATAATTCAATATCATGAAAAACTACAAGCCATTAAACTTCATCAAATACTCTGCACCACTGATTTAAAGCTTTCTGAAATCTGGCACATTCATACCTAAACATTACTGCATTA
>NC_051407.1:9586005-9586825 GCF_015228065.2 Penaeus monodon
CTTTTTTTTTTTTACTAATCTTTGTTTCTTTGAAATATAAGCATAACCTTAACTGCTTTATGAGTATTGTCATTTCCTGTGCTATAATCTTGGCTCCAAATGTCAATTCCTTTCACTTTGAATAGTTGTAAATTACCAAAATAACATGTTCACCACACAAATGTCTATAATGCATTGCTAATTCATTATCATACCTCATCTGTCAGCTTAATGATTCTGATGACAAAGAAAAGGGCAAAAACAATATACAACATGTCTATTATCCCTGTGATGTCAACATACAATGGATAATGCTGAATAAATACTCCTCCCACTCCATCATTTTCCAGCATACTGAATGTGCTGAATGTCAATCAACTCCTGACAACAAATCACTCACATTCTTGCCTCTTAGTAATAAATAATGCATTCAGTACTGCTCTCAGTAAATTAACATTTACCCAGAACTTTTCATATAGAATTAGACCATTTGAAGCAAACAAATCTCAAATAAATATCTTTAAAGAAAATATAGCAGATATATATATGCTATTATCATACAATACGCCAAAACAATTCAGTCTCAAAGTTCTTCCTTGCCATGAACAGCAAAACAATAACAAAACTATCCTTGAATCTTAAAAACAAAAATATAATTTCTAAAAATAAACTCATACAATGAAACCACCACATACAATAATGTCAACAACAAGAGCATCCTGGACCACAAACCTATATCCTTGAGAAGCTGCCTAGTAACTCCCAGAGATTTATTTCCACACATATCTTATTCATATAACTGTCATGCATCTGATGTGTCCTTGCCAAAGTTCCTTCCTTG
>NC_051407.1:9586843-9587246 GCF_015228065.2 Penaeus monodon
ATTACACAACAAAACTGGGGAGAATACTTATGGCTTCATTGTACACTCCCAGGTTACACCACCTCACAGCAGAGACAAGAGCACAACAGCAACACACATCTACCCTCTTCTCATGACTAAATTAAGTAATGAAATCTTTCCTTATCAAATCAGGATTCCTAAAATAGCCACTTCAATAATAAAAAAGCTAAATAAATTATAGTAGCTTTTTATTATCTTCAGTATACTCATTATCTGATTAAAAGGAGATTCAAAATTTCAATATCATCATTCACTCAATCTCTATTGGTGGATATCACAATACACTGATTTTCTCTTTTTTATTTTTTTTAATGAATGATATGTGCATTTCCTAAGTTCTTGCACATAACATACACAATCTTCCATATTGTAAAATGCAAGT
>NC_051407.1:9587290-9587697 GCF_015228065.2 Penaeus monodon
AATATTTTAATAAAGGACACAATTGAACTTATCCTGGTCTTATAAAAAAAATACCCTATTAGGGTCTTGGCTTTGCCAGTACTTGAAAAAAACAATTTATGTAACCATGCACAAACATGTACTATATATGTACATAAAAAAACATGCATATAGTGCTCATTTTTCAAACAGATATTTAGGTATCATATACACAACCAAATAACCAAAAATTATAATCATATATAATCACTCAAATAATGAAACAGTAACACACACACAATCCATATGAACAGATAAGATATATACCAGTATGCATTGTCTATTAGATAAAAAATACTTTACTGTTATTCTCCTGGTCTTCAAGGTAATAACCAGAAAATACAATTGTGATCCAAAAAGAAAATTTGTTAAAAATATTTGCAAGAACC
>NC_051407.1:9587871-9588588 GCF_015228065.2 Penaeus monodon
AAATTCCTAAATTCAGAATTGTTTTTCAACTAACTTACAACCTCATTTTGAATGACCCTACAGAGGCAAAATAGGAATATAATTGCGTAGTAAGTTACTCTGAAGCACAGCTTTTTCGAGCCAATAACCAAGCAATAATTAAGAAGCTGAAAGTTACATGCAGTGAAAAAATCATGTAAGGAAAACTGACCATTTATGGCTGTCTTACATACATTTATAAAAGCAGTAATCCAGTAACACACAACATCACTAGCACCTCCACCCAAACATCACTGGTACGCCCTATCTCTACACATCACTGACACACTACTTACGAATATTTTTGCAGCAAGGGGTCAGACTCCATTTTCCCTACATCAGTTCCCCTCAGCAAAGAACTAACTCTTCCTCTCTTCCTCCCTTTGCATTGCTTACACAGAGGATGAAAGACTTGAAAGAAACATGATAGTCATTGTCACATGATCTCCCTTGAGGTGCCACTTACCCATTTGAGGAAAACACTCTCATAGAGGATATATCTATAGTCCAAATCAAAGGTAATTTAGTGGTATTTGAAAGACAAAAAATTCAATTATTTCTAGTATATGTAGGTGCTATTGCTATGCAACAGGGATATAGCTAGAATTAAGATAAAGCTAGTGATAAATTCTCTCTCCCATGCATTTGCAATGCCGGAAATTCCAAATTGTTGAATTTAAAGATAAAACTTCAATAGTG
>NC_051407.1:9588624-9588813 GCF_015228065.2 Penaeus monodon
GACTTCATCAAAATGAGTTTGTTTTTATTACTTTCTCTGCATTCTCTACAAGAGACTACTCTGAATATATAGTCTAATGTTGGTCTCTCCAATCTATATTAATGTACCCCCATTATCCATAAAATACACAGACCAAAACTAAACTGAAGGAGGAACTACACATCATATCCCTATCTATGCCTCTCTGGG
>NC_051407.1:9589619-9589808 GCF_015228065.2 Penaeus monodon
ACACCTCTATGGCACAGCAAATCTTTGGCCATCCTATTCTATAAGCATCAACTTATAATTTATATTTGGATTATTCCATTATCATTTGTTGTCATTCCCCCTTGTATATTTAAGACATCTCATTTGTCTACTAAACACCAGAACCACAATTAAAACTTATCCAAGATATATAGATACGTACCAACATGT
>NC_051407.1:9589859-9591641 GCF_015228065.2 Penaeus monodon
CACTTATTCAATACATTTAAATCCATTGCACACAAGTTCCTCATACCACCAGCATGAATAAGCAGGGTATTTGCAACCATTCCTTTCAGGGAATCTCATCGCAAAGTGTAACTATCTCTATATTCTCTCTTTATATGACCTTAAAAGTATTTATTCTTCTTTCCTTCAAGTATTACTTATATCTTAGTATCTATATCTATTCTACTACCTGACAACAGAAAACATGGAAACTAGGGTACTGCAACTGAAGTTAAATTTGATCTGTATATTTTCAGTTTTTTAACAATTTTTTCCCTATAGATAATAATATACTTCTATCTATTTGGGCCTACAAGCCAGATCCACTTGAGCAATAAGTAATTCGGTGAAATATGCCTCTAATTACCTAACCTCCTACAATTTGAATAACAAAGGCCACACCACAGCCATTCATAGCTGTATGGGTGCATATCTACTCACACACTGTTAATCCCACAAATACAAGCTAAACTCAGATGCAAATGTACATACCTAAAAAACACAGAAACACATATTAATGGGGTTATTACCCACTACCACATGCAAACAGATTGTTATCATTACAAACACATTTCCCAATGAACAATTGCGAAATAACAATCAGTGTATTGTATTTCCAATCACCATTTCTTTCTTCTATGACAGCATATTACTTTATGATATTTGAGGACCAGTTTGTCACCAGGAGCATATGAATGTCTTCTTGTACATTTTTTTACACACTAAAGCCCTGTTTACTGTGATAAAGGTTTACCACAAGGTTTACCCCTTTGCCTTCCTCATAATATTAACTTGTTGGATCCTTCCCCCCCCCCTAACTATCATTGTAAGCAAGATCTATGCAATGGCAATAAAGCTGGTATCAGTGTGCCAAGTTTCCTCCAGTCACAGCCACACCCATCACACCATCATCCCATCCCCTTACTGTCCTCATTTTCCTAGTCATGATTCTTGCCTCTTTTTTTTACTGTGAAAGGAACATTCTGATACCATATGGCATATTTCATCCAGATAACCCCCTATTTCCTATATGCTCCATTATAAAGTCACCTCCTAAATAACATTCAACTTCATGAGAGAACAAACCAGCAACTCACATTTTTTGTGTCTAAACAGTTGACACTTAATATCAATGTTTATATGTGTTTTGGTATTTTCACTATCTATACAATATATTTGTACGACTCTACTACATATTATCAACTTGTTATTCAGTGATACTACATACTATCTACTTATTTACTCAAAGATATTTGGCAAGTCAGAGTAATCCATCATCAGGAGCGAGTTGCTGATTTTTTCTTTCCTGAGATTGGACAGCGTATAGTATTGTATGTCATTTAACTCTATATTCATGTAAGTTCATGTACATACACAGTATAGTGCTGTAATAAAGTATGTTTTATATGTTGATTTATACCAATTTTTTTGTTAAATTTTTCTTATATTCACTCATATAGGAGTAACATTGGTTGGTAACTTTCAGTTTTCAGTTTTGACATTTAACTGTGCAGAATATATTTGATGTATGACAATGAAGTGTACATTTTCTGTAGTTTAATACCAAAATTCTGCCATGATTAAACTAGGGGGTAGACATGTTGGAGGAACTGCAGGGTTAATGACCACTAAGGATCCTTATCATACTGATACTGTACAACTGGTGAAAATGAGAACAGAAATTCGAGGAATACACTGAATTTCTCAGAAAAGTAAAAAGCATTTGTATTTTATGATATGCATAAAAAAATATATATGATTCCT